>NC_055976.1:7842462-7844962 GCF_018492685.1 Alosa sapidissima
CAGTCGAGCGGGAGATCAAACGGCATCTGTATGCAGAAACGTGCCATGGCGACGGCAGAGCAAAATAATTAAGATGGTAGATAGGCATTAAACTGCACTGACAAATGTCTCCTTGATCGCTGGCTCTTTGTGCATTGTGTGGTTTCTTTAGGCACAGCCAACTTACAAAAGGCTCAGAAGGGCGACAGGTCTATCGACCAGTAACTCGATTGAAGGACTCTTGAAAATTCTTGCCGCACACACACACACACACACACACACACAGAGAGATACACACATGGCAGAATTCCAATATGGTCTCTGTAATTATAATATTTTTTTAGTGTAAAAAAGGTTTGAACATGAGGCTTTGTGTTTGCTTAGTGGGCTAAGACGACTGGAGGCCTTGAGATTCAAATGCTCACTTCTCACCCAGTGGCCTTTTTATTCACTTTCACAAACCTTTACTTTGTATTCACATACTAATTCCTTACTGTGACCTATGATCTACGTAGCTAAGCTTGTCAATCTGAGAGAGACTGTGTGTGTGTGTGTTTCTTTGTGTGTGTGTGTTTGAGTGAATGAGCGTGAGATGAGGCAAATGCTACGCTGTGTTTACAGAGGGAAATTCTGATATTATAAAATGGGTGACTGTTTATGCACCTCTCCCATGCATGTAAATGAGATAAATAATGACTTGATGTAGCTGCCTGCAATCACCATGAGACTCAAAGGGGTAAAAAGGAGGGGGGGGGGGGGGGGGGTTTGGTGACAAAGAGAGAGATATGACAAGACGGAAATGGAAGTAGACGGAAAGAAAGGGTTCAAGAGAGGTATGAGTGCTCGAGAGACTCAGAAGGAGAGATGAGAAGAGGAGGGAAAGAGAAGTAGGTGACAGGAAAATAAACTGGTGACACCCTCCTCTTCTCCTGTATTTCCTCCCCACCCCTCCCTCTCTCCCTCCCTCTCTCCCTTCCTCTCTCTCTCTCTCCCCCTCTCTCTCTCCCTTCCTCTCTCTCTCCACCATCTCTTCCCCTCATTGCTCCTGGTCTTGGTCAGTGTCTCTCCCCTCTGCTTGCGCATGCTAAATGGCCACTGTGTGTGAGGGAGTTAAGAGGCCAGTCACATCCTCCCCTGGAGTCCCTGCAAGCCTTAAACCACTTTCCCAAAGCTGAATTACCCCTGATTACCTTTAGATAATTACCATCAGAACACAGGGAAGGAGAGAGCGAAAGTGACAGAGAGAGAGGGAGAGAGAGAGATGAAGGGAGAGAAAAAAAGATGTTGACAATAGCAGTTAAATTTCTGTTCTAGACAAGACTGACAACCTTGTGAGTGTTTCTTATATATATATATATATAATACCAAAAAAAGACATGTTTTCTCTGTAGATGCTCATCAATATGTTTGTTCTGAGGATGTCAAAGCCCTCTCGTAGAGCAAATCACCCTCTCTTTATGCAAGTGTACTGTCAATAATTACACTAAGGATGATGAACACAGTCTCTGATGAGTAAGGATCAGAATCTAAATCTATCGAGTTGCTGTTGTTCTACAGTATACCAAAACAAGACACATCCTCTGAGCAGAGGCTTATCAATATGCTTGTTTTAGAGCTGCCAAAGCCCTCTCGTATGGCAAATCACACTCCTTTTATGTCAGTGTGCTGTCAATAGTTCCACCAAGGATGATGAACATGTCTTGAAACACCATTTCAGAAAAGTAAGAATGACAAGGAGAAGAGGCTTCTGCTGCACAAAATACAATTCCGTATTTTCATGTCCTTCGGTGGAAAACCCTTGGGGCTGCGTTCTCAAGGCTACAACATTATGAGCCCAAGTGCAGGTCTATCTGGCCTGGGCTAAATCATATATATGGGTGGCTCTGGCTTGCCCTCAACCACAGATGGGAACAGCAAGTGAAATAGATTTCTTATTCCCACAGCTCTCTGGGGTGAACGGCCACATTGTGGACTTGGTTTGACTATGATTTCTCCAGAGCTGCACAGGCTCACTATCACTGCCTAGGAAGCCCAGACTGCACCAGTAGACGCAGTCTGTTGCTTTTGGGAGAAAAAAAAAAAAAGAGTAAAAATAAAATCATTCCACGTTCAGACTGCTCCAATTTGGCTTTCACACTCCGAAATGAAAGCATTGTGACACTTTGGAATATTAAAGCAGGCTTTGTTGGGCCAGAGCTCATTGAGCTGATATCTTAAATTGATTCCTTGTGGGAGTCCTCAAACCCCAAGCCCGGAGGTCTGTGATTTCGTTACGCGAGGCAGGGACTTTAAAATGAAAGCGACGTGGAGAACTTGGCACGGACACAGGACCACCAGCTGGGGGCTCTGAAGTTGCGTAATGTGCAACAGGCTCCCGAGACATTCTCCTTTTATACCGCCGTTGTTCCCCGTCGATCGGCCCGTGCTCCACACTGACCCGCGTCGATCTGAACTACAATATAGAACAGGTCCACCGTGGGTCACAATGCTTCGTCTGAACACACTAACCATCCGCAGTTGA
>NC_055976.1:7847462-7937462 GCF_018492685.1 Alosa sapidissima
ACACACAGTGTCATACTTAAACAGAGAGGGAGTCATCATGACATACTGTACAGACATCCCCATACACAAACACTGCGAACGCCAGGCACACACACACGTGATTTAACAAATGTGCTCACTAACTCCGACACATGAAAGCCCTTCAAATGATTTAATGGCTGTACACACATATTCAAGTTAATTAGGCATGCTAAGCAATTCACACACACATTTTCCCCAAGACAATAATGCCGGGGAATGTGTTTCCCTCTCTCCAGCACTCAATCATATCAGTATTACACACCAAGGAGCCACATTCTCTCCTTCATATGAATTTCAATAGGTCTACGCCAGATATCTGACAAATGATGCTGACCCCTCTGGTCTCGTGCGCCGGTGAATGGTTCTCAGTTGGAATTAACGGCTGGTATTATTAACAAACATAACACAATATTGCCTTCCGTCAACCTGGGTGTGGGGGTGTGGGTGTGGGGGTGTGGGTGGGTGGGTGTGTGTGTGTGTGTGTGTGTGTGTGTGTGTACACGTCGTGTTTCTAAAGAAAACAGCCTTTCTTGATGAAATGAATAATGGATTTACACGGGTTATCTGTATCTTAAATCTGCGCTATTTCTGCTTCCTCCACAGAGTGCGCCATTTCCAGGCATCGGGCTTCGACGAGGCCAAACCAATTACAGCACTCTGAGGAGACCCCTGCACACGGCATGCTTGGATGTGAAGCTGTGCCGCTGTATCAAGATGGTGGCTGCCCTGCCCAACTCAAGGCTTAGCATTGGAATTCCACTGGCATTCCCGACTGGCAGTCTCCACGGTATCAATCCGAGGGCAATTACTTTGATTGGTTAAGACTGGAGCAACAGCACCTATAGATATATACATACATGCGTGTACTTATATGAAACTTTGCAGGGTGCCTCAGGCTGAAGCCATGCGGGTTGTAGAGGCTCAACTTGCCACAAATCTTTGGAGTAAGGGCTGCTTGCATCATCCTCGCCTGACATCAAAAGGAATATAGAGCCTGATGAGAGTCCGGTGCTGAAACGCAACCCTAAAACGGGTGGCCATTTTGATTTTTGGAAACACTGCTCCAAAGTGTTCTCATGCATAGAGGACTCGACACTCCATCTGGGTGAGATTGATTTCACATCCTTTTCTTTTTTCAATTACCTCCTTTCCTATTCAGTCATTTTTCAGAATATCTACACCAACATTTGTTTTCCGTATCTGTAGCCAAAAAGAAAAGGGTGAAGCCTTCCTCAAGGCCAATAAGAGAAAGGGACAGTGAAAGGAGCGCAAGTGGCAGACAAATAAATAATGACAAAACAATAATAGGCTACGTACAAAGAGGAACTCCACACCTACACAAGCATATTATCCATAAGAGGTGGATTAAAACCTAGGAGACCGTAAAATGGACTCTTTGGTGCTAGTACGGCTAAAAGCTAAAAGGGACCAACGCTGGAGAAAGAACAACAGCAGGCTAAGTGGAGGATGAAAGGGAGCGGGTGCAATACATAAACACAATGGCAAAGAAAAACCCACATCTGAAGGCCTCAAAGAGATTAGAGTGGATTACGGAGGGAAGGACAGGAAAATTGGTCAACAAGTTATGAAACGAGTCGTGGAAGTGGGCAGCTGCGCTGGGAGGGAAGGCCAGGGGAAGTGGGCGAGGTGTCTGAGTCCAACGTGAGCCATTCAGGCCATCACTGACTCACGGACCAGGGGGATATGGGAGCGGTGGACATTTGGGCAGTGTGGGATAGACGTGGTCTGCTATCTGAACCGTTTCACTGCAGTGATTGACAGAGATTGCTCTTCCAGTGAGTGCTTTCACATACACACACACACACACACACAGATGCCCGCACACACACGCACACACACACAGATGCCCGCACACACACGCACACACACACACACACACACACACATAAAAATGACCCACTCATATATAAGCATTCATATGACTGCATATACACAGACTCATGAACATACACAAAAGCTCTCCATCTCCATCCAGTCTTTCTCACACACAAATGCACATGAATACACCACACAAACAAAAACATAAACACAACACAACACAACACAACACACACACATAAGCTCCTGCACACAAACAATTCGGTTTTTTATTTTGTTGGCTTAGGCTAAATGGATTAGGATGAAAAGGGACGACTATGGCAGAGTGGCACATTAAATTAGATGCTCAAAGATGTGGGTTTTTCCAAATGGTTGTTTTTAATTCCGCACATTCTCTCACTGCTCTCTATCAGTCTGCCCATTAATATAAATTCTGTGAGACCCTTGGCAGACTTGATAAAAAGAAAAGTTTGTTTTTAAATGCTGAATTTTTTTTTACAGCCATTTATGTATACACATTCAGAGAATCTCTTCAGGGTGATATTTACACGACTGCTCATTTTCACAGCCGAGAGCAAATTTACTTTTCAAATGGACAAGAAATTGCCAAACTGTCGACCACCAGGTGTGGCTTGGAACTCAAATGGCACGCCATTAAAGAGCATTTAAATGCGATTTGGAGAAACGCATGCACATTTGCCTTGCAAAATAGCACCCGAACGCAGAGAGCGCTCCCCTCGTACATGATGCAATAGCAATACGTGCCTCTTCCACTGTATTCACACAGTCTTCCTCTGACCTCCAATCTCTCTATACACTCTCTCTCTGGTTTCAATTTAAAAATAAAATCATATCTCCCTTTTATTCTACCTCTCTTCCTCTCCTCTCCTCCTCCATCCACTCTCTAGTACTCTCATCCTCTCTTTTCCTGCCAACCACGACAGCTTTGCATGGAAGGTGACTGAGTGTGAGGGTTTGTTTTGCATGGGTTTCCTGCCTGAGGCAATAGGGTTGGGAGCCGAGGGGGAACTAACAAACTCCCATCTGGCCTTGGCGAAGCCAACCTTAAAAACACAAACAACACACACACAGAGGCCACTGGAGAGGCTACTGCTAGGTGAATAGAGCACCAGCAGGGAATTTGTGGATACATACATGCATGCGCACACACACACACACACACACACACACACACAGAGAAACAAAAGGACGCACACCCAAAGTGGAAAGTCAGCAAACATGCAAAGTGCTTCAAGATCTATATCTTTATCTAAATCTATATCTGTACTGCGCTATAGCATAATCTCTGTAGTGCAACGGATTATCCATACAAATTTTTATGGGGATGATTTTTGTTGTTGTTGTGTCAGTGTAAAATAATTTTATAGTTCAAGTGCGCTTAGAGGTGTTTCATGTGCACATGAAAAGGTATTTGCTCAATTAATTCCCAAATTTCTGTGAAATAGGTGTTTAAAAGTATCTGAGCAGGAACACAAAGCAATTGAGCTACAAAAAAGAGACAGAACATTAGTACTGATGAGAGCTACATGAAATGGAGATTTTTATCATTCAAAGTCTGTTTCTGTCCCTCTCTCTGCCATGAGTCACCATGACAAACAAACCGCTACTTCAGAGACTGATGGCAAAAAAAATGCTCCCATAAAACATACGTATGCATGAGTCTGCAAACATAAAGGAACAAAGGCGTATGCATACACCTCACCATATCTATCTGAACAGAAAAGATTTCTTCCACCCAGGAGTGGGTGCTAATCTTTTTTGAGTAACTTTAAATTTCTCCACTGGATGAATAATTCATTAATTTGCTCTATTTTTGAAAACAATGACAAACCAAGAAAGAGCACCCATAGTGCATTCTGTTTTGTGGTAAATGTCTTTGATTCCCTCCCCCTCTCCTCACCATCTATTCTCTAAATCCCACACACGAATCACGCATGGAAATCAAACCGCATATGACCTCGAAGTGAACTTTATGAAACTTGTCCTAAAATTAAATTGTTGATTTATTCAGATACTACTGTGGATAACATTTGAATAATAATATGACTTAGGGTCGCACTGCGAATAACCAAGTAATTGTTTTTCTAGAATCTCAAATGCCAATCACATTTTAATATGTTCAGTTATTCCCCCTCTGCCTTGAGCTTGTCTTCTACCTACTGCTATAGAATAATTGCCACATCCTCTTCCTTCAGTTTGACAGTTTTTCTCTACAGTTCCTCTCTCAAATTATCTATCTCAATATACATTTGCGTCATTATGCCTTCATCCCCATGTTCCTTTCAAGGAATCTGACCCCACTTTTCCTTTGGGTTTGACAAGCTAATTGACTGATTTTATTTGATACAATTCAAAAAAGAACTTGTAGCCTTCAATTTGCCTATTTTTTTAGCCTTTTCACACTGGGACCAGAAAAGGCTCTGGAGGCAGAGAAGGTGTTGATATATTAAGATGCTAACACAGTTACTCTGCTCTCTTCTCTGTAGGTATTAAAGAGATAACTTTTTTCTGGGAGTCCAAAACAGCCCTTCCGAAACCCTCTACTAAACTTCACCAAGGAGTCTCTGAGTCCATCCGAGTTATCTACAGTCAAGAGGAAGCAGCAGCCAAATAACCGACAGAACTATGGCTGCCGAGAGCCTCGTGGAGCTTCGCGATTGGCTGTTCCTGATTCTCTTGTGTCTGACATTGTTAGTTGAGGTCTTGGAGTTTGCTGCGGCAACGGCAGCTGTTGCCGAGGCGGTTGCGCAGGACGGAGAGTTCCAGGGGGAGGTGCCGTGCCCCTCGGCCTGTCGCTGCGATGACAGCTTTGTTTACTGCAATGACCGAGGCCTGAGCATCATTCCGCCACTGCCTTTAACAGCCGCGGTGCTCTACCTTCAGAATAACCGCATTGATAATGCTGGATTGCCGACATCCCTAGAGCGACGAATGACTGTACGAGTTATTTACCTTTATGACAATGAACTGGATGATTTCCCAAAGCATCTACCCCCATCGCTTCGAGAACTACACCTGCAGGACAACAACATACGAACGCTACCGCGTGCTGCCCTAGCTCGACTACCACTGCTTGAAAAATTACACTTGGATGACAACTCAGTATCAACAGTGAGTATAGAAGACAAAGCATTTGCTAACAACCCACGATTGCGACTCCTATTCTTGTCACGCAACCATTTATCTAGTATTCCTTCGGGTTTGCCAGCATCTCTAGAGGAACTAAGGCTTGATGACAATCGCATATCAACTATCCCCACCCACGCTTTCCGTGGACTGTCATCCTTGAGGCGTCTCTTTCTGGACGGCAATTTGTTGGCGAATCAACGGATTGCTGATGATACTTTTGCACGCCTCGCCAACCTGACCGAGCTCTCACTGGTCCGCAACTCCCTCCTGACGCCGCCGTTGAATCTGCCCAGCTCCCACCTGCTCCGCCTCTACCTCCAGGACAACGCACTGGCACATATGCCCCGTGGGTCCCTGGACGGCATGAAGAGGCTGCAGAAGCTTGACCTGTCAGGCAACAACCTCACCACCCTCCCCCGGGGCCTTTTCCGAGACCTGGATAGTCTGTCGCAGCTGCTGATGCGTGGGAATCCGTGGTACTGTGGCTGCAATCTCCGCTGGCTGTACGACTGGCTCCACATGCGAGGCGCTTCCGTGACGGTGAGGGGTTTAGCTTGCCACAGCCCCGAGCGAGTGCGAGGGCAATCATTAAAGGAGCTCACAAGTGAGATGAAGTTATGCGAGACGGCAGGGGAGGGTGGAGTGGTTGGAGGGGGCGGAGGCGGAGGAGGAGCAGCGGGTAAAGAGAAAAGTGGAGTTCTTCCAACGCAGGCAGCCCCCACAACCACACGCATGCCCCAGGGGTCACTATTTACTCTCCGGTCCAAACATCCGGGCCACATCCCCGACCTGGTGCAAGACCACCTTGGTGAAAGTGGAAACAGTGAGGCTGGTAAAACACTGCAAGTTAAAGTCAAGCCACTCACACCAGAAACAATCCACATCACATGGACTGCAGCGCAACCAGCCCCATCGTTCCGGCTTTCCTGGTTGCGACTGGGTACAAGTCCTGCCATGGGCGACATTACAGAGACATTAGTTCCCGGCGATCGCAGAGAGTATCTACTCACTCAGCTGCAGCCACAGTCCAGTTATATCATCTGTATAGTACCCCTTTTCGTAAACGAGGGCAAAAGCTCTTCCCTTTCCTCAACAAACTTGAACAAGGACCATGAGCACCCAGCGTGTGCCAAGACTGAGACATCAGATCTCACAAGACAGTCAGATCAGGATGGGACAGATCAGGGAACAGACCAGTTTGCAGCCCTTCCAGTAGCTGGGATTATTGGGGGTGCCACAGCACTGGTCTCGCTGCTCCTAATTTTTGGCATCTTTTGTTGGTATGGCCATCGGGTGGGGTACCTGGCAGCCAGCGAACAGTCCATGTATGGGAGGGGAGATGTAGTTAACAGTCGTGCCAGTGGCAAACATTATGATGACTATGCTGAGTCGGGCACGATAAAGGACACCTCAATCTTAGAAATCAGGGGTCCTGGTTTCCAGATGACACCAATGGCAGCGCACCAGCCGCTGCAGCCCAAGGCTAAATGTGAGGACATGACCTACATTCACACCATCTTTCCATCAAACAACACGACTCTCTACAGGAGCACCCAAAACCACACAGCCAATTCAGGTTATGGGACCAACCGTGGGTACAGGGAGAGAGGTATACCAGATATAGATTACACATACACGTGATAGCCACTTACCCTCACCACCTCTCCCTGTTCCCTTTTACAGATGTGTCTGTTACTGGGGGCAGCCCTTGGATCCAAAGTAGGAGTGTGCCGGCAATGTCTTCGTTTGTTTGATATACAGATACATACTCTCAGTCCTTGATCCAATAGTTAGTCGAATTCAAATCCGAGAACATGAGAAGTTGATCATAGTGATTCAGCCCACAATATTTTTTAAATCTATTGATTTAATTTTTAGATATATATTGCTAATGAAGAATATTTCCACTCTTAAACATTGCCTAGAGCTGCAAAACCAGAGATGAACAGTTAAATTGGCCCTGCTCCTTCTGTTTTTTTCCCAGCTGATGTTAATTCATCCGCATTCATTTAAGGAGCCGCATGTATAACTATTTACTGAAACAGTTGTTCTGTTGCCCAGCAACAGCTCGACTGAAGCATAAGGTAAAATTTGGCAAGCATACTGCAAAAACTGATTTTCAATAATGCATTAAGGTCAGATTGTATGCTTTAAAGAAGTAAGAATGAACCCAACACTTTTTCACTCTTATCTCTCAAACTGTCTCTTGACTCATGCGTCACACATTTTACATTATGCATAGAATTTTGTAAAGACTGATTGAAGCCTGGATCTCTAAGAAGGACACATTTCAGCCCCCTCTAAAGATGTCTTTTGTATGTTTGAGATGTCTCAGCATCTATTACCGTTCTTTATTCTGAGATCGCCATTAACTCGTCTTTGAACTGTGCTCGGCACACTCCTATTCCAAAGCACCCTTTGTGCCTCCTTGACAAATGTTTCCAAGTAATCTGTTACTCAACAAAAAACTGGGGCTAGGACCACACTGAATTTGCTAGTCATGTCTACCAGAGTGACTGAAGTGCCAGAGATATCAGTCTTGGTATTGACCAATATTTCAATGCTACGTTTTTGTTTGCATTGCAGTTTCAACCAAGGTCTTTTTATCCCTCTCCCCTTTTAATATATCTCACTTTAAATGGGTCTAGTGGCTAGCATGACAGCGGTTATGGGTTAATAGAGGGTCAAAATGTGTATAGATCTAGCTTTACTATCTGTATAGCTTTACTGTACTTTATATAAGCGCTAGCCAGAATGATTTCTCTCTCAAATCTTGAGAACGTTGACTGCAACAAAACAGGGTTGGGGGAGTCATATTCCATTCCTGATCCAAGATTCTAGGTTTCACCCCTCCCCCCTTCACTTTTTTCTTTATTCTCTCAATTTCTTTTGAGCGCAGCGAGAGGACTTTGTTCCCTGCCGGAGGAGCTGACAGGGGTGATAACGGTTTCGACAGTGACAGAACTCAAATTGCTTATGAGTTTCTTTCTACATAATGAGAGACAAAGAGACAGACACAGAGAGCAGTCAACAACTGACAGAGGAAGAAGGGGAAGAGATGTTTCCTGCTTAAATATCAGGCATTCGTTAAGCAAGTACCCCACTTTGCAGGAATACTAATCACTTCTAAAAGGTTACCATGGGGTGATGGAAGTTGTTTGTTTTTATTGTCAATAACTAATAAATATATAGTGGAGCAACTGTTATTTTGTGATCTCACTGGAAGAGAGAACATTCCAGAGAACAAAGGCACCTAAAGACAATCATATCGGAAGGGCATTTTCTAAGTGACAATTAAACTGAAAGAGACAAGTGGACAGTGACATAGTTTAATAGGTCAGAGAGAGAGAGAGGGAGCTGACCAAATGCAAGTTATTGGGTAGCAGGGTTGTCAAATCAGTTTGCTGAGCTGGACATTGAGTTAATAAACACCAACAATAAAGAAATAAATAATTTTGGACGTTTGAGAATAAAGCTTTAGGGCTTAAATCTGCGTTCTTATGGAGTAGAGAGTGACATATCAGGGATATACAGACTTAACACCGTAACACTGTGGATCTCTACATTGCATTTATAAATGGTTTAATAAACAGAGTTAGGTTAAATGAATGTGGTTCTAGGCATTTTAGAAAAGCTTGGTCACTGGAGCAACAATGATGGCATGGAGTACAATTAATGTGATACAGGAGAAAAGAGGCTGGGGAGGGATGAAAAGTAGAATTTAGTGGTTTTATTTCTATCACATTTCCTGGTTTCTCTTCATTTATCTGAAATGTGAAAATTGAAGACAAGTGACTGGCGTCTCTCGCACCCTTTATCTTTGTTGCATTTCTTCTATTACAAATAAATCAAGCGTGGAAAAAAGTGTCTGTCTGGAATTTCTGTGTACCATTAAAAGGATCTGTGCCGACTCTCTGTAGTGATGGGTCTCTTACAAGGACATGGTACAGGATAACACACTCAAATACACTCACTCACTATAAAGCCCCAAAAAAAGTAATGGGAAATTGTTGAGTGAAATGTGAAAATGTGTGTAAACTCTATTGCTTTTGCAAGGAAAAGCTGTGGAATCGATCAGTGTGTGTGCAATGGAGAAACCTCACTGGGAGAGGCATGCAAGGCTGTGTGTGTGCGTGTGCGTGTTTGCTTTGGAGGCAGACAGGCTCACCATCTTGAGAGTGTGTTAATGCCTGTGTAAGCATAGCGCTGATCGATATGACCAGCGGGGAAGAGTATAAGTGTCTATCCAGGAAAGACGAGGGGCTCAGACGGTCTCTCTGCCGGCTCTGTGTGTGTTTGTGTCTGTCGGTTTTCACACTCGTCAGAAATTCCCTGGCTGTCATTTGTCTCAATTAGTCACTTACACCTCTAATTTGACTTCTGTGCATCTGCCCAAGAATAACAAGAGATGATGATTAGGCGGCGGGTAAAAAATGTTTTGACAGATATTGTTAATTTGTGCTAATTTCAGCAATAAACTTTTGGTCGACGAAATGTGAACAAACATAAGGGTGCAAAAGATTCCAGTGGTGCGGTGAAATCAGAGCTCACAGGCGAATTGCAAAATGACTGATGTCTATGTTTGATAAGTCGTGAACCAAACTGGCAGTGCATGGTGTTATTGGGCAATAGCTCAGCCCAAGTGCTCGTTCGCATAGCAACTCACAATGCATCTTGTCAAAAAGGTCTATTAATATTGACCAAGTGCATTGACAATTGCTTATGGCATAATCTACTTTTGTTGTTCACAGCAAATGAGACCAATTGGATCTTTTTCACTCTCGTGCTTCAAAGTAATGAGCCCATTGTTCATGTGCAAGTATTATTGTGGGCGAGTGTGAGACCTTAGCACGTTCACCAACCATCTATGTGAAACAGGGCGACATTACAACAAGAGCAGGCCATTATAGCACATCTCTCTCTCTCTCTGTCAAACATTGCATCACATTAAATGTACCGAAAATCATCGCGCCTTCCAACACCTGTCCACATCATAGGCCACATCACATGATGACCTTAGCAACTTGGTTTGGGACTTTGGATGAGTATGTCCGGGGCTTTGGACTGCACCTGTGAGAGCCTCGGGCAACAACTACCCAACCTTGTGAAACTTTGCAAGAATTTCCGAATGCGCCGCATCGCTGATGAACAGCATGACTCCTCGTTCTGCCTTTACCACAGAGGCAATTAAGCTAATTAGACGACCGATGATTCCGGCTTCCTCCATTTTAGCTAAAGTGGCAATTGATTGAGAGAGAGAAAAGGAAAGGGTTGGAGGCTTTTAACAAGGGCAGAAATAATTGCTGTGCATGCCTTTCTGCAAGCCCATTCAGTTTTTTCTTTTTATGTTCTTGTTTGTTTTCCCAAATGCACATCTATCAGGAATTTACTAGGTATATTCTGAGTATTTCTGTGACTTCCAGGAAAAATAACAGTAGAAGGTTCAAATCAACACAATATGAATGATTTCAACTTCCTGCAAGGTGTCCCAACTGACAGCTACTGGTGAAGTGTATGAGAGACATATATGCCGAGTGCTTAGCTGACAACATGACAATTCAACAGAGACCAGTTAGCATGTAATAGTGACAGGAAGGGAGCAGGATCTGAACAGAACACATCCAATTTAGGCATACACAGAACCTCACAGCTAGAGACATCACGCCCTGGTTGAGCCCTTTCGAAAGTCTTGTGTGAAAATTCTCTGGAGGCCCACACTGCGGATTTCTTGTCACAATGGTTTCTTTCTATCAAATTTCACTCCAATTAGTGAATGCACAGCATATGCTGAGAGTTGCAAGGTTTTTTTCCTGCAGTGTTAACTCAAGACTGTGGGATCTGTTAGCTCAGAAGAAAAAAAACAACTGTGCCACATGTGCACCCAATAGCTCGCCCAAGTGCTTTGGTCTTTCAATTGGGTAAATATTTTCAAAAGGCATAATACAGGCACCAATAAAGCGGACTTCGGGCACAATAACTAGCAGAGTGTCTTTTTTTGTGTCTGGATAAATTATACACTCATTCCTCCTTCCATATCACTGACAACTGGAAATAAAACTTTGGTCTCAGTAATGCAGTGAGCCACTCGCTCAGTCTCATTTTCATGCGCTATCATTTCAACATTTTACTCCAGGGCTCTCTCGCTCAGACTTAAGAAAAAGATACAGCTCCACACAACACGTCCCAGGGCATTTTAGATTATTTAGCTGCCATTCAAAAGAGAGAGAGAGAGGGTTGGGGTAGGGAGGGGAGAGAAAAAAAACAGAAACCCTTCCATCCAATCCATCCCTGCGCCCTGGACAGAGGGGCCTGTTATCTCGAGTGCTGGTAAGAAAAAACGGGCCACTTCTCGGTTCTCCATTCCCGTCCAATCGCGGCGTCCTTTTTTTTTATCTCCGATCTGTTATTTTTTTGCCCCGTGTTTCTGGGAATATGCATCTGAGAATGTCTCTTATCTCTGCCTCGGAATGCTGTTGTTCCCTCAGTACCGAGGGCCGAGGCAAATAAACAAATAAAAGGATGAGGTAAAGCAGAGAATGCTCAAATAATGATTAGTCTGATGCGCTGTTGATTGAGAACCCAGGCTGTAGACGTATAGTTTTTTAATACAGCTTTAACCTTGATTTAATTACAGTTCCAATTAAAGCTGGATGGATGAATTATTAGAATAATTAAATTATTTTTCGTTACTAATCAGATCGCTCATTACCAAATTTCAAACTCTACCAAAGCGCACGCACACACACACACGCGCATGCACACACGCGCACGCACACGCACACGCACACACACACACACACACACACACACACACACACACACACACACACACACAAGCTCATCTCTCAAATGACTACTCATCAGGTAATTCATCTTAATCACTCGGCCAATACCAGACAGTATATCCCACAGCACTCTTGCCTTCTTAACCTGTCTAGATGGACAGATAGATGAATGGATCCACGGACATATAGATGGATGGATTGATGTAGTGATTGAGTGGTGTAAAGAGGATGTTTTAACCCTCCCTCTCAGCCACACCCCATACGCCCCTCCCCAGCACACCCACCCTGCCAGGACAGCTCCTAAGTGCCTGTGGATTTTATGTTTAGTGTGTTTTATAGGGCAAACACCAGAGCCAAGTGCAGTAAAATGTTGTGAGAAGGAGGAGAGAGAGGACAGGGGGTGGAGGCAGTGTTATTGTAAATCCAATCTTTATTGAGAACGACACACAAACAGTCCCCCCCTCTCTCCAACCCTCCCTTCTCTCTTAGGATAGATTGGTGGCAACTATCAGGGTCCTCTCTGAATATCTGTCTGTCTGTCTGTCTGTCTGTCTGTCTGTCTGTGTGTGTGTGTGCGTATGTGTGTGCGTATGTGTGTGTGTGTGTGTGTGTGTGTGTTTGTATCTGTTTAATGCAGTATGTTGCTGTGTTTGCTTGTTATGTGTTTGTGCACTTGTGCATGTTTATGCATGTGTGTGTGTATGTGTTTAAACAGCTATGGAAAACAATGAGACCACTGCACATTTTTCTGATGTCATCCACCAGTTGCTGAGTGACATTTGAATGAGATGACAGTCATATTCAAATTTGCAGTGGTCTCTTAATTTTCAATATGGCCATCAACTCATTCGAATGTCACTCAGCAACCGTAGGATGACATCAGAAAAATGTGGTGGTCTCTTAATTTTTTCCAGTGCTGTATAAATATATGTGTGTGTGTGTGTGTGTGTGTGTGTGTGTGTGTGTGTGTGTGTGTGTGTGTGTGTGTGTGTGTGTCTCCCACTCTTTCCTCTCATCTCATCTTGTAGCCTCTGTTTGTTTGCCTCTTTCATTTCTGTCAGACTTGCTCTAATGAAGACATACCGTTCACACTGAATATAAATTTCTGACAAATTTGAGCGCATTACTACCCCCTACGCGGCCTCTCAAAGCTCTATCAGCAGCACCGTGCCTCAAGCCCCATACCCAATATTCACGTCAACACCGGACACTTTTTTACCTGAATAGATTTCTGCTAATTAGTCCATTTCGCTCTGAACTTCAGGCTTTAAAATGATTCAGCCCATATGTTTATCATTTAATGAGAAACAAAAAATGAATGGAAAATTAGGTCACAGTTCTAACGACGGGAAATTTAAATGCTCTGTCTATCTGGTTTTGAATTGGTGGCAGTGCTTGACTGCTATTACAGGACAGGGGTCATGGGACTGAGGAGAATGTTAGTGGTCACTTATGGTCCCTACGTGACGCGACTGCGTTCAAAGATAAGTATGTACATGTATCTGTCTGTGAGTGTTTGTGTGTGTGTGAGTGTGTGTGTGTGTGTGTGTGTGTGTGTGTGTGTGTACACGTATGTGTGTTTATACATTTGCTTTATACTGTATGCTCATGAGGGAATATCTGAATGCTATATGAATAAGTGTGTCTGAGCAACTGAGGTAATACGTGACAGCTGAGTGTGTGTGTGTGTGTGTGTGTGTGTGTGTGTGTGTGTGTGTGTGTGTGATCACATGCCTGACCATGAACATGAGTAAGTGTGTACACCCGTGCCCCTGATTGAGAAGCCCACAGCAGACAGCTCCAAAGAACACCCCCCCCCCCCTGTCCAGCTCATCAGCAATGTTGGAGGTGCACACTTAGCAGTCCTGAGGAGTCCATTCCAGGCCCCAAATTAATTACCTCAGGACAGTCTGTTAATCCTCACGCTTTTACACGGAGACAGGGCGGCCAGCCGATCAATGCCACGATGGGGAGAAATGAATCAATTGCCTGTCAAGCACACGGCTCTTCTCCCCACTCCCCTGCTCCCCACACTTGCCTTCCTCAGCCCTTCCCTTCTCCGTTACCCCAGGCTGCCTCCTTGTGCTATTTTAATTTGATAAATTCCAACCCATTTTAGGGTTTTAATCACTTTTATGTTAATATTTTATTCAACTTTTATATTAAGCTTAGTTAAGCTCCTGTGGCACTCTTCAAAATGGCCACATAAGGACATACTACGCTGGTAATTTTTGAGGTGGCTTTTGGTAACAGGTCGACAAACAATAAACCCTGTTTAGTGCTGTGACAGCACATTTATCCAGGAGCTTTTAAATAACACAGAATGCTGACAAGTCAGCATGGCATATTATTCCCCCACTGCAATGTGCATGGAATTCTTTTAAAAAATGCCTCTGTAGATTCACTTTTATTTTGCTTAATGAAGACGTTGTGCCCATCGTGCCCTTCTTAGAGCGAAATAAAAGCTTTTGAAAATGAAATCATCAATCTAGACCTTTCAGTTCACACCGAGGCTAATTCCATGTCTCTCAAAGGGGGGTCCATGGACCCCTAGTGGTCAATAAAGCGCCTGCAGGAGGGCAGTCAGATGAAATAAAGATATAAACACTATTTATGGTTCACAATAAAACATTTGCTAAAAAAATGTATTCCCATGAACAACCCATAAAGTAAGACAGGCATCACAAATTTAAACATGGAAAAGTCTTCAATATTAAAAAAGATAATGTTCTTTAAAAACTGAAGATAAAATAAATGTCATTAATTAAACAATCAAATTAATTGAAAGAACGTTACCCTATAGAAATGCCACATAACAATGTAGGACTCGACAAGACATCAACAAATATGATCAAGCTGTACCATAATTCAACAAGACTGCACCCTATAGACAAAATGGCTGGTTTTGTTGCAGAGTGATTTACAGAGAAAATGACATGGGATATTTCTTTTGCCATGCACATAGACAAATCAGTCAGTACAACAGAGACATTGTATTATTTTGCTGTGATTCACCACATAGTGGTTACCACCACTTTTTTGCCACAACAATGCCTCTATTCACTACTATTTTCCATTAAGATGAGTTTTTATATTTTTTTGATGCCTGAGCGGTAGCGGCCTTGACCACTGTCATCTTCTTCCCACCTGAACAAGTCCAATCTTTTGAGTCAGTTGTGAAGGACAAGCATCAGAGTCTTCCACACACCCACTGATTTACATGAATCATATTCACATTTGGGCTACATAGACAATTCTTGTTGATTAAAACTCATTAAAAAGTGAAATATTAACAAAAATCCCTTTTGCACAGGTTGTTGTAAATGTTACAGATGCAGAGATGTAGCCACGAGCAAGAATAGAATCCGATGTCATTTTGGACTACGTGGTGTACACATGAGAAGGTTAAAGTTCACATACTACCAATGGCCAAGGTCATTAATTCTAAGCTTAGCTACAAGAGACAGAGAAAACTCTGTCTGTTGGTTTATCACTTAAAATGAAACATGACTGGATTTCTTTAATAAATGAAAGACTTGCTATCTTACCAAGGCTATACCAAATTCATTTTGCGAACAGAATAACATAACCAGTGTGAAATTGCTTCTTCCTACTTTTATTAATTATGCAAGGCAAAGGCATGTTTAATTTAGGCGCTCAAAAAATTGCACCCTGCAGGAAACAATATTTTTTTTTTATGGCAAACTATCCTTTGAGGGAGTTTAACAAGGCTGGCCACTTCAATGATGAAGCAAATTCTCCAGATTCATTTAAGACTTAAACGATCCAATCTTACCTGCATTAACTATGGCATCGATCTCCAGCTTGGTGATGTCTCCACGAAAGAGTGAGATTTTCTGTCTCAGGGCATCATTGCTCTTATAACGAGACTGGGCAGGTGAGGCACCTGCCAAGGACAGCAAATTGATACACTCATGAGGTTGCTTCAGTATTGCAGAATGAATCGTCTACATGACATTTAACAGGGTTCTTAAGTAACTTTATATATCGGTATTCATTTATCTAGCTATCCCCTGGTCAAAATTCCTGAATCTGTGAATAGCTAAGCAAGTAAAATCAGCAAGCCCTGATTTCCAAAAGACATAAAGTTAAAGATAATAAATTTCTTTAATATTTAAGCACAATTTCATTATTTCCCTATTTTATAGTTTCAAAAGAACAAAAAATAAAATAACACCTCCTTTGCAAACTAAGAGTCATTTCATTCTTGCTTGGGTTTTTTTTTCAGCCTCTCAAAAGGCTACTAGTGTTCTAGGAGATTTTTGGGTTGCACTGCTCTGCTGAGATTAGTCCACAGATGATGCTGATGATCGTTAGGTCATTAGCTTACTGGGAAAGGGCTTGAGGAGTCAGAATGCAGAGCATAAAGTTTTGCATCACCTGGCCTTTCCTAATGATGACTGTCAACAAGTCTTAGCCCAAAGAACACCGAGAAATTACATAATTTTGCTGTTACCACCACTGTTTTGACACAACAATACTTCTACCCACTACTAATCTCCAACAAGATTTTTTTTAAGCCTGTTTGGTAGTGGCTTTGACCACTGTCATCTTCTTCCCACCTGAACAAGTCCAATCGTTTGAGTCAGAGTTGTGAAGGACAGGCATCAGAATTTTCCCCCACACACACACTGATTTAGCCTACATGAATAATATCTACATTTTAATTCTGGTTGTATTGCATGCAGGGTTTAAAGTGGGGCGGAACGGGGAGGAAGGCGGTTCCACCACCTGAGATAAATTAATAAATAAATATATTCTTTCATACCAACAATATAGCACGATGATATTGTTAAAATAAATGGTGAGTTAATTTTTCGCATGTAGACTACCGTCAAATTGCAGCCTGCCTCTCCTTCAGGATCACGGTGTTCAGCAAATCAAAATATAATATCACCCCCTGGCCACGCCTTCACTAACACCCCAACATCCCCCCTGTTGTCCCCTCCCGATGTAGGTTCTAATGGGCCTCCTGCCTGATTTGAGTGCACATGTGTCGGTCCACACATGCAGATGAAGTCGCTGTATTTACAGTTGCTGTTCTAGCCAGAGCACGTAGATGTTGGAGGGAAGTTGAAGGTGAAGTAATGTGAAAATTCAACAATTTAAACATGACAACAAATGCAGAGCGGTATATGGCTCTAGCTGTTCATCTGCTAGTCAATGACGAACGTTGACGAACGAAAACACGTTGGTAATGTTAATGTCACACAGTCTGTCCAAAAAGGAAACCTATCACATGAACAAGCTGAATCTAAACTTTCAAAATTAAAAACTAATTAGCGGCAAGTTGCTCTGATAAATGTTTTGCAAGAAAATTAACATTGAACCTGCATGAAATTTAATCTAAATTCTGCACACCCATTACTCTTAGTGAAATATCTCACTAACTCTTCGCTCAACACATTCTTTCACACAAACTCACGTCACAGACCTATGTCACACACCACTTAGAGGTGGAAACAATCAGAGTTTTGGTTGATTTGACTTGATTTGAAACAGGCATTTTACTTTGGATAGACAATTAAATAGCAATACATCATAGGAGTGATTAACGTCAAAATAATCTAGACAGGAGTTACTCAACATTTGACACCTCCTATATGTTTAGTGTTCTAAAGATGTCAAATAGTCCGCTATTGCTACCAAATTCATAGCTAAGGAGCCAGAAGTGAAGACGCATGGATGGCTATAAAAACTGTGCTTTCATTATACAACTAAACACAACAAAATACATGTATAACCCTTGAGCCAGCTCCTTAATATATGATCTTACTATGTGATGCGTTTGTTTGCACCTCCAAAAGCATGGCGTACGTGGTTACCTCCCAAAAACGCCCACAAATACCGTATGTTTGTGTGAAAGAATGGCAAACCATAAATCACAATAAACAGCAGGCCTTACCGAACATGAGGATATAAAGCATGCCTCTGTACAATTTTGGGCCGAAATGTAAACTATTTATGTCAGTAGCCTGCATACATGTTTGTAAATTGCTTAGCCATAGAGTATCCCACCATCATGGTTCTTATATTGCCAGATTCCAGACAATCCCACTTACACAGATATTAATATATATTTCTACTGGCATGCTTCCTAGTGACATTAATGCAAAAAATATGAAGGGAAAACCATACTTTTATAGATGGGTTGCCTAGAATGAAAAAGGAAGCCATAGCATGTAGCTGGCCATTACAATGACCAAGGCTTATCTTAGATTAACTGAACAACACAGGTGACCACCACTTCATAATTTCTGAGTTGCTGATTTGCTGAAATTTACACTATTTTTGACCATTTCTGATTACTTATTGCTGTAGGCTATCATCATCATCATAACTATTCCACCTGTGTGTGCAAAACAGTTTTAGCTACAGCACAAATATGTCCATCCATAGATAAAAAAAATAAACAAATCTAACCTCTGAATTTATTTTCAAAGTGCACCAGATAGATGCATATAAATGTTAAAATACACAAACAGGGGAGCATGTCCCTGGATCTCCCCAGGGGGGCATGTGTCCCAGTGCAGTTTAGGTCTAGTGACACCCCTGGTACAAATCAATATGGGAGCTATTTTGACTGACAGAGGTGACCAAGAAACTAGCAATTCTTGTCAAAAAAGTATTGCTACACCACGATAGTCAATATGTTGTCTAATGGTGAGTCATGTTTCCCCATTGCACCGATACTGGATTTCAGGGTCCCCCCATCTGTCAAATCCCACTTTAACCACTGATTGCATGCACTGCTCTGCTGAGATTAGTCCCCAGATGATGATGATGGTTAGGTCATTGGGAAAAGGTTTGCATCACCTGGCCTACCTAACAATGAAGAAGTCTTAGCTCAAAGGAGAACTCTCTAACTAAGCTCAAAAATCTTGATGAAACTGATCTGAAAGTTTAAATCTCTTGGGGTGTCTTTAGTAGCCTATGGTGTTTCTTTCCATTCTTCACACTAAATGTGTACACAAAAACTTCTAATCTTGCTTAAAATGTTGAAAACAATGTTTTATCTTTAACTTTATGCCTTTTTGGAGATCAGGTCATCTTACATTGTTAAATTGTTGACTGGGTGCCCAAACATTTACATGCCATCACTATAGCACCTGTCTAGCAATAGCAAGGTGCTACAAAGAATGTACCCAGACAGTAATATTATAATCCTAGTACATAATATGTTAAAGTGGCTATCAAGAAAATAAATAGCAATGAGTAAAAACTGTCTGTAGAGTCAGATATGAGAACATGAGGTAAACACCTTTTGAAGTCCAGACAGGTATTTCCTCCAAGGGCAGGTAATCAATCCTGTAGTGTCCTCGTCTCTTCTCCTGACTGGCAGAGAGGAGTAGGCCTGAAACGATGAGGGGAGAGAAGAGGCTTTTTTTATAACCTTCATGATTTATTAATAGCATAAATGATCTCTACTCTTCAATGATCTCTGTGTTCGTCATGACTTTTATTGTTGTCAAGGCATCCCATATCACTAAGAGGGTATTGTAATGCTGCAAAACTACTGAGGCTATAATTTTAACATGCTGGCAAAACTTTAACGAATTGTGACGGGAAATAGTTATTTTACATGAAAGGCTATTTAATAAACATGCCGCACGTCAGTGTAGTGAGAATGTGTGACGAGGATTATTATAGGCTAACTCCTGTAGACTAATAGAAAACAAATGCAGGGTAACGTGTCAAAGGTCATGTAAGTCAACACTTGGATATAGGTTACAACTGAACTTTTATGAAGAAAGCTATTAGTTTATTGTTGCTTTGGCTGTCTGCACTATTAACACAGACAGCTGTCAACCACTGCCATAGCCTACTGCATCTAGCAAACTTTCTTTCCACCACGGGACTCACTCTTTGCATCCTGCCAGGCGGTCCTGTCCGAGTCCAGGTCAATCGTTTCAGACATGGCTAGCAGAACACTGGTGTGCAACGCTGCAATAGCCCCGGTGGACAACCCAAGGACGCTGAGAGCGACCGTATATAAACGGGACCAACTATTCCTATTGGGTGTACTCTTCAAATGGAATGACTTTGAGGCCACCGACGCTGATGAGAAGTTCTCCAACCTTTTGGCTGTACTCACAGCCCACCTAAAATTTATCGGCTTGGGTTTTAAAAGTCGGTAATTTGCCAACCAACTCTCACTTGCCTGACGGAAAACTGAGTGCAATGACCGACTGTTCGCAGCGCTCGTTATATTGGTAAATTTAATGTCAATGCAGGAATGCTTAGTTCCGTTAACTGGACGCAAACCAAAGCTTACTGGTTTTGGTAATCGTAGAGTAAGTTTTGACACATGAAACGCCATAATGTGGCCACTGACTGACCAGGGTAGTTATGCACTACCGGGTTCAGACAGCGCAAAGGTTGCACTGCTCGCTCCTTGGCACCAGTTTTGGAGTTTTTAAACAAGTACACATTGATCGCGCCTGTCCATTCCATAAATTTTCAAATATGGAGTGTGTGGGAAGTGCAGTTCCGTGTAAACAGATGCGTATGAACAATACGGACCGTACCACTTTTGAAGGGGGAATTTGATAGGGATACAAAAGCCTATAGTGCCCCTATCGGCGGAGCGCACACATTAGCTGCACACAAAACTATTGAAATAAGTAGCTGATAATTGTGTATTTTGTAATGGGCTGGAAACCGCTGAGCATCTGTTTGTCGAATGTGTTTATGTTAAAACCTTGTGGCTTGACCTTCATAAATGGCTCAGTCCTAAATGTTTTATGTTAGATAACTTTGACTTAAAGGACATTATATATGGACTCTTTACTGTGTATGATAAAGATGATCTCTTAGTCAATGTGATTGTTATTCTCTGTAAATTTTTTATACATAAATGTAAATACTCAAAGGTTAAGCCCACTTTTAGTGGGTTTTACAATGATTTCCTTCATTATACAAAAGCCCTTAACCCTTAAAGGAGTACCGTCACACCGGTGTGACAGGAATGTTGAGAAATTAACATTCTAAAGAATATGGGTTCATTGAATTCAACATAGAGTTTTAGAACCTTCAATTACTCAATTACAATTTGAACTTAGAACGTTCAAAAACCTACACCTTTAAGGGTTAAAGGTGCCATGTGCAATATCCGCCAAAAAATCAATTCATACTCCACATTCCATAAAAGATGGGGCAGTACACCTCCAGAAAGTGAGTTGGTCTACCCTAGAGTAACCGAGACGTGTGTATTGCAGTTTGGCTGGCGGTTATGTTGCCCGCATACCACCTCCCATGGCCGAAACTGGTATTATGACACCTGTCGGGCTGTGGCTAGTAATTTAGCATGCTAATTCAGGTTGATATCTCTGCAGCACTATACCTTGTCATTTTTTTAATGACATCATCACCCTTATTTTCTCTCATTCTTTTGATGCGTGTAGCTAATTTTTTGGATATTTTTACCTCAATTCTTACACATGGCACCTTTAAATATGAAGTCTAAGAAAGCACAACTTTTGAACAGTGTTACAGAATAGGATTTAATGACTAAGCCCTAGTTATGTGTTTTTTTTCTGTTTTGATTATTATTATTATTATTATTATTATTATTATTATTATTTGTCTTTGCTTCCTCCTTTTAAATTACACCTGATCCTGTACATAGATGGATTCCTCATGGATTGTTTTGACCCATGTTTATTGTACTTGAATTACCAATAAAAAAATTAAAAAAGTATTCCATGTAGCTATGGGTTATCAAGTCTGACAAGACCTTCACTATGTCCACATCTGACATGACCTTCACTCTGTCCACATCTCAACACAATTTTGTAATAGCAGGCTAGAAGTGATACACAAAGATACAACACAAAACAGACTCAAAATATACGAATCACTAATCCAATATATCCCATTTATAGTGGACAAAGTTAGTGGACTGCTATAAGATAGGATCTGCCTCAGTTACTGCCTTTGGACATTTGCATTTTCATACACTTTGTAGCATAGTCATTCTGAAATGACAAACCAAGCCAACACATTTTGACGACTGTGCACAACAGAGCTTTTTGGACACACCCTGGGTGATGCATTTTGAGCTGCATTCTGTGGTTTTATATACAGTTTCGTTACACGGAAGGTTACAAAAGAGGAACACCCTCCCCAGACAGCCCTGACGCATGCTACACATACACACACCAAAACCTCACTACTCCGACACAGCTCATAAACACCTAGTGAGTGTCCGTGTGCACATGAGAGTGTGTGTGCTTGAGAAAGGTCCCAGGTGTACCAGAGAGTTCAACCCAGAAGGATCCATCAGGAGAAGATCACACTTGGCATTCCAAAGCAGTGCACTGGGAAAGGTATGAGAGATATGTTATTGATTGTATTTAGGTTGTATTGAGTATCAGCATTGGTGGTTAATGTTAACTGTACAGAGACAACTGTAATATAAACCATGAATATGATTATGATATTTCTGACATGCCAATGAATATCATATATCAAATGTTTAGTTAATTTACAGTAAAGTTGTTTAAATATTTAGGAATAGTACACCTTGATAGAACTATCCATAAACGCATGATCTTTCTCTGGAATGAATGTCCTGAAGTGGAATTATGACTAAAATGTGATGTAATATTGACATATCTCTTCTGGAGGTGAATATAGGGATTTCTCTTTCTTTTCAGAAATATGACTGGGTTGCATTGATAACTTCACTTAATAACAAATAACACTTATCACACAAAATGAATATATCTAGGATGGACATACTAAACAAGTTGATAAAATGAAAATACTTTTGCTACTTTAGCTGAGAACATTGGCGGCAATAATGTATGGTAATGTTACTCATAGCAGTTACAAGGAGTGACAACAGACCCTTTTATCACAAACCCACATACACACTCAGAGACAGTAACTGGCAGGGTGTGGGTCTGTGATGCTGGGGCTAACTGAAAGAGGAAGCATGACTCCATGTGATTGTTTTTTACTTAGAAACAGGAAGGGTTTGTCACCTTTAACTTGACAGCCCTCAGAATAACCCAAACACACACATGGGCTACATGGTGGTGCAGTGTGTTTGTGTGTGTGTGTGTTTATTTGTTTGTGTTTGAAGTAGAGTATTGTTGCATTTAAGATCAAGTTATAGACAGAAGCTTTCATTTTCACTTACACTTCTTAAAATACTTTAGATAATTGTATATGTTTAAACCAAAGTCTAAATTGTTTATGTACTTCTTTTATGACCTAGTCTACCTATTTTTCCCCCTCTGTTCTCATTTCTTTACTGCTCTTCAGTTCTCTTCTCAGTATGGCGGCATGGGATCTCTCAGTTATTGTAGACGACTTGGGTCCAGACTCACCCCCCATCACTATCAGTGTCACCTCAGATCTCCACATCGGTGGAGTGATATTCAAAATAGTTGAGAAGACCCGTAAGTGTTCAGTTCTATTTCTGTCCCTCTCTTACTTTCATAACCAAGTTCCCCATGAAGAGAACACTGTGTTTCCCATCATTCAACAACTCATACCTCAAACAGTCAAAACAACAATGACAAAAGAAGACCTTTTATTTCTCTCCCCCCTCCCTCCTGTCTCAGAGGTGAAGAAGGACTGGTCAGACTTTGCACTGTGGTGGGAACAGAAGCAGCGCTGGCTCCTGCACACGGCCTGGACGCTGGACAAGTGTGGCATCCATGCGGACGCCAAGCTCATCTTCTCTGCCCAGCACAAGCCCCTCCGGTTGGGCCTGCCCAACGGGGTGACCTTGCGGATGCTTGCCAGCTTCTCGGCGCCCGTGTTCCGTACAGTGATAAATATCTGCAAGGTTTTGAGTGAGTCTGAGCTGATTTGACTGTAGCAGTGGTCTACCTCGTCTCCTAAAATACGAAGGAGGACACACCAGCATCTTATGCTAACCTTGGCTTCCTGTCATTTTCTTTTTTTAAATCCCTTTCTCACAAAGACATCCGTCACCCGGAGGAGCTGTCCCTGTTGCGGCCAGTAGAAGAAAAGAAGAAAAAGAAAGATAAAAATTCTGAAGAGGAGATCTATGACATCACAGATGTTCCCTTGACCTCTGGTAGATGCGGCAGCATTTCATTTGCCTGATTAAGAGTTGCCAACATTTTTATGAACTGTACAATTCTGTTAAGGCTCTCTGTGGTCTTCACATCACAAAATATGGTACTTTATCTATTTGACTTATACTGTGTATACTGTATGATACAAAATATAGTACTATAAAATGAACAAAGTCTCATAACAGCCAATGTAAACGTAAACATCTTTTCATATCAGGCTACCTCTTACTCAATGAATTTCTAACAGCTGCTCTTGATCTAACAGCTTCAGTTCAGTGCCTGTACAATGGGATGCCGGCTCATTTCGCCGACTCTCCCAAGACCGAGGCCGTGTACAAGATGCTGTCAGTCAGCCAGCCCTCTCCGGCCCCTGAGACGCTTGCCAAACTGTACCGGCCTGCCAGCATAGTGGACAAAACCCACATCCACACCAGGTACCGCGAGGCCCTGCTGGCCAAACAAACACTTCCTCCTGAGAGTGTGATGACACCACCTGTCACCACATTCACCTCACTGAGTACCCGCGCTTTTGACCTGGGTGTATTTAGGGCACAATTACAAAGCACTCATGCTTGAGAATGTTAGTAGCAGTTGTCAGTTCAGTTGCCATGTGTACTGAATGCAGACTAATGGCTGGAATAAATGATATGATGATGAAATGTCTCTCTTGCCCTTGTGTGCATATAGGTGGCTAGACTCTTCACGTTCTCTCATGCAGCAGGGCATTCAAGAGAATGACAAGCTGACGCTCCGCTTCAAATACTACACCCTGTATGATCTGGAACCCAAGGTGTGTGGCAATGTAATCAACTCACTGAGCTGTCAATCAGTTTTAGCATTTGAAGTCTCAGCCACCTCTCTCTCTCTCTCTCTCTCTCTCTCTCTCTCAGTATGACATTGTGAGGTTGACTCAGATGTATGAGCAGGCACGCTGGGCCATCCTGCTGGAGGACATTGACTGCACGGAGGAGGAGATGATGTTGTTCGGGGCTCTTCAGGTGGGGGCACAAAAAGACAGAGCCGCTTTGGGATGAATCACAATATCATCACCACATTGAGTAACTATAGCTCCGCCAAAAATGACAGACTTAATTGTGGATAATCTTGGATTAGGTCAAATCCTTTTCTCTACAGCCAGACTGGGGATTAAAGAAGAATTAAGTGATTAAATATCATCCATATTTTTGAATAAATAAAATAAAACCATCTCAAGGACCCAATCAGTATTATCACACAGCACCCATATTTTCAAATAACACCAATAACACAAAATACTAGTGTAAAACACATGTAATAATACTGTACCTAATTTTTTAATGTATTCTTAATTAAAACAAAATGAAAAAGAAAGCTAAATCGATAGCAATGTGTATGTCTGAGGTGAACACCTGAGCAGCCTGCATAATACATCATCACTTGACATTACTACATTTTTATCAGAATTGTGCAATTGTTTCCTCACGTCATCACCATTTCATCAGAAAGACGATGTCATCCAGTATGTGCAGACTCAGAATTACTGAACCGATGCATCAGAATAGCTGCACTACTCCCAGCACTTCCTTCACCTCTGAATCACGCAGGTATCCTCATGCTCTAGCTCTCTGACTCCCCCTGTCCTCTGCCTTGCAGTACCACATCGGGAAAGTGTCCCAGTCGGGTGCGCAGGCGCTGACCTCTGGGCTGGAGGACCTGGACTCTGCCCTGCAGTCCCTGGAGGTGAAGATGGGGGTGGAGAGCACGGCCAATGAGATGTTGGTGAGGGACACGCCCCACTTCCTGCTTTGTGCATGTCAGCACTTCTTGATTGGTTCTGTAATATTAAATATTGGTCACTGGATATTGATTATGTAATGTTTTTTTTCATGTAATGCTTGCTATTATTTATTAATCAGATTATCTGTTTTAAGATATTTGCCTTGGTTTGACGATGTCCAAAACAGCATCTCTGTTCACAATGACAAAAGTCCAATGTCAATAAGACATTGTTAATAAAAATATCTATATGCATTCGTAACATTTGCTTATTTGCTTTAAATTTTAGGAAAATATGACTGCACCGGAATTGAATGAATACCTAAAAATCTTCAGGTGAGTTCAGGTGGAATTCTTAATTATGTTGGGCCACAAATCCCAGAGTTAAGTTTTCAGTGTTCACTTCATTGACAATTTCCTCCTTTTATTTAGGCCTAAACGACTTACACTAAAAGGTTACAAGCAGTATTGGTGTAAGTTTAAAGACACATCAATCTCCTATTTCAAGAGTCAAGAGGAAAGCTATGGGGAGCCCATTCAGCAAATGAATTTAAAAGGTATAAATTCATATACAAAATATATATTAATGTTCTAAAATTCTCGGTTACACTTTACTTGACAGTATCGTCATAAGAGTGACATGACACTGTCATGAACATGTCATAAACTTTATGACATAATGCTTCTGTTATTAAGTGACATTCGGCTTTTGTCATAACAATTTAGGGTTAGGATTAGAGGTTAGGATAAGGGTTTGGGTTCATGTGTCATGACAGTGTTATGTCACTCTCGATCATGTCGATACTGTCAAGTAAAGTGTTACCAAATTCTCTCTAGAGCATGGACATGTTTGAAATTTAAATCCATCCCTGAATCCATTCTCCTGCAGGCAGTGAAGTGGCCCCTGACGTGAATGTTGCTGGGCAGAAGTTCTGCATTAAGCTCCTGGTTCCTGCGCCTGAGGGCATGAATGAAGTGTACCTGCGCTGTGATAACGTGAGCAGCCTTTCCATAACTTAGCTCTGAGAGAAGACCAAGGGCATGATAGGCTCATTTCACATACTTTCAGCAAGTAAAATGGCTGAAAGTATGGGAAAAACCATTACAGCTCACTACAGCACTTTCTAAGAAGGGATTCTAAAAGGGGAACAAAAACATGCCCTGTCATTCCGCTATATTTTCACATCACAGATGCCCTCTTCAAGACCTTGAGATTCCCTTTTCTCTGAGTTTCTGTGTGTAGTGGCTTGATTTCTTATTTCCTTCCCCTTCAGGAGAAGCAGTATGCTCAGTGGATGGCTGCCTGTAAACTGGCCTCTAAAGGCCTGACTATGGCAGACAGCTCGTTTGACAGCGAGGTGAAGAGCATCCAGACGTTCCTGTCCATGCAGCACACCAACCCAGGAGCCCAGGTCACCCAGACTGACGAAAGCATCAACACCCTTAGCCTGGTCTCGCCACGCTACCACAAGAAGTACAAGGCCAAGCAGGTACATAAGTTCTACCTTTTATCTCCCCCAAGACAGAGTGCAAAGCAGGGGAGCCAGATCCAAAACAAATACTGGAGAGATTTGACATTGTACAGATTCATATCAAGTAATGGATGAAAGAAAATTCTGGAACAAAAATGCTTTTAGATGAGCTCATCCATTATGTGACAAAGATGATCCATCCATCACTGAAAAGGATCCTTCAGGAGCTTAGCTGTTTGACATTGTTCGTGGAAATGACTGCAAAGACATTCAATAGATTAAGTGTTCAGATATATGCACATTAGAATTCATACTAACAGAGTGTTCTCTCTCTTCCTCCAGCTGACACCACGGATCCTAGAGGCATACCAGAATGTGGCCCAGCTGCCCCTGATGGCGGCCATTTTGAAGTTCTTGCAGATCTGGCAGGCTCTATCTGACTTTGGCATTTCATATTTCATGGTCAGGTCAGAACATTGTGCAGTCTGTTTCTTGTAGACAAATATGCATTAGGTTTAATAAGGCCTCTGGAGACAGTGAGGGAATGCCACAGCATTGATTTTGTCTGCTCAGGTTGATTGACTCTGGACAGAATAAAAACAGATCTGAAATTTGGACAATTAGACCAAACCCCTGTACCTTTGCATCACCACGAAAACGTCATTCTACCCTTTCAGGTTTAAAGGCAGTCGGAAGGACGAGGTCATGGGCATTGCCAACAATCGCCTCATCCGTATAGATTTAGGAGTAGGGGATGTGGTGAAGACCTGGCGGTACAACAACATGAGGCAGTGGAATGTCAACTGGGACATCAAACAGGTGCGTTAACAATCATCCAATGGAAACATTTCAGACTATTCCACAAGGCAGTAATTAAAAAGATCTTGTCTATGTTGCGAATGTATGCACATATTTAAAGATGCTGTAAGCAATTTTGGATGACATCACATCTGTTGATATTTGATGCAAACACCAAACAGCGAACTCACCCCTCCCTTCCCCAAACTCCTCTTCACTTCCCCAACCCCCCCACCCCCCACCAGAGTTTTGTTATAGTTTGGGGGACAGGTTTGCTCCACGTTGTTTGTTTCACAGTTCACGGCGCCAGGGTGGTGTACAAAGACCTGGTTAGGGGTTTTATCAGGGTACTGTAGGCCTACTCACAGAATTGACAGCTAGCAGATCGTGAGGAAATATTTGTTGATTGTGACAAAAAGTGTTGAAGGATGAGGAATCACTTAGAACCTTGAAGTAACAAAATGACCATCAGTTGTCATACATTTCTACACTGTGTGCAAGTTGCTTATGTCAAAGGGGCTATGCTGCAAAATGAGATACGTGGTATATTAAGCCTACATTTGAAATAAAATATGTTTAAATAACCATAATATCAATAATAACAAATGGTCAATATTTATTTGCTGAAATATCAGATGCCATTCATGCCTGGTACTCACTGTCTGCCTTCTCTATGATCAGGTGGCCATTGAGTTTGATGGACATATAAACATCGCATTTGGCTGCGTGAATGCTAACTGCAAGATTGTCCATGAGTACATCGGCGGATACATCTTCATGTCCACTCGTGGTCGTGACCAGAGCGACACCCTGAATGAAGAGCTCTTCCACAAACTCACTGGAGGCCATGAAGCCCTCTAAAGACAGTGGAGAACTGTGGAGTATTTATCACTTCAAACTCTTTTCACATAAACAGCTATAGGCTACACTTGCATTCCATGAACAACTCACACAGGCTGTGTGAGCTGTATGCCACTGTGGTTTGTTATGAAAACAAATCATCTTTATTGCTCATATCACTAACAACTTAAAAATAAATAATGTATTATATACTTAGGTTTGAAACAAAATTTCCACTTGATATATTCCCTCCTACTTTTTGTAATATAACAACATAACAACACAATACCCTATCATGAAATATGAACCAACACATGAGCACCAGAAAGGAACAGTAGGCTACTTGAACTTAACTCTGGTAACGGAATGCTGCAGGGACTGTGCCTCACAACACATTTCATCATTTAGGACTCAGTATTCTTACAGTATATGCAGATGGAAATGGTCACACCCAGATTTTCATATATTTCAGGAACTCAAAAAAGGAAGTATAACAGGTGCCTAAAATGGACATCAAACACAATATCTTATCTTGAATTTCACCCAATTCACACTGCACAGCATTTTCATAGGCTGACAATTTACCTTTTCAAATAAACAGCATGTCCATGAAAAGCAGGACACATTGTTGCTTTTAAAAAAACCTTTGTTACACTTAGAACAACACAGTTGACTAAGGACAGAACACAAACGACAAACTCAATTGTTTGAGTGACAAGTCAGGAAACCACTGACTTGGTCTGCAGAGGCACTCATAAGTACTTGGTGGTGGTTTATAAGCGCACGCGTGTTCCTATCTATAACACACATGCTTATACTTTCGGTTAACCAAAATAACGGTTAGCATCTGCCTCCGGTTTGATAACACTTGCCTAATACAGATTTGGGTCATTCATTGTTGTTATGTTACTCAAGTTATGTAAGTATCTGTGTAAGGCCAGAAGGCCATGGTATCTGGAGTTGTGCTGAAAGGTAAAACCTGCCTTTTCAACAGGGGATGTTGATCAGATAGGTGTTTGTGGTTTTGTCACTTTTAAAAATGCAGCAGTTGTCTTGGTAACGGTGGGACGAGTCTAACCACTGTGTGAAAAGCCGCTGAAGCAGTCATATGGCTCCATTTATGTCAAGGACCAGCTACTCCAGCTGCAGTTCACACTCTGAAGAGACAAATGTGAAGACAAATAAATAAAGGGGTTATTCATGAGGCTATACAATCATATTAAATAACATTTTATCCCAAGAGGCCTCAGAAGATAAATACTCTATAGCAGCTGACTTACGAGAGGGCTTGAGCTGCACAGCTCTACGGAAGTAACAGGGAGCAAGTTTTCCCTCCGAGTCACCAGGTGTCAGTAAGACTCCATTCTCTGACCAGAAGAACGGGATGCCGTCTTTGAAACACAAAGGGGCAATATGATCTTTTTCTGCCAAAACAAATCTTTTTACTTAAAGATGTGGATACAATCGGTTCATGTATTCGTATTGAACCGAAACGGTACGGGCGTCACGGTTCGGTGCATGAATTTACATGGAGAATACATGGTATAAAAATACATAAAACTCGTGTGCGGATAAATTAATGTCATGCGCAATTACTGTTAAGTAGCGAGAGTTACGGGAGTTCTTTAGCGACACCTAACGCTAATCTGTAGCCTCGCCTTAGCTCTGAAGCTCTGATTGGCGCCTATGTTTTTTTTGTCAGGTCGTCGGTCGAGTCCGTCAGTCATTAGCAGCACTAAGGTTAGACCCACAAGAGTTAGAGGATCCGCTGGTCTCTTTAAAGGAGAATTCCCGTGTGATATTGACCTAAAGTGTGTTTAAACATGATACCGAGTGTGAACGTATGTCTCATAGCCCATCTCGGCTTGTCCCCTGCACTCCAAAATCTGGCGCTAGTTAGCCGATGCTACCAACAGCTTTTTCAATGGTGGTGCTTCAGCATCGGGCTAGCCATGCAAATAAATCACTGTTTTACACCATTTACGAGGCTCAATGTATCTCCACACTTCATTGGTAGACTTCCGAGGGCCCTGACATTTAAAACGAGACATTGAGAACTTTGAAAAAGCACTGGTAGTTTACTTACAAGAGGATTTATACAGACAGTATCTTCACGAAGTTTAGCGTTTGCAGCCATCTTGAATTTAGTCACGATAAGTCGAGCGACGAGTAAGAATGAACAGGTATGATAAGGGATCAGATTCCAAAAATAATTCTGTGGAAATGCATAGATTCCAGTTGCTGCTACTGGATAAACGCTAAACTTCGTGAAGATACTGTCTGTATAAATCCTCTTGTAAGTAAACTACCAGTGCTTTTTCAAAGTTCTCAATGTCTCGTTTTAAATGTCAGGGCCCTCGGAAGTCTACCAATGAAGTGTGGAGATACATTGAGCCTCGTAAATGGTGTAAAACAGTGATTTATTTGCATGGCTAGCCCGATGCCGAAACACCACCATTGAAAAAGCTGTTGGTGGCATCGGCTAACTAGCGCCAGATTTTGGAGTGCAGGGGACAAGCCGAGATGGGCTATGAGACATACGTTCACACTCGGTATCATGTTTCAACACACTTTAGGTCAATATCACACTGGAATTCTCCTTTAAGATAGCAAGTTTGAGAACTTCAGTTACAGTAACGTTAGTACAGGCGAAAGAGTGGTGGATAAGATGAAACTGTGTGTCGGCGTTGTTCAGCAGTTGTTGGGTATGTGAGTGGAAAAAATGCTACACATATTCGAAGCCATCACCCAGATGATGTAGGCTACCAATCATTGAAACGAGGGGAAAAAACTTCCCCTGCGCTTCAGCAGCCTTTGGATACACATACAAATAGGGCCAAAACCTATGGCTTAAATTAAATGATTTCGTAATGACAGAAAGCTATGGGTAGTTGACGTGACATGGCTTTTTCACCGTCACAGAAGATAAAAAATAATTTATTTCACATTTTTATCATTTAAAATACTGTAAATGATTAAACATTTTCTTTTTTTACATGCATTTTTTGTTTTAATACCCAAGTTATTATTTTTTAGAACTTTGAGCCAAACCTCAAAATCGTCCTATGGTGTGACGGTAGACAACATCATTTCATAAATATCAACTTTTATAAATAAAGAAAATAATGTTTAAAAATGTTAATGAACACTCCTGGCATAATTGTGCAAGTGTCTATTTTACTAAGTGCCAATCACTTTTCCCATACATACATTTCTAAAATTGTAGGAATTTCATAAAGTTTGTCACAGAAAAAAATGTCCTTTGGTGTTATGCAATAACTTGATATTAAGTTGGGCAATATTATGGACAACTACATTTAGTTGAAAGACCACATTGCAGTGCACATTGTAAGTATGTCTCTCAGAATTGTTCAAATATTTAACTATGTTTTCAGACCACTGAAGTTGTTAAGTTTTTTTGTCCTTTGGTGTGACACCCCTAAATTTAGTTTTTTAATCTAAATTTGTATTTTTAACAGCAGGACTATGTATTATTATGCAAATGCATGATGCCAATTGCTAATGACAATTCAGCTAGTATTAGCATGGTTATTAACTGCCACAAAAGCTTAAAATGTCCTTTGGTGCGACAGAAAATGTGATTTGGTGTGACACTTTGGTCTGTCACACCATATGACAAATATGTCACACGATAGGACAATACATCCTTAAGAAGCTATTAAAACAAATGAATAAAGTTTGTTAACATACTTTTCATTCTTTTTTGACCAGTTTTGATGATTTTGAATTCAATAATGACTTAAATTAAAATTGTTGCTGTTTTTTGGAGACTACATAAAATGTTCTGAAGTGTTACTAAAACAACTATAATATAAAGTACATAAATATAAAACTCTTTTTTTATAACAGAAAGAACTGAGAGAGAGATGAGTGCAAAAGAGAGTTCATAATTGAGTATACATTACATTTATTTCTCTGTTGATCCATTCATCTATATTCTATCATTATTTCTAACAGATATCATGAACAGGAAAGCTCTCTGGGAATTGGATACATTCAACATTAAAGGTTGTATCAGCGATGTCAGGCCCAAAAAAGGCCCAAACATGTAACATCCATTAAACCAATGAGAATGGTATGCATCATTTCCTTTAACAGCAAGCAGCGCAACTTCAAACAGCGCATCGGTATTTTGATAGTCAGCGGTGCATTTGAAGGTAGCTGCTTGCACGCGAGACCATATGGAACAGGGATTCCACTAAACCTTGCTTTACTAAAACCTTATTTGTGACTAGCAGAGTATAGCCTATATGCATCTACTCGCCTATTATTTGAACTATAGGCAAAGTAAAACTTCACCATAGTCTCGTAGTCAATGACAAAACAGTTCAACACAGTTAAGTACTTTCACTATGGACTGACAAGGGGTTACCATCGAAAACATAGCCTGAAAAAAGCAACACTTAATCCAATAATGTTTGAATGACTGAATAGAAAATCCTAAGGATATTTATCCTGCAGAGGAGTTGCTGCTTGCTGATCTTGTGACAGTATGTCTTCAGCTGTGCTTTATATCCGTTTTTCGCTATAGACCAGGTTTTTCTTGGTCAGTGGTGTAATGATTTTTAGAGTGTGTAAGATAGCGATTTTTGGATCATGCGCCAGACCACACCTTATGTCGTTAATTGCCACACCCCTGGTGCAAGGTTTAATAAAAGTGGAGCGCATGGCGAAAAATTCCTTTCTTTATTGAGTGTAAGATAAGAATAAGCCTTGCTTCACGCGTTGCGCCACCTTAGAATATGTAGTAGTAGCGCAGGATGCACCATTTATCTTCCCTTTAGCCCTTTATCTTCACTGTTACTGTTTAACTACTTAATTTTGCTGTTTGACAATGTCACAGTATTGTTTTGAAATTACATTTTACTGAATTTCTCAAAGATATTATGCATCAATGTTTCCTTATTGATAGATCTATAAGAATCAAACTTTTGGTGTGCTACATGTTTTGAACAGTTTATACTGTTGAAAAATAAACAAATGTCCTCCTTTATCAATGTTACAATAAACACTTCATATATTCTGACTCTCTTTATGCAATGACTATCTTTGTCCTTTGGTGTGACGTTTTGTCCTATGGTGTGACAAACATAAAACAACAGAAAAATAATCTTAATTTCAAAATATCTTTTACAAAAAGTCAGGTTTGGCATTAGGGGAGTTACAATAATATCTCCTCTTAGATAGCTACAATTTTTGTAACAGTTTTGTAGGGTTGGCGAAAAAGTTTTATTGACATTCATAGGAAAAAGTTAATCAAGTTCATCTATTCATGGTGAAAATTATTCTAATTAGTATTTTGATGTAAAATAAATATCACTTTAAGAAATGAATGTTTTAATAATGTGAACAATTCTGTCTGAGGTATTTTTTATGTTATTTAATATAATTTCTTGATACCTTTTTAAATGTCACACCATAGGACACATTTACAATGCAGTTGAGTGAAAACGTGAAAATAATATGTTAAGTCATTGACAAAATGAGTGACCAGTACTATTTTCTGAAACTGCAGTTGTCATACTCCATAAATATATGTATTTTTTCTAAAAAAGTGATGTTTTCCAAAAAAAGTACTTTTTCTTGGCCATTTGTGTAAATTGCGTGGTAATTACCTTTATGTTGGGGTAACTTGTAACTTCTTACATGAGGAGCTGGTAGTGTTAAGTGCATAGACAGTAAAATAAAGTGACAACGCTAACCAGGCTAATAAACAAACCATGCTACGGTGAGTTAATGTCAAAGGGCAAAGTCACGTGACTTCAAGTTGTAGTCTGTTTATAAAATGAAAGGAGCAATTTCGTTTTTTTTTTAAAGGCAAAATAGTGTGATATTTTCACAGTTAGTAGGCTAGATTATTCCTTTACACACAATAAAAAAAATATTGAGGCAAATTGTAGACCCTTCCATATACAGCTAAACACAGATGTTGAAGGTCTTGCTTAAGTGGATTTTTAAAAATAATTTTTCTATGTAATTTGCACTTTCAGAAATAAGAGATGCTGTAGGCCTATTTTCAGTTTTATAGCTGATTGTCTTATTTTGTTTACAAGTTACAGATGGAGTCTGGGTACTTATTGTACTGTTTAGCCTACATCTTACACACTTCAGGCTGTTGCAGATAGCTCAGGGAAGAGACTGTATGACACTAGGTGGTACAGCCTGAGACATGTACCAAAAAAAAATGCTTTCTGCATTTTTGTTTTGCTTTTCCCTCCATTGTACCAAACTCGTACCGAACCGTGATGTCCGAACCGAGGTATGAACCGAACCGTGACTTCTGTGTACCGTTACACCCCTACAATCAACCATTGTTCTTACCTGATATGGCTTTAGGGACATCAATGTAAATGGCCAATTCACAGTTTTTCCTCATACCTGTAAAATAAACATTCATTTGTCAGTTTCTTCTTCAGTAAGTTCTCACCTCACTAAATAATTTCCCGTTTCCATCAGGAATAAAATACAACAAAATCCATAAAACACAGCTCTCTGAATGAATCCTTGCAAGAGTGAATGAAAGAGCGCAAGAGTGAATGAATATCTCCATCCCACCGCTAATAACTCCCTGTTCTCCTGGCAGTCCAGGTGCCAGATGTATGTGTGTTCTGCCCATCCTGCTCAGGCCCTGGTTGCGGATGGAGGGCCAGTGTTTCAGGTAGGAGCCATGGATTCCCTCCTGTGGGAAGTCCTGAGCTTCAGGGTGCACTGCTCTCAGCTCCAGATCTGCCACCTTTCAACAAAAATGTGAATCAAGAACAGCTCTCCAACCTTGGAAATGTTTATGTTTTGTTCTTTACTCCTTTAACAGTTTCATGTTCCTAACATTAGAAGGGCAATCTGAGAGCGCACACCTCCACTAGGGCCAATATGCTCCATTTCGGAATATTAAAAAGGGGGGGGGGGGGGGGGGGGGGGGCTATATCTACTCCAAAATGTCATGGGTAGGCCTACTTGCTTGGCCCAAACACCCCTCCACCAAGTTTCATGAAAATCTGCTGTCAGACACACCAATAGATCTGAAAGACATAATTTAACATAACTAGTTTACACTTAGGCCTACTTGTACTGAGTGGCCCTGATTGGCTCTTATCTGCAGACGCCCGTTCTCTGGGTGCCTGCGCAGTTTGAACCTCTGCTTGTCATTGTTGGCCACCACCCTCTCCACATCTTCCAGCGAGAATGACCGAAACTGGGGATGTGAGATGAGATCATCCACAAACACAAAGCCATCTGCAAAAGGGGATTTAAAACATTTTACTATACAGTATAAGTCAGCACAGACCATCAGGAAGGTCCAACCGTCAAGACATGCCTTTCGGGTTTCTTACCCGAGTTCATGTGCAGCCCCATTTTACTTGCTCCGTGCCGCAGCGCATATGTCATTGATTTCGATAAACGCACATCTGGCGTGTCCTATGGAAGAGACAAATACAAACTGAACCAAAGCACATTGTCACTGGCCTATCCTTATTTAGTTAGGGGTGCTAGGCTATATATATACACCACAGCATGGGGCATCGCCATATCCTCACCTCCCTGCCTCGGTTCCCACTTCGCCTCCCTCTTCCACCTTTTCCACTACTCTGCATATCCATAATTTAGAGGCCAAGAAAAACAAAAGTTAAGTCCTTACAAATTGATGTGAATTAACCTGGATGCACTCCGGATTTTGGTTTTGTGGATCATATGGCCTTACGGTGCGTATAATAGCAACTACGGGAATAAGACAGCGTAAACTTTAGAACGTAAACACGTGAAAACTAAGGAACAATTTTGGAGTCGATTTAGAGTTTTGCCTCACTGTTCCACGAACGTCTTAGTAGTGTGAAACTAGCGACAGTAAAGAAAATTCCAATATGGCCGCCATTCGCGAATCATTCAAAATAAAAGTCAGAACATAGTCATTACTTTTTCAATGAAAAAGTAATGAATATGTTTAAAAATTATTAATTTAAAACTGTATTGTGTTACCAAAGGGAAAGTAAATTTAGAAAATAATTAAATAAGACATTTAAATCGAAAATACACATTAGAATGCTATATTTTTTCAACGTCAATATAATTAAACTGTGTGGATGTGAAAACAATAAGTTGTGCATATCTAAAAGGGGGGTGAAATGGAATCCTTATAACATGTACTTTCAGAATATATATAGATATTTATACCAAGTTCGCCTTTGTAGGTTACAGGCCATACTAACTCTGTACCGAGTCATATACTTTAGGCCTGTCATTGACATACACTGTTGAACTTCAAATTGTGTGGCTGTGAAAACAATAAGTTGTGCATATGTAAAAGTGGGGTCAAATGAAATCATTATAACATGTACTTTCAGAATATATATAGATATTTATACCAAGTTCGCCTTTGTAGGTACCAGGCCATACTAACTCTGTACCGAGTCATATACTTTAGGCCTGTCATTGACATACACTGTTGAACTTCAAATTGTGTGGCTGTGAAAACAATAAGTTGTGCATATGTAAAAGTGGGGTGAAATGGAATCCTTATAACATGTACTTTCAGAATATATATAGATATTTATACCAAGTTCGCCTTTGTGAGTGCCAGGCCATACTAAGTGTGTACCGAGTCATATACTATAGGCCTGTCATTGGCCCACTGTTGAACTTCAAATTGTGTGGCTGTGAAAACAATAAGTTGTGCATATGTAAAAGTGGGGTGAAATGGAATCCTTATAACATGTACTTTCAGAATATATATAGATATGTATACCAAGTTCGCCTTTGTAGGTACCAGGCCATACAAACTCTGTACCGAGTCATATACTATGTCTACCATTGACATACACTGTTGAACTTCAAATTGTGTGGCTGTGAAAACAATAAGTTGTGCATATGTAAAAGGGGGGTGAAATGGAATCCTTATAACATGTACTTTCAGAATATATATAGATGTTTATACCAAATTCGCCTTTGTGAGTACCAGGCCATACCAAGTGTGTACCGAGTCATATACTATAGGCCTGTCATTGGTACACTGCTGAACTTCAAATTGTGTGGCTGTGAAAACAATAAGTTGTGCATATGTAAAAGGGGGGTGAAATGGAATCCTTATAACATGTACTTTCAGAATATATATAGATGTTTATACCAAATTCGCCTTTGTGAGTACCAGGCCATACTAAGTGTGTACCAAGTCAAATACTATGTCTGCCATTGACATACACTGTTGAACTTCAAATTGTGTGGCTGTGAAAACAATAAGTTGTGCATATGTAAAAGGGGGGTGAAATGAAATCATTATAACATGTACTTTCAGAATATATATAGATGTTTATACCAAATTCGCCTTTGTAGGTACCAGGCCATACTAAGTGTGTACCGAGTCATATACTATGTCTGCCATTGACATACACTGTTGAACTTCAAATTGTGTGGCTGTGAAAACAATAAGTTGTGCATATGTAAAAGTGGGGTGAAATGGAATCCTTATAACATGTACTTTCAGAATATATATAGATATGTATACCAAATTCGCCTTTGTAGGTACCAGGCCATACTAAGTGTGTACCGAGTCATATACTATGTCTGCCATTGACATACACTGTTGAACTTCAAATTGTGTGGCTGTGAAAACAATAAGTTGTGCATATGTAAAAGTGGGGTGAAATGGAATCCTTATAACATGTACTTTCAGAATATATATAGATATGTATACCAAGTTCGCCTTTGTAGGTACCAGGCCATACAAACTCTGTACCGAGTCATATACTATGTCTACCATTGACATACACTGTTGAACTTCAAATTGTGTGGCTGTGAAAACAATAAGTTGTGCATATGTAAAAGGGGGGTGAAATGGAATCCTTATAACATGTACTTTCAGAATATATATAGATGTTTATACCAAATTCGCCTTTGTGAGTACCAGGCCATACCAAGTGTGTACCGAGTCATATACTATAGGCCTGTCATTGGTACACTGCTGAACTTCAAATTGTGTGGCTGTGAAAACAATAAGTTGTGCATATGTAAAAGGGGGGTGAAATGGAATCCTTATAACATGTACTTTCAGAATATATATAGATGTTTATACCAAATTCGCCTTTGTAGGTACCAGGCCATACTAAGTGTGTACCAAGTCAAATACTATGTCTGCCATTGACATACACTGTTGAACTTCAAATTGTGTGGCTGTGAAAACAATAAGTTGTGCATATGTAAAAGGGGGGTGACCACACCAGTACACACACCTCTGTCCACACCACGGTCCACCCCAACACACACACCACTGGCCACACCACTGGCCACACCACTGTCCACCCTAACACACACACCACTGGCCACACCACTGTCCACACCACTGACCACCTCAGCACACACACCTCTGTCCACTCCACTGACCACACCAGCACACACACCTCTGTCCACACCACTGTCCACCCCAACACACACACCACTGGCCACACCATCACACACACCACTGGTCACACCACTGGCCACACCACTGTCCACCCCAACACACACACCACTGTCCACACCATCACACACACCACTGGTCACACCACTGGCCACACATCTGTCCACACCAACACACACACCACTGACCACACCACTGTCCACACCACTGACCACCTCAGCACACACACCTCTGTCCACTCCACTGACCACACCAGCACACACACCTCTGTCCACACCACTGTCCACCCCAACACACACACCACTGGCCACACCATCACACACACCACTGGTCACACCACTGGCCACACCACTGTCCACCCCAACACACACACCACTGTCCACACCATCACACACACCACTGGTCACACCACTGACCACACCAGCACACACACCTCTGTCCACACCACTGTCCACCCCAACACACACACCACTGGCCACACCACTGTCCACCCTAACACACACACCACTGGCCACACCACTGTCCACACCACTGACCACCTCAGCACACACACCTCTGTCCACCCCAACACACACACCACTGGCCACACCATCACACACACCACTGTCCACACCACTGTCCACCCCAACACATACACCACTGACCACACCATCACACACACCACTGTCCACACCACAGGATTCCATTTCACCCCACTTTTACATATGCACAACTTATTGTTTTCACAGCCACACAATTTGAAGTTCAACAGTGGGCCGATGACAGGCCTATAGTATATGACTCGGTACACACTTAGTATGGCCTGGTACCTACAAAGGCGAATTTGGTATAAACATCTATATATATTCTGAAAGTACATGTTATAAGGATTCCATTTCACCCCCCTTTTACATATGCACAACTTATTGTTTTCACAGCCACACAATTTGAAGTTCAACAGTGTATGTCAATGGTAGACATAGTATATGACTCGGTACAGAGTTTGTATGGCCTGGTACCTACAAAGGCGAACTTGGTATACATATCTATATATATTCTGAAAGTACATGTTATAAGGATTCCATTTCACCCCACTTTTACATATGCACAACTTATTGTTTTCACAGCCACACAATTTGAAGTTCAACAGTGTATGTCAATGGCAGACATAGTATATGACTCGGTACACACTTAGTATGGCCTGGTACCTACAAAGGCGAATTTGGTATAAACATCTATATATATTCTGAAAGTACATGTTATAATGATTTCATTTCACCCCCCTTTTACATATGCACAACTTATTGTTTTCACAGCCACACAATTTGAAGTTCAACAGTGTATGTCAATGGCAGACATAGTATATGACTCGGTACACACTTAGTATGGCCTGGTACCTACAAAGGCGAACTTGGTATACATATCTATAAATATTCTGAAAGTACATGTTATAAGGATTCCATTTCACCCCCCTTTTACATATGCACAACTTATTGTTTTCACAGCCACACAATTTGAAGTTCAACAGTGTATGTCAATGGTAGACATAGTATATGACTCGGTACAGAGTTTGTATGGCCTGGTACCTACAAAGGCGAACTTGGTATACATATCTATATATATTCTGAAAGTACATGTTATAAGGATTCCATTTCACCCCACTTTTACATATGCACAACTTATTGTTTTCACAGCCACACAATTTGAAGTTCAACAGTGTATGTCAATGGCAGACATAGTATATGACTCGGTACACACTTAGTATGGCCTGGTACCTACAAAGGCGAATTTGGTATAAACATCTATATATATTCTGAAAGTACATGTTATAATGATTTCATTTGACCCCACTTTTACATATGCACAACTTATTGTTTTCACAGCCACACAATTTGAAGTTCAACAGTGTATGTCAATGACAGGCCTAAAGTATATGACTCGGTACAGAGTTAGTATGGCCTGGTACCTACAAAGGCGAACTTGGTATAAATATCTATATGTATTCTGAAAGTACATGTTATAATGATTTCATTTCACCCCACTTTTACATATGCACAACTTATTGTTTTCACAGCCACACAATTTGAAGTTCAACAGTGTATGTCAATGGCAGACATAGTATATGACTTGATACAGAGTTAGTATGGCCTTGTACCTACAAAGGCGAATTTGGTATAGATATCTTTATATATTCTGAAAGTACATGTTATAAGGATTTAATTTCACTCCCTTTTTACATATGCACAACTTATTGTTTTCACAGCCACACAATTTGAAGTTCAACAGTGTGTGTCAATAGAAGGCCTAGTGACTTGGTATTGCCTGGTACTACAAAGGCGAACTTGGTATAAATATCTATGTGTATTCTGAAAGTATATGTTATAAGGAGTCCATTTTACCCCCTTTTAAATATGCACAACTTATTGTTTCCATAGCCACACAATTTAAAGTTCAATAGTATTGTGTATAGTATGACAGGCCTAGGGTAGGCTATATGAGTCCGTATAGAGTTAGTATGGCATATACCTATAAAGACGAATTTGGCATAAATATCTATTCTGAAAGTACAAGGAGTCCATTTTAGCCTACCACCCTAAGTTTGAACTAAGTGTTATTTGATAATAGTGTTATTTTAGGTCTTGTTAATGAAAAAGGTAATCCTTCCACAATTATATTAATGCAAAGTATAATTGTATAAAAACATTAACTTTAAATCGATGTATAGTACATTATTATCCCCTTTTTCTATGTTTGTTTTTGTTCCCCTCTCTTTTAATAGTAGCCTACATCAGGAGATGGAGACGTTTGTCCAGAGAATGTCCTTAGACGGGCTCTGGTTTGTCTTGCCTTGCATTGAGAAAGGTGTTGCGTGAGATCACTTCCGTTCAATTACAAGGATGTTAGCAAGACAATTCTGCTACAATTACAACATTTGCACATGCATTTACATAGGCTAAGTTTCAGCAACATGTTTACATTTCGTGTAAACCTTTGAAAAATACTCTGAAAACCGAATTTTAACCTACTTTATCTGATCGTTCATCTGTACCTTTATTTTGACGCTTTTCGCCGCCATATTGCCCGCTATTGTCGCGTACTGTCGCTTACTGTCGCTAGCTCCACGGAACTGAACGTCTTTAGTTCACGATCTATCTCTCATGATGACTACAACACGGAACAAACAAGTCATCGGTCTCTGACGGAACATAAACATAGACGTACCTGCTCTTTACTATCAAACCAGTAGATGGCAGTATATGTCACGTTATTGTGATGCTACATTGCTACACCCAACGAAGAAGAAGGTTTTCAGCGTAAAATGTCGTTTTAACAGGTGAGAAACACAGTTATTATGCCAGCAGGTATCGATTGGTTTTGGAATTCAATTTGTTACCACATGAGAAAAATCCGTGGTAGTCTATCTTTGAACCGTCTGAGTAAACCTACATCTTAGAGGCTCTGCGAGGTCTGCTAGCCTACAAAACGTCTGGCCAGTAAACAAAGCAGCTTTTCTAGCTAGCAACCGTATGCTATAGACTCGTAGTAACGTAGTTATTGCTGCCGTTAACCCTTGTGTTGTGATTGGAATGTATCGCCCTTGTCTAAATAATTACTTCCCTTTATACATTATCAATTCATTCGCCACTATCTGTATTTTTTTGTTTTCCAGAGGACTGTAACAGTGAAAGGCAGACATTGCTTGTACTGACTAACATACACAGTTAAATGTGTCGGGGTATTTTTTATACTTTTCCTGAAACAGCTTCCATTCAATTTTTTTTTCTATGAAAGAAGACCATACATACACATTTCCTTGGAAATCTCAACTGTTGCTTGAGGCGGACGTCAATTCAAGAGTATAAGACTGCCCTCACAGAAAAACAGAGAAATTCTCTTTGGTCTATGTAGGAGTACTACTCTTTCGGCTGGTAAGTTCCAAGGTTCATACCCCCCGTCCATTTTTGATTATTCCGGTTTCTCTCTCCGATAGGTAACATGGATGTTTGTTGAAACAAATTCCGTTTTGTCTGAAACACAACTCTCAAGCTTATCAGCTGGCACTCTCACCTCAACACACACTCACTGTTTTTCTTATGGCCTCCCTTTCTTTCTCTCCCTCTCTCCTCAGGTGCTGATGGAGTTCCCAGAGCACAGTCAGCAGCTCCTGGCGAGCCTGCGCTCCCAGCAGCGGCAAGGCTTCCTCTGTGACTGTCTAGTGCAGGTTGGTCCTTTGCGCTTCCAAGCCCACCGTGCCGTACTGGCCTCCTGCTCCCCGTTCTTCCACATGTTTTACTCTGAACACCCACTGGGCACCAGTGGCAGCTCCTCAGGGGCCCGAAGGGAAACAGTCGTCACCATCAACGGTCAGATCGTCACCCCGGCGGCCTTTGGGCTGCTACTGGATTTCATGTATGAGGGGGTGCTGAAGCTTGCCGCCCACCCACCCCCGGAGGACGTACTGGCGGCGGCCAGCTTTCTGCACATGAACGACGTGGTGCAGGTGTGCAAGAAGAGACTGCAGGGCCGTGGCCTGGCTGAAGCGGACAGCACCAGGGCTGAGGAGGTGGACGCGAAAGCTGCGTTTAAAGGACCTACAAGCGTAGTCACTGTCAGCTCTAGAGGTACTGTCGCCAGTGTGGGGACTAGTGGAAGTAGGGCACAGGATGGTTCGCCTGGAGGGTCTTCCAAGGTGGTAGCAGTAACAATGTCTGGACAAACGCCGGTGAGGTCACCTTACCACCAGTTTTCCTCTTTAAAGGCGGACACTCGGACGGTTAATGTTCACAACATTCAGGACGACAGCAGCAGTGGGACGGGCAGTCCAGATTTAGCGGACACCACCCAGCCAGGCATGGACTCTTTCCCTGCAGTAGGGGAATTTGGTGCAGTCTCAGGCAGAAGAAAAGTACCAGTACGGACAGGAAATCAGGAGTCTGCTCTCTCTAGTCCCTGCAGCACCACTGAAATATACTGCGGAACCAATAGTACCCTATCCTCCTCGTCTCTACAGCAACCTCATCAACCCCTCAACAGCACAGAGAACCAGCCCGTCGGGTCAGCAGTGGTCACCGTGGCTCATGCCGGAGATGGCGGCAGACTCAGCCCTGTGCAAGACGGACACTCGGAGAGCAGCTCTGGTTCAGCACGTCGCTCGAGCCAGGGAGCTCCAGCCCTCGCTACACCTCCCCTGAAGAGTCCAGGCCTGGGCAGCGGCAACGGCACGTCCCCTCCTCACCGCCCAGAGGATCGGGCGGAACCGGAGCCGAGGCAGGATTTCGTGAGGGTGAGGGTGGGCAGCGCAAGCGCCCGGCCTCCGTCTCCGGAGAGGCGACGGGAATCGGATGAGGACGGGGTGAAGGTGAAGGTGGAGGCCATCGTGATTTCAGACGAAGAGTTGGAGGAAGCGGAAGGGGCGCGCGAGCGGAGTGGCACTGGAGCTCCGGAACTGTCCAGGGAGGCCATGCATTTTGACGACAGCAATCCTGACATGGAAGAATTGGCCGGGACTCACTTCATGGTCTCCAACCCTCTGGCGCACATCTCTGAGCACCAGGAGCCTCTCTCCTTCCCCATGTCGCCACAGGGTCATAGTGCTTCCTCCTCAGACCCTGCGAGTTTTCCCGGCTCTCTCTTCCCGCATGGGTCCCATCACTCTGAGCACCAGGGTGTCTACTTCGAGGAATTCCAAGACTCCCTCGGGAATTATGTGGAGGACGTGCCGACGTGCAGTACGTGCGGAAAGACCTTCTCCTGTGCTTACACGCTCCGGAGGCACGCCATCGTCCACACGCGAGAGCGGCCCTTTGAGTGTCGCTACTGCTATCGTAGTTATACGCAGTCAGGCGATTTGTATCGGCATATTAGAAAGGCGCATGATCATGACTTGCCAGCAAAACGCCAGCGGGGGGAGAACGACCCCGGGGGAGATGATCTGACCCAGCCTCCACCGCAGACGTAACGTCTACCAAATCACTGCACAGCTGTCCACAAGACATAGACACAATGGATCCCTTAATGTTCATGTGTGTCTGTTTTATCTTCAGATGAAATGTAGTTCAAACTCTTTATTATGGTGTCACAAAGCAGCCTTGCTCACATCAACAGTAGGTGTGTTTTTAGTGTATTTGACTTGCACCCCATTAAACAATGACCTGAAAGCGGAGAATCAAGGAAGAGAAGGTCAACTTAAAACAGAAGTATGGGGAACTAGAGATGTGAAACAAAAAAGTAGGATGTGTTTGGAGAATTTTAGGATTTGAATTTGAATGGCTGCTTACATTCATGGTCTGTTTTAACGGGACGGTTTGAGGTAATTTTGGACTCGCAACTTATTTGTTTGCTGTGTGTGTGTGTGTCCACCACCAAATACACTGGCCTAAAATATCTTGCTTACCACAAGGAGTAATTGGCCCAATCCCAAAGTCTGGACTCACAGACTTTGCTGCGCGTTCTCGCGAAATTCGCAAGGGTTCAGGGCTGTCCCAATGTTGCATTTCAAATGGCATGAGGGTTTGAATACACACTTACCAAGCCCTCTCCGTGAGGCTGCATCAGTGCAGACTTCACCGAAGGAAATTACCCCCAGTTTAAAGCGTTGTGACATTTACACGGAGAGATAGACGTCTAAAGTTTGCCTCCAAAAAAGAACCAAAATGGCCATCTTTGCCCATAAGGAGATACGGGTGTTAATTGAAGCTAACTACCTATGGCAAGTTGCATTGCAAGTTAGCTCTGGGGTAGCAAAAATCTATGTTTGCCATTTTAACGTACCGAAGATCACAGTACCCACTCGAAGGCAGAGGACAAAAGTGTGCATTTCAGACTTCTTTGTCCCCGCGAGAGTTTAACAGGTGCGATAATTCAAAATCCCCATGTTATTTTCCCATAGGAAAAAATCACAAGATACTGTATCTCAAAGATGGCAGCTTTTTTGTAGGCTAACTTCAGAGGTCTATAGGGAAATCCGTAAATTACAAAGGTAAACAACAGCAGGACATGTGCATGTTGCAAGTGTCATCAAAAATTTGGTATTAAACATCGCCAAGGTAACATGTGATCTTGTGAAATACTGTCCCAATCCCATTTCTACCTATCTGAGCCCATGTGGCCTCACACACTCAACCACTTAGCACCTGAGATCAATTAAGTCTGTGAGTCTTTAGTCCTCAGGGCTCACTTTGGGATTCAGCCATTATGTTCAAAGGGGAATTCTGAATACGGCAGAGTAATGTGTGTATACTTGTAATAATGCCAATAGTAATTTGTCATCACCGTTTCTCTTTTAAAACATTTCTAGTGAACTTGTGAAAACCGGTAAAATTGTTCTTTGCCATTGTAAATAAAACCAGTGAGTGACTTACTGAATTGTTAAATAAATGATACTGTTACAGTTTACAAAACGATCAATTGAAAATATTGACAAAACAGAAGATTTTAATGCAACATTTTGTATTATGTACTAAAATGGACCACAAATCTGACATTAAAATACAAGTGCAGAAAATATAAACAGAGGCATGGCTGTTTCAGTTAAGATTGCAACTATACAGCTCAACTATTCTAAAACAAATGTATTTAAGTGTTCCACTGGTACAACATGATGGAACTGGATTTTTTCCATTACATTGTTTTTTCCCTTCTCTTAGTCTTCTACTTGCCCATGGATCTGCAAACACAATAAAACAGAATTTAGTCACAGTCAACTCTTTACATTAAGTATAAGTATATTTAAGCAATAAGCCCCGAGAGGCTTATTGCAACAGTTTTAGAAAAGCAATATGCCGCTAGCGCGTCATGCCTAACAACACCCCTTAGCAGTTGTAGAATCAGTGTAACCTACGAACTCGAGTGCCTTATTGCTTTTCTAAAACTGTTACTATAAATACCTGGCAAAGTTTCACAAAGTGAAGGCACAGCAACTAGAAATGGAACCAATTTATTCATAGATAATCAATCTTCCGCCAATAAATATATTTCCTCTATCTGAATGGTTGCCAAGCAACATCGAGATGCAGCTACTTTAACTTTTGTATCAAGTTATGGTAGAGCAGTAATATAGAACGAAATGCGGTCAAGGTGTATGTTTATATTTTACAACGGCATCGAACGTGATTCAGCCAATTACAATCAAGGACCGGAACTATCAGTTTTAGAAATACTCTTTTAATCTCGTGAGGGAAATTTGGTCTCTGCATTTATCCCAATCCGTGAATTAGTGAAAAACACACAGCACACAGTGAGGTGAAGCACACACTAACCCCGAGCAGTGAGCTGCCTGCTACAGCAGCGCTCGGGGAGCAGTTAGGGGTTAGGTGCCTTGCTCAAGGGCACTTCAGCCGTAGATGTGGACATTTTACTACTGGTCGGGGATCGAACCGGCAACCTTTCGGTTACAAGCCCAAGGCCCTAACCAGTATTTGGGTATTAAAAACAAAAACTCACTGCATCTGCTAGTGTAGGCCATGCCATTGCCATGACAACTCCATCATCAGAAGAGGGAGGAATCTCCAGGTTCCAATATGTGAGGTCATGGAATACAGACGAAACGTTCACTACACCATCCTGTACAAACAGATGAGATGGCAGTTAAAATAAAAAGATCTGTCATTTAAATCTGAATGTAGTGTACTGTTTTCAAATAACATCAAACACTAGAGTCTTATCCTCATGATCACCTCTTGATCCGAGCTTGGTTTATGGACTTGTTTCAGAACAAGACCTGTGTAGCCTTGAGGACAGTTCACCTCCTGGCCTTTTAACCCTCGACCCCTGAAGGATACAGTCAATTCTGCAAGAATTAATAGACACAGTTTATCATCAATTATTATAACAAAACAAAAACAAAACTAGCTATTTGATTTCAAATGATTGCATCCATGCCACTGACCGTGTTTGCGGTCTTTCACGGCAGAGGTGAAATACTGAGATACTTCAGCAGGGCCGTCGTGTTCAATCTCACAAGGTAAAAGGTGAATTGGCAGTTTATCCGCTCGGCTAACACAGCCTAGCTGTACTGTCGTCACACTGCTGTTTGACATGCTATGGAAAATAGTATGTTTAACATGCAAATAAAGCGTGCAATTGCTCAAAATGTTGAAGTCTCAAATATTATAGAGGTAAACTGTTCTATTTACGGTGTTGACACTCAACGTAACCTAGCATGCTGCGTATCTGCTAATTTAACATGGAAAGTGCTTAGTAGTTTAGTTTAAGAGCCTGCAACTGTTGGGATATTTATTTCAATCAACGTAGGCTACTTACTTTTATGCGAAACTCGACAATTTACTTTCTATCCATCATAATCTGTAAACACTTGCACAAACCCACTTCTTTACCTTGAAATCTTTCTGACCACTGAGCAGGAAGCAAATGTTTGTTTTTGGCATGTGTTTTTGGAAGCAAAGACAAAATCGTAATATGATTGGACATACGTCTTTCCTCGGCTTCCTACTTGGCGCGACAATTAAGAACTTTATAGTGTTTGGCGCCATCTACTGGAGTGGAAGAACTAGGCTGCAAAGTTTATGGGAACCATAAATTGGCTATTTTATAAATTATACAATCCATGGTTAATAGGCGCGTATATGCTATGTGGGAATTTTCGTTAGTTGCTATTTGCCTCAGGTGTACTTTGGAGTGGGTAAGACTATCTTTAGTGGCAGGCTAGCACATAGGCTACAGTTGACTTGCGCTAGCCTAGCACCTGCGAACTGCAATTAGAAGGACTGGATGAAACGTGTTGAAAATGGTCTCCACTGATAAATATCACACTTGCTTACTTGGAAATGAGGTCTTATGTCCAAAATCCTGAACCACCCCTTTAAGCCTATTAGCTAGATGAGGCACAGCAACTCTTATTGGCATCATTAATTAGGCTGACTGCGTGAATTGTTTCCTGTTGAGGTGCAAGTCTGGCACCTCAGCCAGTCATTAAACAAGGCTTAATGAATAGGTAATATGATCAGCAAAAGCCTATACTTGTCCAATTTTAATCACGTCACCATGTTCTTCTTATCCATGCAGGCTTGATATTGGCTAGATCAGTCAAAAGACAATCCCACTTGGATTGCAGATTTCTATGACCAAGTGAAAATATCTGTCCTCAGATATTATAATTGGTTGGTTAATTAATCGATCGATTGATTAATTAAGCTACTGTTAGAATAATTGGTTAAATAGGCCATGCATCACTTTGCTGTACTGATAAAATACAAATAGGGGGCAGAATAACAAGATCCTTTGAAATTCAAGCATAGCCATAGATTCCAAACATGGTTCACATTCCCATTCTTTAATGGTGGTGAATGCATTCGCCCCCGCCTCCCAAAAAAAAAACATACCAAACAAAGCAAATTAACCCTATTAAGTACTGAACCTGATATGACCAGACTAACCTCACTTCACAGAATAATTCTGCCCACACATTTTATGATGTATTATGTTGTACATGATGAAACACATTTGTTATTAAATGAAGCCAGCATAAACCTTTCTGGTCTTACTGAGGAGGTCTATGGGCTGGGTGGAGGGGACTGCAGGGAGGGGGTAGAGGGTGGTTCTTTTAAATGGCCTGCAAAGTAAATGTTTGCTTTTGGTCAATAAAAGTGACACCCAACACCCCCAATCTGCCAAGCAGCTGTCCTCAATAATAGGGAGAGAGCTGCAGAGATGCATGCGGACAGAGAGAGAAAAAGAGAGCAGTCTCATTGTGGTGAGAAATGAGTCATGGCTGCTTTACAATACTGCTGAAATGAACACACACACACACACACACACACACACACACACACACACACACACACACACAATAAAATTAAACCATTTGCACCTGTGGAAGTCCCATAACCTCTTAATGTAGCCCAGTGTCCATTGAACATATCTAACATGGACCGCACTGAAATAAGTGTCTTACATGAGTGCAACAGTTCTGAAGATATTTGTTTTATCCTCAGTTTTGCATTTAGGATGATTTGTTTTTAGATTAGTTCTAACATAAATATACTGTGGGATTATCCTGTGTGGCAGTTATGCTTTGAGGTTTTCTGGATATGAGACAGAAATATTGAGAATTTTGTTTGTTTAAGTTACACTTAAAGATTTAGTAGTACTGCTAAGGGTGTTAAGGGTATTTGATGTGACAACTTCTTCAGCTGTTCTCATATTAAATAATATTTCAGTGTGATATATTTCATATTAATTCAATCATATTAATTGAATCATGTTGTCATCAAGTCCAGGCCTCCATCATATCCATAAAATTGACTAGCATTGTTTTGGCAATGATTATGATTATGCATAATAATATTAATAGACCATATAATAAACGTGTATATCATAATATAATACATATAAGTATGTGATTACATCGGGTTTATATGGCCTATCAGATTTCACATAAAAGCTGCACATTTTATTCAGATATATTTCTATTTTGTCGCTAACAAAATGTAGGGCAATTAATCAGATTAAAACTATGGGGGTTAAAAAACTGCAACAAACGTTTTTAAATAAGAAAAAAAGAAGGGTTGGTCGAAAGAAAATGGGCGGGAGGTTAATTCCAAGAGGAGAGTCGGAGGAACAACCTGAGGATCTTCAAATGAACCTGTGGGCTTCACTCCTCCCTCATTGGCACAAGCTCCTTCTTACATCTCCAGAGTGGTGACGAGACTGACCGAAATTCGATAAACAACAGACTATTTGAATACACTTTAAAAGGGATTTTTAGTTTTTAAAGCTTGGATCTGTGACTAAAAGATGAGCGGAGTGAAACGAGAGAAAGGGGAAGAGTGGGCTACCTATTACCCAGAAGAGGTATGTGAAAAATCTTTTTGTAGACTGTTATAAAATCCTTGAATAACTTTTGTTTCGTTAACTTTACATTTTCTTAAACTGTAGTCTAAGGTTATTTTGGTAAAATTTAAATGTGAATCACCCGAAAGTCAAACTGATACTGCAATAAAGACAACTGCATTTTTTGTAGTTTAAGTTAGCCATCCAATTGCAAGTAGTCTCCAAAACAATTCAGATTGATTATCAAAACATGCATTATATGCTAATTAACAATATTATCAGCAATAACAACAACAACAACAACAACAACAATAATAATAATAATAATAATAATTGGCCAATAATAATAATCATAATAATAATCAAAAATATCGGCCTGCTCAGATAATTTGGGGTATATTCAGAGATGATAAAAATTGGTATCACAAACGAAAAAAATAAGATGCACTTTTCCAATTGCACCTGAGGCAGTGTCGCAAGGCCTCAAGGAAATTAGGCAGGATTAAAGCAGCCAGAATGTTTAATAACAACTGCCCGAGTGTCCTGTCTGCCCATTAAAATGTTCTAGTTTATGCCAGTTGTAGTTACATCAAAGACAGCAACTTTTTATGTTTGCCTATTTCACTTATGACACAGTAGTTTTTCTTTGATGGTTAAGTCGAGGCCAGATAGCCTATAGGCTAATAATTCCTCAGCGGGAAATTGAGTTTCGACTACAGGTCTGTGTTCAGCTCAGTCTGTGTGTGGTCTAAGGGTAGTTAATTGATCGAGTCCATGATAGTGCCAAGACCTTTTTTTCTTCTGATGGATACGTATGACTTACAAACTCCCCATAACCAGGGGGGCGTTTCTGAGTTCAAAAAGAACACGAAATGGTAGCCTAATGCCTCGAATCTTTACTAACAACGTCCACTGAGAAAGGCAGCGGAGGGCAGCAGTCGTGTCCCCCAAAGACCCCTCTGTCAAAATGTCTTTCATGGTACAGAAAAAAGGCGGACGGTGAGTGACTTAAAAAGAGACAAAACAAGCGAGGGAAGAATGGCCGGACTAGCGGAACAATGGGGTTATCGCTGGGTGGGTGGCCGGAATATATTTACATGGTGATACCCTAGATTAAGCTTACTTGCGGGGTTGCTAATGAAATCAGGGCAGCGACGCTGGAGGGAGGTGTTGGGAGCGTCTGCGTGATGGAATTCCCTCGCGCATAAAATGCAGGATCACGTCGCAAGGAAGGTTCAGAGGCTTTGAAGTAGGGCACTAAGCGATTAACACTGGGCAGGGCACTGAAAAGGGCTTGCATCTGTTAATTTAATTGATTTCAAATCTCTCAGTGGTAAATGTCTCTCTCCTTGTTTTTTTCTGTATGGGTTCAATAATGTAATTGCATCTTTTATTTAAAAAAAAAAAAAACTATGGATGATGTCACTTAACACCTTACTCTGTTTAACAAGTGGTTGTTTCCCTTCCTTTGCAGATGTATCCTGGGGGGACCATCCTGCCATCTGGACTGGGGAGCTATGTCCTCCCTGAGTCTCATTACCTTACTTGTGGGCCAGTGGGGGAATCCATGGCTGGGAAAATCTCAGAGCGTCTTGGAAGCCCTGGGAATGACCTGGCTGCCACACTGCCTCCACCCCAGCAGGGATTCACAGAGAGGGATCCATACGGCCTGGAGGTCCTGGGCACTGATCCTCCTTCAGCATACCGGCGGAACATGAACCACGCCAAGCCCCCGTACTCCTACATCTCGCTGATCTGCATGGCCATCCAGCAGGCTCCGTCCAAAAAGCTCACCTTGAACGAGATCTATGACTGGATCCGGCAGCTCTTCCCTTTCTACAGGCAGAACCAGCAGCGTTGGCAGAACTCAATCCGCCACTCCTTGTCTTTCAACGACTGCTTCATCCGCGTGCCCCGTTCACCGGACTCCCCCGGGAAGGGCTCCTACTGGACACTCCACCCTGACTCGGGGAACATGTTCGAGAACGGCTGCTACATGCGCCGGCAGAAACGCTTCCGGTGTGCCCGACAGACGCCGGCGTCCCCCTCCAAAGCCAAGAGCGAGGTGGCCGAGGGGAAGCCGGGGAAGGGAGAGGAGAAGAGGCGGAAGGCGTCGGAGGTCAAACCCCCGGCCTCTGCCTCTGATTCTACGTCCACGTCGTCCACCACACCTCCCTCAACTACCTCCACGTTTGCCCTGACTCCACCTGTTGCAGCCCCCTGTGCCCTCCGCCCCAAGTCTCCATCGCCCCCTCCACCCCTCCAGCGCCTCTCCTTCCCTCCTCCGTCCCACGAGCCTCTGGCCCACCTGTCCCCTCCGTCCGTGTCCTCTCTCAACCTCGTCACGCCCTCCCTCCCGCAACCCCACCATGCCCTCCAGACTCCCCCGTCTCTGGCTCCCCCGTCCTTCTCCATGGACCCCTGCATGCGAAGCGAGCCCCTCACCCACTACCCTTTCTCCATCTCCCAGCTCATGGACTTTCAGCCGTACGACTCCTCTGCCGGATACCAGGGATACTACTCGGCCAACTCTAACTCTCACCACTACAACACCTACCTGATGAGCAGAGAGGATTCTCCGTACATGGGAGACTCTGTGTACTACCCCTCTGGACTTGGGATGTGTTCAGTACCGTTACTGAGTTCCTCATGAAAGCACGAAGCCATAAAGGACTACTAGGAGATAGATATAAATAGAAAGCAGATGTTCCAGCTGGTATATGCAGTTGAGAATGATTCGAAATGTTTAGAAATTACTGGAACTTTAATTCTTCCCTGGTGTCTTTGGTATATTCAACAGAATAAGAATGTATATATATTGAATGTGACTTTTTGTCATGCAAGTATGTCATGTCTTGAGAATTTAGACTATGACATTCTTATATTTCATTTTAAGCATTTCTCATAGAATAATTTATTAGTTATTTTGAAATTACTTCCTCTGAACACATTATTGCATCTGAATAAAGTGTATGTGAAAATAAGCTTTTGTTGAAATTGAAACGTCTTTAACCTTTAAACATCTGTAACCTTTAACCTTTGAACCTTAATTCTTTAAGAAGATACATCTTCTTTATTCCAAAATATTTGACTAGTGCACTACTCACATCCACCATGTTTTCTAAACATAACAGAACAAATACAAACACCATAATGGAAAAGCCTCAACCACCCAAATATTTTTCCTAGCATTCCTTAAGTTGCTTGTGAGCCGGAAAGTTACCCAGCCTGAGAAAAACTATTGTCTTTGCAGTGGTGGACAAGACAGTGAACAAGTCTTTAAGCTGTCACATCTTCCAGCCCCAACATTCCTCACTTTGGCACAAATGGGACTGCACCAGGATCAAATGCTCCTTTTGTGTCCCAGGAGCTTCCTGCAGACCAAAATCCAGGAAAAGAGACCAGAGATAGGACACTTAAGCTGGCTTGATAGGTCTCAACAAACTCTGTTCAAATATTGTCAAAATAGTGTCAAAATATTGCTATTTTTGTACCACTTCTACACTTAAACTAAACTACAGACAGGTAGTTTAGAACTTTGAGATCTGCATCTGTCACTGAGAAGGACTAAATTTAGGTTGTAGGGTACATTTCATAAGCACTCAGTTTGACTTGTCTGATAAACAGAGACATGTTTTATGCAATAAAATATTACACACTCTGCTTCAATGTAGGACAGTACACACATGTAGACAATACAAAAGCCATGAGAGACTCTTAGTACAGTGTGACCTACTCGTGTGAATTCCCCTTTCATGGTGTGGGGTGGATGGCCATATCCAGGGTGGTCAGTCTGGCTTTAGGGGTGGCAGGGAATGGATAAAGTGTTATCCTGTCCTGCTAAATGGCAGCAGTGGGAAGGTTATTCAAAAGGTCCTGACCTCCTCCCTCTAGTCCTCCACCCCACCAACCCTCGCCGTAGTGCGCGGGGAAATCCCCATTGTCCAGGAGAGCCCAGAGACAATGGGATGACACAGGCTCTAATGACAGACCTCCCAAAATCAGTGTGCTGTTGAATGGAGGCACAGGGACACCCACAGCGATCAGACACGAGTCCCCCCCGTGTTTACCATGGTGGGACAGGGATGAGCAGAGACTTTGAAAGGCTGCGCTGCATTCGAGTGCATGATTTTGAGTCTATAATTTTAGGAGATCATAACATCTTTTCCAATATCTTGTGGAATCATAACAGACCAAATGTATCATGAAATACATAATGGATCATAAGTCTACCATGTTAAAACACATACTGGTAGGTGAAATATATAAGGACAAACCCAAATAAAAAGAAATGGAAAAGAATGATAGAATCAAAGAACAAAGGTAATTGTATTGATGGAGTACTTTATATTCCCAGTTAAGAATTTCAAGTAGATTTTTTCTTTCCTTCCTTTAAAAAACAAATCTTGGTTTTATTTTTCTGACACACTTTAATTCAGCTGTCTGCCTTCCTTGTCTCTTTGCCGTCTTCTGAACTGCAAGTCCTTCTATTTGCCCTACGGGAGGTGGCCAAGGGCCAAGATGCAATTTTAGATGGTCAGGAGCAGGGTTGGAGATAGAGCCTGTTTTCATCAGAGGAGAGGTGAGGCGGCACAACAGGTCAGGCACACCAAACAGGAAGCTCAATTTGAGTCCCAGAGATAACAGAAAAGGATTAAAAGCAATTTAACACCTGTCATCTTTCCGCCAAATCTTCCGCCCGGGGGTTTGGCATTCTGTGGGTCTCCTCGGAGTTGAACTCTCCAGGTGTTTTCAATCCACACTTTCTTCAAGGTTTTATTATGTGCGAGCACTATACATGGGTGTGAAGTTGTGTGTGTGTGTGTGTGTTGTGTGATTCCATGCATAATGTATCTCTCAAAATGCTTTGCCTTTGTTTGTCTGTGTGCTTGAATGTGTCTGAGTTGTACCCAGGGTGCTACAGGGACTGGGGGGAGGAATTTCTCCCAGCTCGGGCGGCCCCGTGTGACATCAGGCCGATATGAAAGAGCCAGCTGTGAGAGGTGAGCAGAGAGCAAAGGGTGGTGGGGATGGAGGGACAAAAAACACCCAGACAGCCTTTATACTGCACAGTCTATGGCACCCGGAGCAGAACCCAGAGGCATTGTGACTCTCTGAATGGAAGACGATGACAGCTGGTCGCATCCACTCCACTGTAACAGTCATGTATCTGTCGAGAAACCAACCCTGTTGATCGTCAAGGTGCCCGATTTTTCCTGATCTATAGCCTCCACACATCTTCTGTAGATTTTTTAATCTGACAGTTATGCGTGACCATTAAGCCTACTGTCACTGTGATCAGCTCATCACTGTGAACCTCTCACTCACAAAATGTGGTGAATACAAATATTCAATCAGGAGAGCAGTAATTGATTTCTCCCACCTCAGATAGATCTAAGTGGTCTACTAATGGCCTGAAGCGGCGGTAACACATTTGCACAACGGCTAACGTCCTTATACTGGTCGTCAGCAGGGGGACATAGATTCAGATGGTCTGCTGCATTTAAGGGCTTTTATCTCCCATGTCAGAGGAGGCGGCGAGCGATTGGGCAAAGGGCTGGGTAGCACAGGCGTAGCCGTGGCAACAGAGGCGTATAGGACCGGTCGTGTTGTTTACACAGTGGCCCAGTTTTTTATTGCCTGTCTCTGCCTGAGCGTCTCCCCGCGGGTCCCCCTCGTCTCTTTTCATGACGGCCAGGGTAAATATGCCTGTTCAAATAGCCATCAGTCAGGGCTCAGGACAGGCCCTAACCCCTCACCCGCTCACTTGGCTGCCTCCAATACACTGGAACACCCCCCACCCTCCTCAGGAAAAAAAAGCACATGGGCTTTTCTTCAAATGACTGTATGAATAAAACATTGTATGCTTTTGTGTGTGAACATGACATAGAGTGGCAAGGAGAAATAGCTGATGTGCTTTGAAGGTTACCTGATATGGATTTTAGTGGATTAGTGTCTTAAACATTCATTGGTTTTACAAATAAAACTATAGTCAACAGACATCTCCTCTTAGTGGCAGTGTGCCAAAAATATGTCTACTTATTCTTACTAAGTAAGGATTCATTCTTCTCATTGTCCTTTGAAACTCACCTCTTGTTCCTCTTTGCTAGCTCCATACATTGCACACCAGTAACTGTCCCTCTCAGCACCCACCTGTGTTTACACAGTGACTCTTCTGTGTCTCTTTTAGGACAGTGAGATAAGCTACAGGCAAATAACAAATGAGAGGTAGAGCCAGAGACATAGACAGAGAGAGAGAGAGAGATTCACTCATTTGGCATCCTATATATCTTTCATCCCTTTGTAATTACCCTTTTGTAAGGCTATCCTTTCATTCATTCATCTGTCGCCACATCAAACAACTCACGTAAGCCGAACAGCATAAAGGACCTCGATAGTCCCCACGCAATATCCGTCAGGTTCTACTACTGTGTGATTTTTACAGCAATTATTTTTGCTTTGTTTTGGTTTCAAAATAAATTCGCCATATTTGCTAGTGAGTTCATAATAACTACTCATGTTTACAGAGTTTTGATTCTGTTTTATTGCTTATCGGATTTCAACTTGTGCGTCTTACAGAAAGGCAGGATAAACACATTGGGTATTTGATTGTAATATCTGCAGCATTGTGAGTCCAAGGCAGGTATTTACTCAGTCATAAAAGTGATCAAACTCATCATCAGAATTGATCTCCTTGTTTCCCGGGCCCATGGGGCTGCTGTTCTTCTTCTCTGGAACCTCCACATCAGAGTCACTCTCCGAACCTTTGGAAACAAACAGCATTTGAAGAACGTTGTTTGTTTATGTGTAATTGTTTAGGTCCACTGTTTTTATGATGTTATTACAGTAATGTTTTGAATCGTTGCCTTCATGTGTGCACACCAGCACATCTGGCACAGAAGGGAGAGTGAAGGGGAACTCTGAGGGAGATCCCTTTATCATCCCTTTAATGCCATCATGTGCAGATAAACTATGCATATAATGTGTGTGTGTGTGTGTATGTATGCGTGCGTATGTGTGTGTGTGTGTGTGTGTGTGTGTGTGTGTGTGTGTGCATGGATATGTGCATGCTGTATGTGTGTTTGTATGTATGTGAGAGAGTATGTGTGGGAGACCTTACCTTTTTGAATAACAATTACCTTTGGTATCATCTCCCTAGGAATAAATACAGTGATGTGAAAGGTGAGGTGAAAGGTGTAAGCCATAGTATTTTCTAGAGAAATGTACAAAATCAGACACCATGACTGGAAGTCAGCATGGAATAAATAGAAGTGTATGGCACTATTTAGCTTCACACACAGACAGCACTTACTTTTGTTTTGGCACTTCTACTTTAGGAGCAAGAAGACCTTCAATGTCATCTTCAACTTCATCTTTCTCACCCAGGTATTTTAAGAAGTTGTACTTCGGACCCTCAGACCGTGCATATCCATTATCTACTATCACCTCATCATCCTCATCATCTTCAATTTCCTGATTGTACAGCTCTTCATCATCTTCTCCATCTTCATCGTCTAGATTTATGGCACCATTTCTGGAAATAATGAGAAGAAACATAAATGCTGTTTCATTAATCAAACACAGCTTTTCACAGATGGAGGTAATTTACTGTCACAACATTTGGAAGAGTAACCTGTTAGACAAGCTCTACTCTTTTCTGATAACTGACTTTGGGTGTTGCTCTTCCTCTTCCTTCTCATCTTCATCATCGTCATCATCTACCTCATCCTGTTCTTGGTCTTCGTCATCATCACCTTCATCCTCTTCTTCCTCCTCCTCTTCTTCTGATGGATCATCTTTACTTTGGCTTTTATCAGCCTCCTTGTCCTTGTCCATTTCTGAGCTTTTGGTAGTGTTTTTCTTTGAATCGCCATTTCGGAATTTCTGTGAACCATCTGAGACAACATGGTCTGAAGCTGCTTCTCTGCTAGCTTTCAGCTGCCCTGAATGTGACAAAACATCCTCATCCTCTTCCGCATCGTCCTCATCTTCATCCTCCTCCTCTGATTGTTCCTCTTGGGCTCCTTCTCCATTGTCCACCCTCTCTCCAATCGTCCGCTCATTCATTTGCTCTTCCTCCTCTTCCTCATCTTCAGTCTCCAGCCTCTCATCTTCATCATCCTCACCTCCAGTAGCTATATCACTTCTGACACTTGGTCCCAAACTCTCCTCATTCTCCTCAGTCTCATCCTCTGTTTGCTCCTGGGGCCTCTCCTGAGTCTTGGTGGATATCATTGCACCTCTGATCCCTGATTGTTTCACTGAGGTTATATTAGCACTTCTGTTCTCTCTCTGGCCTTTATTTTGTCCAGGTGTCCCATTTGTACTCTTACTCCTCCTGGATATTGATTGTGTCTGTTCCGCTGATTCCGATGGAGAATCCACTATGTTAGTGTTTTGTGATAAAACCTCATGTCTGAGATTTGGCACCAGACTTGCCTGAGACACTGCAGAAGACCTAAAACAACAACATAAAACTGTAAGTGTGATGGACTCTGGAGCTAAAATGGCATAGCATACCTAACACACACAGACACAGAGACACACGTGCGCCCACACACACATAAACACACACACACACACACACACAAATACTGTATATCTATGATTATAAACAATGAATAAGCTCACTGCAGTGAAGCAGTATCGTATTTTTCCACCATGACCGGTCTCTGTGGCCTTTTCCCTTCCTGTTGCTTATGTTTGCTCCTTCTGGAGCTACTGCTAGCTGCACTGCTTTCATCATCAGCACCTGAAAGACGTACTACAAAAAAAAAAAAACACAGGGAAGAGATTTTTTTCTGTTGTTTTATACTAGATTACTAGAATACTAGAAGCAAAATTGTTGCAAAATTGTTGTCTCTAAGCAAAGAAGAGGCAGAAGTTGATCCCTTACCTGGTCTGGTGTCTAGCTCACAAGTTTGATCACTGGTCCCGTCATTCACTCCCATTCCATGCCCCCACCCTGGGCTGTGTCCCCGTCCGGGGCTCCTTGGTGGTTGAAAACTCTTGGGCCCTCGATCCTCTCCTCCACCTCCACTCCCTCCCTGCCCTACTCCCTGACTGGACTGGACGTCCTCTCCGCTGGGTCCAGGCATGCCCATCACGCGCCACACAGCAGGGTTGAGCATTGGGAGCCCAGCGGGGGGCCACGAGCCATACAGGTTGGGCTGAGCTTGGGGCGCAAGTCCCTCACCCACCCCTGCCCAGGACAGTGTGTATGGCGGATTCTCTCTCCGGTCGTCCTCCACAAATGGAGGCTCCTGATGCACAGGAGCATATGTGTTATAGACTTCGCCTCTATGTGGTAAGTTAAAGGGTGGAGGGGGTATTCCATGTGAGCTATGGGCACCTCTGGGCTCTGTAATCATTTGGTCTGTCCTGGGTATGGGTTGATTGACTTGAGTAAGCCAAGTGTATGGCATCTGCGAGAAGCCAGTCGGACTGGAGCTGTTTTGGTTGACGAGTGCTTTTGGTTTGTTAGACCTTTCAGCCACATGGGTGTTTCGTGGTCTCTGTGTTGGGCCTGAGGATAAAGATATTCTGTAGATCATAACAGATTGCATGGAGGTCTTACCACAAATGTTGACTCTCTTACAGATAAATTGTTAGTGTGGTGGCAATGTGTGCTTGGACATACCCTCTTGCCTCCTGTAGCTCTGAGAAGTGGATGGGACAGAGTAGCTAGCTGCATCAGAAGGAATGACCTCCGGGCTTTCGTCATCCATCCGTGTCATACATTCCCTCAGGTGCATCTCAAGCCGCTATGGCACATGAGAACAGTGAGTACCACATGGAGTATCTATTAATGTCTAATATCTATATTAATAAATATATTAATGTCACCACACCACATTTTTTTTTAAATGGCTATGGAAACAAATAACAGTGATTAGGCTATTAAGTAGATTCCAGGGACAGAAAAATGTTATCTAGGCCTACACCTTGCGTTGGGTTGAAAATCGTTGTTCTTGTAGTTTTTGGCGCCACTGGGGATATAACTGCTCCAGGTGCCTTTCATACTCAACCTGAACAAAAAACAAAACAAAAAGAGAACACAAAAACAAATTACTTCCACACAAGATGCACGTGTGAAGCAAACCAAACATCCCTACGCTCATTCCCCCGAAGGCCTCTGTGTACTAACCCGTAAAGTGTTCATAGCAGCAGTGCGAGCCATGAGATCATTGATGGTGTCCTGGGCCCTGTGGAAATCCTGCAGCAGCTGCCGGTTGTAGATGTGGGCTTGCCGTTCACGCTCACTCACCTCCAGCCACCTGCATTGCAGTTTAGCAGCCCTGCTGCTACAGGAAGCCATACATAACAGAATTAAAAATCTACCACTTATAGCTGCTATCATAATATAATTAGCCTTAATAATCACTGATGGTGCAGATAGGGTACCCAGAGCAAACCAAAGAATAAGAAAATAACATGAGAGACGATTAAAGAGATCCAATGAGATATGTTGAAAATAGATTAATGCCACAATAAGGACAAGAAACACCCACTGGGAATCAAAAAGACTTGTCTCACATGTGCTGTTCATGCTGTACAGTTTCCAGGTTGCTCTGCAGCTCCATCCTTTTGTGTTCACTGGCGACATCACACATGCACATTCAGTCCATAAAAAGAAAAATGTTTTAACCAGAAGAGTGGCATTTCTAAATAATTTAAAGTCCTTCATGATCACATGGTTTCAGTGTAAAATGTGTTTTGTGGTCAAGTTATAAAATATGCAAAGGACATGGCTGGCAGATTTAAACTCATTTTATGGTCTACGCAGGTGTAATGTATCTGGTGTTACCAGAAAGAAAAGGGCGACATCTTCTGGTACTAAATTGTTACTGCGGTTACTTTCATTTATTCCTGAAGATTTATAGGCTACAATGTCTACTTGGAAAATTGGGAAGCAAACAGAAATGGTACCTTATGCCTATAATTTGGCTTTGAATTATTACAAATAGCAGAGTGGTGTATGTCACATACAATAAAGTAGACCAACTATGTGCTTCTGAATGAACCGTTAGCCTAACGAGTGAATCCGGTTTGGACTGAATGAAAGAAAACCATCACGCCCTCACCTGTGATTCGGTTGTTCATGTCCATGCGTTCTTAAATGTCCACTATAATTGTCCTCCATACCGTTCTGGAGCCGAAATGTCATGTTCTCTGTCTCTACATTGCACCGAATTTAGCTAGTAGACTAGAGCAGCTATGGATTAAAAGAGGATTAGGGTTAGGATTACCTACTTTAAAGAACAGCCGTATAGAAAAGGAAAAGGGGACCAGACTCAAATGGTTCGGGTTTGGGGTTATTAGGCCTCATGAAACTGACATTTACGAGAGCAGACTAAACAAATAGAATAATAAACACGAAAGTAATCATAGTCATATTAACATTCCTAGAGAAATTGGAATTTAGTTTATTTTAACTCCTAGACCAAAGTTTATTTTAACTCTTGAATTGCCAGGGCTAATGCACCGTGATATTATGATGTAGGCTAGGCCTAGTCTAGGCAACAACTGGCTCTTCGTCTTTGTGGATAAGGAAAACGGCAACGCATACATTGATGTAATTCTTAATCAGTGGTTGCATAATGAGAGAGAGAGAACCGATTTACAATCATTTTAAATTCAACGAGATTTGGGATATTGCATAGGGTCAATATTGAATGCCGGAACTTAAAATCCCATCATCATTCAAAGGAGAACCATTCACAGTGTGACACCAAGGTTCCTAAAGAAATTATACAATGCTGCTTTACTGCTAAAATATCAATTTAGTTTCTTAAATCGCAACTTCTTTCTTTGCTTGTCGTTTGGTACTTTTAATGTCAGCGGAAAGCACAGTAAATAGCCTTGTCAGTCTATGTCATCAGTATTGTAATAATGTTATTTGCTAAGTGTTATTAGTAGGTTTCGCGCTAGCTGGAGAATGCTAGATGGCTAACGTAACAAATAACGTCACCTAGCCAAGCCAGCTGCTGTAGTAGTAGTAGCATAGATATATATACTGACAGTATATATATCTATGTAGTAGTAGGAGGAACCAGGAAGTTGTGTGGTGTCAAGGCAACTAATAGTAGCTGTTATTCTTTTAATCAAGCCATAAGTGCCTTATAAAATCGTCGGAAATTATACTCCAAGTGTGGCAAGTATGATTTTAATACGAGTTTAATGCGAGGAACGGAACCGGTTAGTCTGAAATATTTCGAAATCAATACCTGTCATTTAAAATCCCGTTTGTCCCGTTTACAAGCTCACTAGCTAGTAACTTAGGTCACCAGCGTCCACGCACGTGCTTTACAGCTTTATATATCATTTGTCTATTTGACAGACAGTTTGAACAGAATAAACATGGTAAGCCTGGGCACTAGACTTTGGTGTCAAATGGAAATGTTTTGTAAATATATGCCCATCGTGTTAAACACGGTGCTTGTCTTTTCCATCACTGCGGAAGTAAGCTACCTAGTCATTGTGGAAGCTCCACTTCAACCTGATGAGAAGAAAACTCAGTGGTCTACAATATGGAAGTCGATACATCTTTTTTGTCAGTATTTCATGCTTGGCAACATAACTTGGAACGCATGGTTGTTCGTGAATGCAAACCCAAGCATTCGTGGAGTATTCCTTGGTGGAGAGGCCATGGGACAAGGCTGGAGGTAACCAGAATTGTATTAATCCTGTTGACAGTTGGGTAGAAACTCAATTCTTTATCTGTTGTCACGGTATTTTTGGACAGGAAACTGTATAATGCCTACTTTTGGTTCTGAGTTATGATGATTATGGAGGGAATTTCCTCATGTCACTGACAGGTGCACTAGGGCTTGCTTGTCCAGATGTCCATTATGTGGGCAGCCGTGGCCTACTGGTTCTTCGGACTTGTGACCGGAGGGTTGCCGGTTCGAACCCCGACCAGTAGGCACGGCTGAAGTGCCCTTGAGCAAGGCACCTAACCCCTCACTGCTCCCTGAGCGCCGCTGTTGTTGCAGGCAGCTCACTGCGCCGGGATTAGTGTGTGCTTCACCTCACTGTGTGTTTACTGTGTGCTGATTGTGTTTCACTAATTCACGGATTGGGGTAAATGCAGAGACCAAATTTCCCTCACAGAATCAAATGAGTATATGTACTTATACTTACATTAAGTAGGCTAGGTTGTGAGGAACCCAAATGTTCCGCTGTAGTGGTATGTCTTGTATTTGTCAAATAATCTCACCTCTAATCACCAACAGGTTCTGCTATGCCTGTGAGACACACACGCCTCCAAGATGTTCACATTGCTATGACTGCAATGTCTGTGTCCTACGTCGTGACCATCACTGTGTGTTTTTCGGCCAGTGTGTGGGCTTCCGGAACTATCGCTACTTTTTTAGCTGCCTGCTCTTCATGTGGTCCGGCCTGCTGTATGCTGTGGTGATGAACGCCGAAGTTTTCATCGTCATCCTAAAGGAGGGGGTCACCTTTCACAGCATCATGCTCCTCTTAGTGCCCTGGATCATGCTCGTCTCAGGTGGGTGACCAGCAGAATATGTTGTGCTTAAAGCCTAGATTCAGTATCAAGACCATAATGATGATGGCAGTCTGTAGTACTGAATCTGTAGTACTCACTACTTACACATACACAGTTGGGGATAGTATATGGTATGGGCTAATGGAGACCCATTAACAGGTAACTGGCCCCAGATGTACTGTGTGTTTTCTTTCTTTTTTTTTTTGACATTTCTTTTTGGGGATTTTTTTTGTTTAGCCCTTATTGATAGGACAGTGGAAAGTAGACAGGAAATGAGTAGAAGAGAGGAGTGGGATTGAAAAATGAGCTCAGGCCAGACCTGAACCTGGGTCCTTGTCACTGACGACTTGTATGTGGTATGGGATGCTGCCACTTGTGTCACCCACCCATGTGTGTTTTATGTGATTTGTTATCATCAAAGGTGCTAGAGCGATATACACTTCATAACCTTTGGTTATCAGTATTATGCAATGGGCCCAGGATGAATTTCCATATGTCATAGCCCCCACGAAGTTCAGAAGTGAATAAGAGTGTTGTCCAGGGCATCACAATGCCATGTGTTCTGGTAGTGATAATGTGGAGAGAAGGGAAGTGCAGGAAAGCCGCAGCTAGATTATTTATGTTTACATTTGTTTTTAGAATGCGTCTTGGGTGATCCAATCACAAGTGGTCATCCAAGACATATGGATGGTTTATACATGTACACATGGTTTATACATGTATTTAAGGTGTACAGCCAGAGATGTTGCTGACTGCCTGTGTTTAGATTTTGCGGGACACATCAGAACGCATTAGTGTTTACACTACAAAAGGTCAAATGCGTCAAGTGGTTTTACAATGCATCTTGGTGATTGTTTACACTTGTATTTGGAACTGACCGCTTGTGATGTGATCACCCAAGATGCATTTTAAAAACAAAATTTAAAAAACACTACTTCCTATTTCCTTCCAGGTCAGGTGACAGCGCGGGCCTTTGCCTTTGCCTTCATCGCTGACACCTGTGTGGTGGGCTTCCTGCTGGTGGCCGGCTTCCTGTTCTTCCATGTTGCACTGATGCTGAGGGGCCAGACCACGCGAGAGTGGCACTCCAGTCGCCGGCCCTACAGCCTTGGAATTGTGGGCAACATTAGGGAGTGCCTGGGCACCCGGTGGTACCTGTGCTGGCTCTGCCCGCTCATCCCCTCTCCACTTCCTGGAGATGGCATTAATTTCAAAGTCACCGGGCCACTGGAACCAGTTAGGGGATAATGGGAGATGTTCTTCATGAGAGGGTTGAAGTGGAGGTGTGGGGGTAAACTGGTGAATGCAGCTGATGGAGTTTTTTTTTTACCCCTTTCTCAACAACCAGCACTAAAGAAAAAAAAACTGTTTAAATTCAGCGAAGTGTACACTCATAACCTATTTAAGGTATTATTTGCCAAATCTGCCTCGGTTTTTTGGAAAGGAAATGTGCAGCTCTATATCTTCAGTGATTTATACATACAATTTTAACTAGGTGCCATTATGACAATTGCACTGTGGTCTTAAATGTATTTGGGCCTGTCTGGGAAGGATTGTCCTTAATGTTTCTTGATTTATTTTGTATCCTAATCGTCAGGGCAGGGCTTTAAGCATGTTCACTTTTGGTATACGGTTTCTGTTTGTTTACATTCTTTAATGAATACTTCTGAGCACTTTTTGTTTATATTTTTGTCCACTCCTTGTCAATTTTTTGAATGCATGAATGGGTTCAATATTTGAATGTCATTTTGAATCTAGTCACAAATAAACAGAAATCAGTATGGATTTGGTCGTGACGTGTTTAGGTGTTCAGCTTCTGTGATTGCTAGCTGTGTGTAACGCACGACTTGAGCATACCGATAGCCCAGTCCCCTTTCGCACCCACGCGCTGCTGTTTAACTGAACGAGGTATCGGGAACGCACGGGAAACACCCTCTGAGGCGGAGACGTGTTGGAAGAGAAGAGGGTTATTGGGGAAAATAGTGGTCTGAGGGAGTGTGTGTGAACAGAATCGCGAAGGACTGGGAGGCGGACGGCATCTACTGTCTTTCGCGTTTCATTTTATTCCACAACACGGTTGAAGCACTTTACCCTGGTAACACGCATGAATAGGAGTAGCCTACACATCTGCAAATATGCTGCGTTGCGAATGAGATTATAGAAGCGGAGCAGATGATGCTGAGGCGACAGACGTGGTTGAAGACATAAACAAGTTGATCTACCGGAGGATCTGGAGGAAAGCTTTAGGTTGAGTAGACAAGGAAAACAAGGCAGCCGCTGAGACCGACATGTTCTGAGAAGCGTTTGCGCCGGCGGCGTGATGAAGGCAGCGTTTGGAGCCAGACGAAGGCGGCACTTAGGACGAGTCTGTGTCTGTGGGGCTGGATTGATCGCCTTCACCTGGCTTGCCCAAATACTTCAAGTAACAGGTGCGTTTTTAATTCTGGTAATGACTTCAGTTGTGCTGTTAAATTTGATCATCAATCATTTCACATCAAAACCTTTTTTCTATTAGTTTGATTAGAAATTCAGTCTATTGCACTGCGTGGTGCAAGATCCATGCGCCCACCCACACATCAATAGCAACGTCACCACTGGTGGCAGCCTGCTTTTATAACTTGACATGTTGAGAGTGACCATAAAACAATTGACAGGACCTCTGAGATGGTGCCTGCTATTGTTTTCTTGTCCTAGACAGACTGGGACTTTGGGTGCTATGTTTAAAACACCACGTTTCAGTTCAGGTTACTGTTTCTTTCTTCTCTTTCTTTTCTCTGCTCAATTAAGTAATTTCCACGGCATTACCTTATTACAAAACACAAGCTCTTTAACAGACTGACAATGCATAGGTTTTGTGAGACAAGCCTATTCTAAGAGAATCATCTGCTCTCAAATAATTCCATTCATTACCTGTCCTTGATGTGCATACAACTTTAGTCACTGCAACCACTGATAATGCAATAACACACCTTCACAGTTGAGATTACACACCTGTGACTCACCAAAACCTGAAAGTTCTCCTTTCATACAGTTCAGCAACATAACTGCCACATAGAAGGACTCACTTTAAATGAACTCGTTAATAAAGTACCAGTGACACTCTTTGGGTTGGTCTTAAAACAGAGTAGTGGCGCTGCTGAGAACAGTGATAAAGGTATTGTAACAAGAGCCCTTATCTGTAAAGAGTGTTCTGTGGACACTGGAATGTTTAAGGACCCTGTCCATGCTTGGCCTTTGTGTAGTGATGGATAAGTTGCCTAAATCTTTAGATTGGCCATTGGCTAAGATTGAAAATATTATGTGGCAGAATTAACTATAACATTTGCATAATCGTGTATATTTAGGCATTTAAATTCTCAGTAGTTCTTCTCACAACACCTGATTTTTGTGCTGTATATAAAATTATCTTATTCCATTGGAATGATGTAGGCTATTTTTTATTCATTGGATTTCCCTTGAAAACACATAAGACAAAAGATGGGATAAAAAGCTGAACATTCATTAGCAGAAATTGCTTGAAATATATATTATGCAAGCAATAAAAATAGCTGTGTGACTCCTCACTGGATGATCAATCTGACAATGATAATAAAAACAGATGTCTGCAATAAAAGTAACATTCTTCTCATCACCTTGAAGCACTTCTCCATCATTCTCACTAAATTGTTGAAGAGTACTGAAGTCCTGTGGGAGATGCAGAAATAAAGTTTAATCAAATTAATTTAGTGGAAAAAAATAGAAGGGTGTCCCTTATAATTAAACCCAAACAGTAAATGTGCCATGTTTCTGGCCTGGATACAGTATATTTGCATATTAATGGTTTTCAGCCAAGTAGTCATTATTGGGTCAGTTAATATACTGCATGCATAAATTAAGCTCTTCATGATATAATAATACATGCTTACACCCGAACTTCAAGTTACATTTCAATGCATTTCATCATGTGGTTTCCACAAGTGTTCTCTCTGTCAAGAACAGCTGATTGCCATACTCTATTCCAGCAGTTTGATTGGATGAAAAGTAAGACGTGTATCCAGACAGACATGTTAATCAGTAAGCTGTCAGCCAATTGAGGCTATTTTTGGGATGCTATTCGTTTACATATGCAAATGAGGGGCCATTTTAGCAAGTTGTTCTGGTTCCAACTTCCCTCCCTCCATTACATCAATGGATTTAGAGAGGGTTGTCATGGGAACCCAAAGCGAGAGGCTGTATAAAGATTTGAGAGGTGACACAAGTTCATGCTGTAAAGTGTGTTTAACTCCGTAAACTCCTTCACACTTGAGATTGATGTCTAACGATCACTATTTCAACGGCTATCAAATATTGTTATATGCCTATGTGTATACAGTTATCCTATTCCTATTCCATTTTAAATGTGCAGGTTTATCAGCAGTAGGTATCATAGCCGTTTCTCACCACTTTTCTTCAGAGTTCTCAGACCCCTCCACTGAGGGTGCCGACCCTGGCTGGTCTAGTAGGAGCCTTGCGGAGGAGAGCGGGGTAGAGAACCAGACCAGCGCCACACCGAGATCAGGTTTGGATTCTCTTTTCTACCCCAGTCTTCTTCTGACACAACAATTTATACGTCTCCATGTTCATTTCTCTCAATCTATCTATTTTTCCATCCCTCTTCTGTTATTTTGTAAAAGAAACCAGACAGCTGGCTTCCACACAGTCAAGCGCCTTTGAGGCCCGTGTTCCTAGGCAACAGAATGCTTAATTTCGGAACAGAGGGAAGTCTGTTTTGAGCATTCAAAGCGTTGCACTTTAGAGAAATACGTCATTCCCTCCCTTTTTACCCCTTTGCTGATCTGGCTCGTAATCAGTGCATATCTACTACTTCTCTCTCGTTCTCTCTCTCGCTCGCTTTCTCTTACCCACTCTCTCTCAGTGTTTGAAAGCCTTGATTTGGTCAGTGATGTTGGCAGAGAGATTATGGTGCTGTTGTCCTCTGATCCTCGGCTGTGATGATTGGCTAAGATGACACAATGAGTAGAAGGCAGGCTTTGCAGAACAGCCACAATCTGCACAGAGAATCAGATGTAGTCCACACTGGGTTATCCAAAGAGTGGTATAGTGAAATACCATGGGTTCCATTTGGCAATGTGCCAAAAAAAAGAGTACTTTTACATGTGTTTTTTCTCCATGAATTATTATTATATTAAAAAAATTCTTCTAGTTTTTTAGTTCTAGTTTTTTCTTTAGCTGCTGAATTTTTGAGTGGAAATACAAGGTTCCGGAATGTCTGCTGGAATGACATAAGGTTGTCACACTGGGCACCAACAGTAATACATATTTCTTTCTCTTTGTCAGTGATATGTTCTGACATTGTTCTGTGGCACGGCTGTTATTCCCCCATCTATTGAGAGGCTTTTTCTCTCAAACTAATCTGGAGGTGAAATTGGTTTTCCAGTGGGCCCTTCTGTATTGAACACCTCTTTTGGCACAGCCCCCTGCTGTAGTTTCATACTGGAGACAGTCTTGCCTGCCTCGCTGAGCTCAGAGGAGTGTTTTAAATTGGCTCGAAGACTGGCCCAAGTTAGTCGGCACCGTAGTGTCCGCACTCAACAAAAAGCCTCTATACCAAAGCAGAGCAAAGAGGACATACTGAGAGGACAAGTGCCTCTCCTCTGACTTGAGCTCCACAGCAGCACAGTGGCTGATTGTCCCCAACAAAACGAATATACGGCAAATTCTCTGCCTGTTGTGGTTTCATACAGCTCACTGCATCGCATTCTCCAGCATCTACACAAAAACATGGCGTTCTCATTTCACATGACTTGTTGTGGAGCTGTTGAAGGGGACCAAACGTACATAGTTTCAGTGTTGTCCAGTGCCTGCTCTCCTCTTGGTGCCCTCTCCACACCCCTGTGCCAACTCCTTGAAGCTGCCCAGAACCTCCTTGGCCAGACGAGGACCTGACTGGGATAAAGAGCGAGGGTCACCATGGCAACAACCACATCAGACTGACTTGTCAGAAACCCTTAGTGGAAGATCGTTAGCCTACAGTGGAATCACACTGACAGGCAGACCGGAGGTCCAGGGAAATTGGTCCATGTAGAATATGTGGGGGATGGGGTCGAGTGGTGGGGGGGTCTTGAGGGATAAAGCGCTTTTTTTCAGACATTGTGGAAAAATGCAGGCAGTTATTTAACGAGGCACAAAAGATAGTGATGATGGATGGCCTCTTAAGGTGTTCTTATTGTGAGCAAAATGTATTATGAGCCTTTATAGGTGATTGTAGATAAAGATCTGTTGACAGGAGAAGATAAAATCTTCTTTATGACTTGAGTCTGGGAGTCTGGGGTGGACGTGTGAGAGTATTTTAAGATTACTTCCCGGTCTAATTTTCTCTGACCCAGAACAGCTCTCAACGGGCGTGTAATTTTAGGAGAACTGGCTAACGTCTGTAAGAGTCCAAACTGCAGGTGCTGAAAGGCAGAATTTAGAACCTACAATCACACTCTCCCAATTTTCCTAAAGCTCTCTTGCAGCCATTCTTGTGGCCTGTGCTCTCTTACTGTGGTTGTAGCTAATGGTCTCTAATGTGGTACTCATCTTTCCTTTCTCTTCCGATTCTCACTTTCTCCTGATCTCTCTCCCTCCCCCCATCTCCTATCTCCCTCCCCCTCTCTCTCTCTCAGCCATCCATGAGTTCCCTGAGGATGTCTTCACCAAGGAGCAGAGGAGGCATGGGGCACTGCTGCTGCATGCTCTCTGTGTGAGTGGTACACAACCCAAACAATATGAATGAATTATGAACCCATTAGTGTGAACAGTCATTAGTGTGTGTGGACAGTGTCGCCAAATAAATGTACTGTGTAGTGAAATATTATAAAGCATCTTTGCACCAGCCAAACTGGTGCATGTTGAATTGTATAAAATACTTTGATGACAGGGCAAGGCCAGCATACTAATGGAATGTGGACCATATACAAATCCATAGCATTATTGGATATATGTTTACTGATAACTGGTATCACAAATGAAATGTACATACCCTGGGTGTGTATGTGTAACTGTTCACTGACTGTCATGTCTAGCTGACCATATTCCCTGTTTGTTTCACAGGTTGTCTACATGTTCTATGCCCTAGCAATCGTCTGTGATGTTTATTTTGTTCCTTCTCTGGAGAAAATCTCAGAGGTGAGATCTCAATTTCAACACCTCTACCCTTCATCCAATATTTGCAAACATATGACGTACTTATGACATATTCACTAATCTCCCTCTCCTCCCCATGGGGTGACATTCTCTCTCTCTCTCTCTCTGTCTCTCTCTCTCTCCCCACCCCTCTCTCTCATCATCCCCCTGGTCTCATGAAGTTAAATGGCTGCTGTCATGACTAACTCTCCACACCCTGTTCCTGTCTCAGAATTTGCACCTCAGTGAGGATGTGGCAGGAGCCACCTTCATGGCTGCAGGAAGCTCCGCCCCTGAGCTCTTCACATCTCTGATTGGTTGGTGCGCTAATTCCAGATTTGAGTTGATGTATTACATGTCAAAAGTCAATAAATACATTCAAATACATATATTTGATTTGTTACCATAAATAAATATAGAGTTGTAGCTAACGTGTTATTACATCTTACATAATTATGTAGCCTGCTTACCGACCAAAGTGTATCATGAAGTAAAAAGGAAGGGGTCACCTTCCTGAAGTGAACTGGCTCTGTGTAAAAGTGGACTTCTGGAATTCTATGTAAAATCTACTAGAGGAGGGAGACCCTCGGGCAGCCAGCTGGGCTGCAGTGACGCTGTGCTCTGCCCTGTCCTGTCCTTAGGTGTGTTCATCACTAAAGGGGATGTGGGGGTGAGTACCATTGTGGGCTCTGCCGTCTTCAACATCTTGGTCATCATTGGAGTATGTGGGATCTTTGCTGGACAGGTAATGAGCGTTTTCTACTTGTAGATGTTTTGAACGTGAATAACGTGAACGTTCAATACACTGCATATGTAGGCTAATATACTTTCTTTACAGCATGCCTTGACTCAATGCAAAGTGCTAGTGGTGTTACTTTCAGACTCGTTGTCCCAACAGACCATCTGTCTCACCTGGTGGCCACTCTTCCGGGATTCCATCTATTACATTTTCTCAGTGCTGGCCTTGATTCTGGTGAGACATCTTGGGATATTAAAATGTTTCTTTTTAGATTAAATATTTCCTAAATGGGTTAAGACTAATGTATAACTTCTTATTGCAGATAATATATGATGAGAAGGTAATCTGGTAAGTGTTGCCATTTTTTTATGACTGTATCTTCCAGACAATGATAATAGCTGGGCTTCCTTTCAGCCTATTTGTATATTCTACACATATTCATGAAAAGCTGGCTGAAGAAAACGTGCATATGTATATGTTTTCATCTACAGTGTTTTGCGAATTGAAAAAAGTGAATTTTCCTGATCAAGGGAAGAGTTCTGAACCAGAATCATGTAGAAATGTACCAAATGTGAATATATCAATTGTTTCCATCTACTTTAATCACCAATCACCACTTGCAAGTCAAGAGTGTGTAATGATCTATTTTCTGATGGTCTATGGTAGGTGTTGACTGATATTTTGTAGTGCAAGATGTCCTTTATTTTTCTTTTTTTTATATTAATGTTTTTGGCAGACAGCAGAACATACAGAGAATAGACATCAGGTGAAAATTACAAACATACAGTCAGTTCCCTGTCTTTTTTTTTTTGATAAAGCATAGAAACAACAACACACACACACCAAAAAAAAAGAAAAACACACAAACAAGAACAAAGTGCCTACAAACTTACATTAACATAGACCTCTGAGTATATCAAACAGTTACATCCAATATAATACCAGTATCAGTTATCTATATAAGCAGACATATCCTCTAAATAATTCAGAAAGGGGCCCCAGATCTGATTAAAGATATCTTCTCTCCCCCTGACGCTGAAAGTTACCCGCTCATATAAAGCCATTTTGGTCATTAGCTCAATCCATTCCTTAAAACTACAAAACTCAGATGACTTCCAATGCCTCAATATTATCCTACATCTTGTTATGGTTGCAAGTCGTACCCATAGCCTCTGTCTTTCAGTTAGATTAATGTTATCTGGTAACAGACCCAAGATACATAAAGCTGGAGACTTCAAGAGATTAAGTTGAAAAAGACCATTCAAGAGAGTAATAATCCCATTCCACAGGCGATCATTTTTTCCACAGTCATATAGCATATGAACTAAAGTCCCAGCTTCTTTCTGACATTTCCAACAGGTGTCCCTGTCTACTAATATCAGTTTACTAGGGGTCCAATAACTTCTGTGGAGTAATTTATATTGGATAAGCTGCGACTGTGTTTCCCGCGAACAAGTGTATCAGGAAGCAACAAGCTTCTTCCAGCCATCTTCTGGAATCTGAGTTCCCAAGTCTTCCACCCAGCATAGTCTCAACCCCTCCAAATTGGGCGATCGCACCTCTCTGATGATCTCATAAAATTTAGATGCTCTACTACTATTATTGCCAGCTATTAGGAATAGTTCCTGTATACTAGATGGAGGGTCTGGGGTAGATAGATAGATAGATAGATAGACAGATAGATACTTTATTGATCCCCAAGGGGAAATTCAGGGTAGTGTGTAACATAGCTTTGATACATTGTCTAACCTGTAAAAATTTCCAAAATTCCCTTTGATTAAGATTAAATTCCTGTCTGATTTCAATGAATGATTTCATACCATTTTGACCAAATAGATCCCCGAGCTGATTAATTCCGGAGCTGACCCACGCATCCCACATAAATGGTTTCTTACCTATTAATAGTTTTTTATTCCACCAAATGGAGGCTTTAGCGGTAAGATAAGGATTGGTATTAATGAATTGATAAGATCTCAACCAAGTCTCTTGTACAAAAGCCAAAACTGGATCTTTAAAGGGTACCGGCCTTCCTGTCTGAGTGAGAAAGGCCTCTAAAGATGTAGGAGCCACAAGCTCCTCCTCGACTTTAACCCATGACGGTCTCTGCTCAGGAGAGTTATTTATCTTATGTAACTGGGAGAGAGAAAATGCATAATGATACCAGTCCACCTTAGACCATGCTAAACCACCACTATCTTTAGCAGCATATAATTTGGACCAATTGAAAGCTGGCTTTTTGCCTGCCCACACATAACCCTCTACAACTGTATTATAAAGCTTAAACAAGTTTTGCTGAAATGTTAAAGGGTAGCATATACAAAATATACTGGATCTTGGGGGAAATAATCATTTTAAGGGCAATTCCATGGAAAATTATGTTTTTTGTAACATCCATAACGCCAATCAAATGTGATGGTATGGTATGACGTAAATGATTACATGGAATTTGAGCATTTGCTATTTTTGGCTGAAGAATGTACATGAGAAAAAATGAATTATCATTCACATCATACAAATGCCAAGGCATTTCACTAGCATTATGGATGTGACAAAAAGTCAATTTTCCGTGGAAATGCCCTTAACCAGATTAATTCTGCCCAATAAGAATAAATTCATTTTTACCCAATTTTACCCAATTACCCAAAAAAGGACGGACCAAAGCCAACCCTCTTCAATGTATAAAACAGAAAGGCGTACTCAACTTTGTCAAACGCCTTCTCCGCATCTAGGGAGAAGGCAACAACAGGATCTAAGTTATTTCTGCTCTTCCAAAAAATATGTAATATCCTGCGTAGATTGTCAGCTGAGCATCTACTTTTATCAAATCCAACCTGGTCCCTATGCACCAAACTGGGAAGCACCTTCTCAAGTCTAGCAGCAAGTATCTTAGAAATACTTTTTTCATCTACATTAATTAACGAAATTGGACGATAATTTCCACAATATTGTGGGTCTTTCCCTTTCTTATGTAGTAATGTAATCACTGCTGACCTCATACTAGGTGGCAACCTACCCTTCTGTAAGGCATCTTGATAGACTGCTAATAGTCTTGGAGCCAGATCGTCCACAAAAGACGGGTAGAAATCTGATGGAAATCCATCATTGCCAGGAGCCTTACCCAACCTAAGAGTATTAATTGCCTGCCTAACTTCCGTTAATGTGATCTCTCCCTCCAGTAAATTTCTTTGAACGTCAGTCAGACTAGGAGTTTTAATAGATGAAAAGAAATCTGACAGCCTCAGTTCCTCGACCGTCCCATTAGAGGTATATAGCTCTTCATAGAATTTAGTAAAAACATCATTAATTTCCTTTTTATTGGTGGTCAACTTATTATTATTATTATTATTATTATTATTATCAAATATAGAGGGAATTAAATTACTAGATTGTATCTGTCTAACCCTATGTGCCAACATTTTGCCTGTTCTTTCACCTTGTTCAAAATATTTCTGATTCAAGCAGAACATTGCATATTCAACTTTTTTCTGCAATAAGCTATTCAGCTCAAATTTAAGCTTAATTCATTTATTCCATATTTCCCTCTCAGGATGCTGTGTGTGTTGTCTCTCAAGTACCTTATGTCCTGTTCTAATTTCAACATTGTATCCCTCTGAGCTTTTTTGATCGAGGAGCTATACTGAATAAGACGACCCCTTACATAAGCCTTAAAAGCATCCCAGGTTATTCCAACGTCATCTGTAGAACCTTCATTGAAAACCCAAAAGTCATTCATTATTATTCTTATATATTCACAATAACCCTTGTAATAGTGAGTTGTTTAGACGCTACCTAAGTGAAGGTTTCACTCCTTCTCTGCTAGATAAGACAAACTCTATAGGGGCATGGTCAGTTACAACTATGTTACCAATGGAGGACCCAATAGTTTGACGATGTCCTTTATTTTTCAAAACTTTTGCAGGTGGGAGACTCTTCTCCTTATTTCTATGTATGGGATCTATATCCTTATTATGAAGTGAGTGAACCTTTCTATACTGCATTTGAGAACATAGTTGTTTTTCTTTTCTAACTTTATACCTGCATGACCTAATTGATCCAAAATTATATTCATATTCATTTAGATGAAAGGTATTGGTTTCATAATATGTCTTTTCCAATTTTGTAAACGTTCCTGTCTGTCTGTGATCCTGTGTGTGTGGATGTGTGGTTGTGTGTGCGTTTGTGTTTTTGTGTGTGTGTGTGTGTGTGTGTGTGTGTGTGTGTGTGTGTGTGTGTGTGTGTGATTGTGTGTGATGGTGCAGGTTTAACAGTCAGATCTGGGCCTGGGTGGAGCAGCATTGTGGGGGTCCGGGGCAGCCGTGCCTGCTCAGCAGCCTGCGCAGAGACGGAGCAGTGGGAGAGGCAGGCCCACACAGCGACACCTCCATGATTCTGCTCAAGAAAGGTCAGTCATTACCCCTCTGCTTGCTGTGTGTGGGTGTGTGGGTGTGTGTGAGAATGGCAGGCTACAAAACGAAACGAAAGAGAGAAGTACAAAAAAGTGAAGAAAGAATCAAACAGTGAGGCTTCCTGCAGGGTGTCTTCATTTCCACTGTTTTCTTGGTTTTGCAGACTGAACTATTCCTCTCTGACATGACTTGACGCTGAGTTTGGCTTGTACGTTTGTGCACTGATCTAGCAATTCACCTGCAAAAAACCTTCCAAACTTTCTACCTTCCATTTCCCCTCTTGCGAATGCCAGTTCATCTTTCTTCTTCTTGAATTTCTTCCTTGTTCATTCTCTTTACTTCCATGTCTTACTTCTCTCTCTCTCTCTCTCTCTCTCTCTCTCTCTCTCTCTCTCTCTCAGGCCAGAGCCCAGTGAAGGAGTCTCCGGTGGTGATGGTGGACGAGATGCTGAGCCAACACCCGCACACCTTCTCCTTTTCTGAGGCAAGCCTCCGTATCATGATCACGCCACACTTCTCCCCCCGCACGCGCCTCAGCATGGCCGGACGCATGCTCATCACCGAGGTAACGGCTAGCGGCTCGCGCTCGCTATTCCATTGCAAAACCCCACCGCCCCTGTCCGAGCGTTCTCAGCTTTACCTGGTCCAGCCGCGTTTGAAGAGTTCTCTCCTGTCTAATGATGCCTCGGAGGTGTAGTCTGTTTTGAGGATCAAAGACAGGGAGAAGGTGGTGTTCGAGTGTCTGGGATGGTGAAAGGGAGGAGAGCCGTGGACTCCTGCTGTCTGGGTCTGGCTGTCTGTCTCCTGCAGATCAAAAGCCACATATAGCCATATGGAGAGAAACAGGCCATTGAAAGATCACCTCTCCTCATGCCATCCTGAATGCAGAATGAAAATAATGAACGAATGAATGCATGGATAGATAGATGAATGAATGAAAATTATGAATTGATGGAGGGAGGGGGATGAATGGTGAATGAAAATGGTGCTTGGTTGGAGGTATGAATGAATGAAAATGATGGATGAGTGAGTGAATGAATAAATGCTGCTTGACTGTAGTTGGTACCCGTCACCCCAGCCCTCCTCTGCGTACTGCTGTCATGGAAACTAGTGGGAACAGAGGGACGTGCTGGTCCTCCCTTGCCTGTGCTCAGGGGGGCTATTTCTCGTGCTGGTCCTCCCTTGCCTGTGTTCAGGGGGGCATGTTCTCGTGCTGGTCCTCCCTTGCCTGTGTTCAGGGGGGCATGTTCTCGTGTCGTGTTCACTGTATTGCGCTGTTTGCTGTGCGGTTTCATGTCCCATGAGCTCCATGCCGCTGCTGTCTGAGCTGCTCTGTCATGCTTTACTGCATGCAAGTTCCCAGCGCTTGCTCCGCACGGGGGTTTGGTGCCCAGAGAAGTAGGCCATTTTTGTTTCCTCTGTGCTTCCTCCCATGTTTTTGTTTACTCCCTCTTCATCCTGACTGTTTGCAGATGCGGTCCTTTCTCACTTGACCACCTCTTGTTACTCTCTATGCACACGACCCTCTTCTCTTTACTCCTTGATCTCTGCCTCTGTCTGTCTCCTACTCCTACTCTCTCTCTCTCTTTTTTCTCCACCCTTTGCTATCTTCTCTCTTCTCCCTGTGTCTATCTCTCTCTCTCTCTCTCTCTCTCTTTCTTTTTTCTCCACCCTTTGCTATCTTCTCTCTTCTCCCTGTGTCTGTCTGTCTCTCTCTCTCTCTCTCTCTCTCTCTCTCTCTCTTTCTTTTTTCTCCACCCTTTGCTATCTTCTCTCTTCTCCCTGTGTCTGTCTGTCTGTCTCTCTCTCTCTCTCTCTCTCTCTCTTTCTCTCTCTTCCTCGTTGTCTGATGTCTGTCCATGCTGGTCTGACAGAGGCAGAGGTTGATCAGGAACAGCAGTGGTGGAGTCGGGGACACTCCGGGCTGCGATGGCCCCGGGGCGGAGGGGGTTCCCTGGGCAGTGGAGAACGGGACCACCCTGGAGAGCGAGCGGACGCCCCTGGAGGACCCCCGAGAGAAGGGAGAAGACGGTGGGGGGCCAGAGGGGGCCCTGAATGTGGTCGACGCGCAGCCCAAAGATGATGAGGAGGAGGAGGAGGAGGAAGAGGAGAAAGCACAGCCGTTCCGGCCCTTGACCCTGCCAGGTGGGGCTAATAGCTTAAACATGGGGCTTTTTATATGTTAACTTATTCGTAAATGAGTGCTCTTGTCCTTTTTAACCTTGCTGATAAATATTAATAGCTGGCCCTTTCAGGAAATTATTCAGGCACTGGATTTTTTAAAGACTGATCATCCAATGATTGTCTGCATTTCAGACGAACTGGAACTTTTAAAAAGTCAGAATTCGAGTATTGTTTTGCTGTTGGGTCCTAGGCCACGTTGACCTTTCTGGTAATGAGCAAGCAGACATTGCTGCCAAGAGAGCCCTCAATGAAGAAATCCCTGAATGTCAAATCCCTACCTCAGACATCAGACCTGTATCGACCTCCTATATCTCTAATAAGTGGCAAACGGAATGGGATGAATGTTCTAACAACAACATATGTGAAATTAACCCTACTGTCAATAACAGACTATTATTTTCTTTTCAAACAAGACATGTTTAAAGGTGCTGTATGGACATTTAAGGCTTACCCTTCATTTTATATTAAATGGTCAAGTACTCCCATCATGTCAATATTGTAGTATGCCCTTGTCAGTGAAGCGTTCTCCAGTGAAGCTATGGGGTACACAAACCAGAGGATTGTTGTGTTATGCATTCGTGTGGTGGTGAGAACGCGTTTGATATAGTCAGTGTACCCCATAGCTTTGTTTTGGTTTACAATTGCTGCCGTGAATAATAAGGCAAATTTATTTATTTTACCTTATTAAGATCTGAGTACCACAAGACAGTGATTTTAATGTCAAAGTACTTGACACTATGACATTTTATTTGTTTGTGTTAATCACTTATATTGTTTTATTATACCTTTTTGCCATGATAGACATAGATGCTGATATGGCATTGAACTAAAATGACTTAAAATTACTACTAGTACTAGGCCTACTACTACTACTACTCAGGAAATTAGATAATGATTGATTCCAGAGTCCACTTCTTGTCCCATCAGAAGAGCTCTCAAGTCTCAAGTAGAGGACTAGCAGACAAGGAGCTTTAATGATTGAAAGAATGTTGAATGGAGATAGTTCAATGATGGAGCTTTTTTACTGGCCACAAAATACATGTAATCAGTGAAAGATGTTATTTATAAGGACAATATCTGACTAGCTTTACTGATAGATGGGTAAATCCATTCTCTTAATTTCAAGGAACTGCACCAACAGCAAGCTTTATGTAGATATTTGGCTGTGGTTCAGTAACTATGATTTGCCTTTTCAATCCTTTCCCCTCTCAATCTACTGATGGCTGTGCCTGTGGTGGCAGAGAGCCACAATAGTAATTCTTGTTTTTTTAAAGCACTTCTGAAAAAATGGAGGCAAGCAAATCAGCTTAATTCCTTTTCCTTAAGAGTTTGCTTTCTTATGTGCCTGTATGCCATTACAACAGCTTCTGAATAGAAATGGATTTAAGGGACCACAAATGAATGTGGTGACCATCTTGACAAGGGGATTGAGGGGGGTTCAGTATGCCAGGCGTGGACTGACCACGAGGCCTTCTTCACATATCATTTCCAGAGCAAATGTAATTTTCAATGAAAACAGACATTTCAGGATTAGGTATGGCAGGGTTATAGTTGTTCAAAGTTTAGGTCAATAGCACATTTAGTTAGAATCACATCACAATAGCACATTTGGTTAGAAAGTATTAAACAATGTAATATCTACCAGCACTGTCTATAAATATCGTCGTAACAGGGGACGCATCTTATGAGAAAGATCTAATTGAGCCTAAATTGACCTATTCAGCTTTAATGGAAGTTAGGTCTAAGGAACTATTAGATTTGAAAAAGTAATTCTCTATTTGAGTCTCGTAATGAATAATGTCATATGGCAGCTGATAGTATACAGCATGTTAAAGGGTAACTTGGCAACTATTTCAACGTAATAAACCTGTTTAGAAATCATTTGGATGGTTAAATGACCTGTTCCGGTGAAAATGGTGACTTTCCCCACTGTGCCTAGCGTCCCCAGGCGGAAAACCAACCTTGCAACATTGAGACTACCGTCCCGGAAAGAGAAGTGAGAAACAATAAACTCGTTTTAAATCGTGTTTCTTACCTTGAAACATCCACATAGTTCTGCCAAACTTATGCTAACCGTTCGCTAGCTTGTAAACAAATCCAGGTGCTTTATCGTTACCTTTTCCCACAGTTTGAAATAGCATAATGCACAATTTCTCCAGCAGAGGGGGAAATCCTGCCAAGTTTCCCTTTAATACAGCGTGTTGATATCAAAGGCATCTTTGACACAATTGACACAGTGCTCTTCAACAAGTACTGTCTTTGAGTATCGACTCCAGACTGATGTGATTACCGTTTCTGTCCACAGAGGGGCGCTGCGAGCGGGTGAAGTGGCTCCTCTCCTGGCCCCTGAGCTTCCTGCTCTACTGCACTGTGCCTAACTGTGTGCTCCCGCGCTGGGAGCGCTGGTTCATGGTCACCTTTGTGGCCTCCACCCTCTGGATAGCCATTTTCTCCTACCTCATGGTCTGGATGGTGAGGCCCCGACATTCATATGGACATTCGTACATTACAAGGTCACTGCATTTTCCATTAGACTGGACAGGCTAGTGCAGCCCCCTAAAAAAACATCTATATTACGCCGAGGGGCTCATGCATATTTTAAAATGCTAACATTTTTAAACATCTGCACAGTAACCACATGTGTGGAGAAGAGACCTACAGTATTTGGCTCATCTCAAAATACATGCTTGGCAAATGTCTGCAATGATAGAAGCAGTGTGTAAGTCAGACTTATTGTGTATTGGGGAGGAAAAGAAACACATGCGGTGTTGTTTGGGAGTGATGGTGACTCGCGTTGTGTTGCGCTCTGAGTGACCTGCTCTCGTCTGTGTGTGTCCTCAGGTCACCATTATCAGCTTCACGCTGAATATTCCTGTGGTTGTCATGGGAATCTCGTTCTTGGCGGCAGGCACAAGCGTTCCTGACTGCATCGCCAGTCTCATAGTTGCCCGACAAGGTGTTGTAACTTTCATCATGCACACACACACACACACACACACACACACACACACACACAAACAATCCTTTTCCAGTTTCTTCCCGCCTCAGCATTGGTATGGGCTGTGTCATATTGTGATCCCTTTTCAATTTCTTGTTCATTAGTAATAGATTTTCCATCCAATTTAGCACTTGAGGGCATAGCATTAGACTTAATTAATCAGGACAACATTTAATGATGTACTCTTACCATCAAACACCAAAAGATTAAATCAGCACAGCAGCTCTACTTATCCGTCTGAGACATTTATAGAAAGGCAGCACAGTACTTGGATAGCTCACTGTAGACACTCTGTTAAAGATACAGTAGGCTGTCTGTCTAATGAACTGCAAAATGCCTGTTACATATCTCTGTGAGTTCATTGGAATCATGCCACCTTAATTTGTTAACTCTGATTCACCAACAGATTTGAGGACAAAAGTATGCATCGACTAGTTAAAAAGGGCTATCCATAGTAATAGATAGATAGATACTTTATTGATCCCTAGGGGAAATTCAAGGTCACAGTAGCATACAGACAACATACACACGCACATTCACTAACAGCAGAAAAAGTATTTAAAAGTATATAATATAAAAAAACACAACTAAGCAATAAGGACAGTAGAAGATAAAGAATATACTAAATATACTAAAATACAAATTATTGAGGATGAGGATTAATTGGGATGCCAGAGCAGTATTTGCCTATTGCAGCCAAGCTGTAGCTGCACAATGAGTCCTGAATGTGTCCTGTACTCAGGTATGGGGGACATGGCCGTATCCAACTCCATTGGCAGTAACATTTTTGACATCCTTCTGGGACTCGGTTTCCCATGGTTCCTGCGCACTCTGGTGGTGAACTATGGCTCTGTTGTAAGTGGAGTTCCTTCTTTTCCCTTCTCTCCCCCTCTCACCTCTCCTCTCCTAACCTTACAACCCATGAGAGCATCCCTGTGTGTCTTGTTATATTTACCTCCACCTAAAGATTCAGGCCTTTGATTGAGTTGCTTTTTCATGTTTCCACCAGGTGTATATTAACAGTAAGGGGCTGGTGTACTCTGTCATTTTACTCCTGGCTTCTGTGTTTCTCACTGTAAGTATGAGCTTCCTTGTTACCGTAGTCAGTGCATTAACATCTCTGTCGGCTCCATTGTTACTGGTTTAACTCTGAATGAAGAGGCGGGTTTAGCCGTTCCTTGTCCTTGTTCCTTTACCCTGTTGTCTTTCTCTGGCTGCAGGTTCTCTGTGTGCATCTGAACCACTGGAAACTGGACCGACGCCTGGGCCTGGGCCTGATGTTCCTCTACGCTATCTTCCTCCTCTGCTCCATCTGCTTTGAGAAGATTTAGCCATCACACTTTCGGTTCCCAAAATCCGATTCCTCACTTGCACACTTCCTCTCTCTTTGGTCTATAGTCTTTCAAATATCCTGATGTATGTGAGAAACATGCTACTCCAGCATGACCTCAGATGTGAGTGGAATTAAGAATAGATTATTCAGATTTAGTCTGAATTCCTCATTTATTTGATTTACACCAAACTTCTTATGCGGGATCACTTGCAGCTTCTCTCTTAAACAAAACTATTCTGTTGATTTTTCCATGTAAAGAAATGACACTACTTCAGCCATTTATGGCAGACATTTGTTTCATTTGTATTTTTATTGATCTGGAACATTAGAAATTGAAATGATATTAATGGACGAAACGACATTACTGAATCATGACACTGATGAAAACACTAAACAGGTTATTTATTTGTTACTCATTTTGGATAAACAGGAAATCATCCAAAGCATAGGTGGCCTACTTCTGTGATATGGACTGGTGACTTGAAGGACTGCGTCTTTATGAAAGTGTAAAGACTTAATCGGAATAGACCATTTTTGTTTATATTAGTGTTTTTATTTACTGTGGTAGCTTAATGGTGTTGTACAGAGCAAAACATAACTGCCCAATACATATAATTATATTTTAGATAAATATAAATGCAATTGTTTGAGGTTGCGTTTCTTTGAAGTTTATCCTGTGTGGCAGGTTTAATTAAATTACTGTGCACAGGACGCACTGTGTGTTTACAAAAATCAAAGCACAGTATGCCTGTATATTTTATTATTATCTGACATATTGCTTACCCTGACCTTAACGTAACCAACACAACCCCTCTGCGTAGCTTTTCTTAAACTGAAGCGAGACAGTATTTAGTTGTAGATGTGGTGAATCTGAACACTAAGTGATGCCAGTTTTCCAGTGTGCTGTCTGAATGGGGTTTTCTGATTTTATGGCGATACATGTTTATTTATTTGAGTTTATGTTTAGTCAAGGGGGGCAAAAAGGATAGAAAATGGTTCTCTATTAGCTGAGAGTGTATAGGCCCAGTACCTGTCCTTAGTGAATTATTATCACAAATATTTGGATTATTGCCTATACCATTTGTAATTTTAGTATGAATTCATGTTTGTATACATTTCCATTGTCTTTAGACATTGACATTTCTTGGGCACTTTAGACACATCAGTATGTATTGCCAGTATTGTGACAATAGATTCATCTAATTATTAAGTATTTGATAGGAATACCAAAAACATTCAGTGTTCTGTTTGTTTTTTGATGTTATTTCTACATTGCTTTGGTGGAAATTGGATAGGGAAAAGAAAATTAATCCTTGTTGTTTCTTAATCACCCTGTTGTTTACAGACAAACAGTATTATGTTGAAACAGGGTCAGAACTGTGCTGTGAAATTGCCTTCTTACCTTAGTTGAATCACCAGTCTAATGGTTTATTCCCTGCACTGATATGAGTTAGTCATGAGTTAAATTAAATCACAATTTATGAGTGGACATTGTGAACCCTGTAGCTCAGTTGTAAAAATATCCATTTATTTGTAAAGTACATATTCACCATTTCATGGTGGAGAGTCCCGAGACAGGGGTTTGATTAGCTGCTTCTTGTGAATTTGAGAGAGAATTAAGGGTTTCACAAGAGATCATGACTTATGGGGCCATAAAATTGTGTTATATTTTAGTTAATGTGTTGAGTTTTTTTTTTTTTCTTTACTTGGTGATCCAGAGGCATGGCACCCTTACTACAAGGACATCCTAATGCTTCGAAATCAACAAAAAAAAATTGTTTGTATGTTGAGTGCAATAAACCTTGTCTGTGCAATAAATGTCTGATTGTCTTCATGGGCTTTGAATGTTAGGAGATTTTATGTTAAGATAAATGAAATTGAAATCAAAAGGGAAAATATTGTTTGAAATGTCAAAAAATGCTGCTGAGAGTTTCACATTTTCAGCTCTGTTGATGGTTTGCGACAAAAGACTGGCGTACCCCTGACAACTGTTGATTACTTTTAGTTTGGATTACAGTCCGGTACCAAAGAGGCTGAAAGGGGGCTTGTCAGCTTCTTTTTACCATAGTACCAAATAAGTGAGTAGGTTATGTGATGACACACTTTTATCTAAACGTGGTTTGCAACATCAATGTCTAATGGTAATTGTAGAGAAAAGATGTGAAGAAGGCTAGCCTATAGAACTATTAGATGTAAGTTATATCCTAAGTAATGAGGAGAACATTATGAAAAGCATAACATGAAGTCTTGTAGTCCTATGTTGCCATGGAGTTAAGTAAAGCCATGCTGGCACTGAACAGAACCGCAGACACAACATCATACATACTGAACAGACACAGACAGATAGTGAAATAAATCACACCATTAATTAAAAAGGCTGTATCGAAAAATAACCAATACAATAAGAGAATTAGAACCAACACATTCCCTCTGCATAGTTTTTCTTAAACTAAAGCAGGACAGCATCTAGTTGTGGATGTGGTGAATCTGGACACTAATTGATTAATTGTTTTCTGGTGTGCTGTCTGAATGGGGTAATTGATTTTAAGGTGATTGATTTTTATCAGACGGTGTAAACACATTATCAGACAGATAGGCCGACTGAACTGAATCACATCAGCAATTAAAAATTGGCCGTATCAAAAAATAACCACCTTCACTTAAAATCTAGCTTTGGTGAGAATTAGATTTGGAAAGGTACCTTAACATGTGGGGTTGAGGATCAAAGGGATCAAAAAACATAATTTTGGGTGTCTGACTATCTCACCAATAGATTCAGACAGACAGTTACTTTGAAAAAGTATGGCCTCAGATCTGGCATAACCAGACATGCATTATTGCTCATATTACATAGCATTGCAACACATAGTTTTCTAACCATTCATATGCATTGAGTATATTCTGTAAGAAGAAAACCACTGAAGTAGAGAATATTCTTTCAGATTTGGAGGAGATATTCCCTCTATGTTCCCCCTGTGTGCGTCATCCTCTGCAGATTCTCTCCGTGCTCCATCACAGCCTGCACAGATGAGAAACTGCAGAGTGATGCGCCCTTTTCAGCTGCAGTCTCAGACGCCCACAGACAGCCTGATCCATCACGGCACGACACTCTGGAGTTTGGTGAAGCACCCTCTCCTTCTTATTAAGCATCCTTCACCTTTGATGAACAGTTGACAACATTCCCCACCAGTCTAAAAAACCCTTATAAACAGGGTCATGGGTGTTTACCACAAGTTCTTGGTGTATTTTGTGCTATTTGAGCAATTTGTTTTTTAAATGTCATCACTTATCTATTAGATAGTCAAATTCCGGAGTCAAATTCCTTGTTTGTTTATGCAAACCTGCAATAAAGCTGATTCTGATTCTGATAGTGATCTCTGCGTTCAGTAACCACAAATAATACTATGATTTTGTTTTGTTTGCTGATCTGTTGGCTGATTTGTGTGGTGTTAGTCTGCTCTAGTAGGCCTGGTGTAATGTACAGAAAAATCACCACACAAACCAAGGGGACATCAAACGAATCATGCATGAGATAACAGGCAAAGACAAAAGGCTTTGGTTTTAGGGCCTGGTCCCCCAAACCTCAATTAGCCCTGTGCTGCCCAGGAGACGGTTCCTTTTCGACACAGCCACGAGTCTTTATGTGTGACGGCAGACCCAAAGTCAATGGATGGGGGAAAAAATGGTGTCAGACATGAAAAATTTAGCTGACCAGCCACTGACTGGCTTTGAAGAGTAAACATTTGTTAGGTGTCTCTCTGTGCAAGCAGAGATAGGGAGCCCATGAATTGGCAGTGCAACCTGAATTGCGTCCATGACGGGGGACTCATCGTGTCAAAACCATTAATGCCGGGATGGGGTGACATGAAATGTATTGATCGCATTGGGACAGATGGCCTCGGCAGATATAAAAGTCAAGTCCTGTTTCGGACGGAAAGGTAGTTTGGAACCTGAGGTGCTCTCATCATGATCTCTGTCGCGGTGTTGTCCTTCCTGGCTGTGATGTGCTCCACATGGAGTAGTAACGCCTTTCCACTTTACTCAGATACACCACTGGAAGCTCAAGAGGGTAAGCTGTTACTGATTCTTTCATACTCGTTTACCTTGATAATTCTGTATTTTTGTGTGTATAGGTATTAAGAGATATATATTTCATGATTTATGAAATTTAAAACATTCTACAGACAGTGCTAAAATATTGACATGATTAGGATTTCAATCATTTCTGTAGTTATGTGGTTTCTGTAGTGGTGTAGCTGAAAAAGTTGGATCAGAAGTCTCCTGCTCCTTTAAATTGTCTAAACTGTAAGACTGTGAGTCTCATACTTGAAGGGGTGATAACATTAATGCCGGATAATGAAAGGAATGTCTTGAATGTATGTGGGGAGGATAGCCAGCTGCCTAACACCTCTGTATATATAGCTCATGGAGAGAAATCATTCAACAGAGATCAGGGTACAATGTGAGGCTTTGATAACTTAGAAAATTCCCACACCCACAACTCAATTAGCATTAAGATAAAATTGTGCAGAACAAATACCTGGACTGTCAGGCAGTGTTTTAGGTCTCGCAGCTAGATTTCTTGGCTTATGTTGAGCCTCTTTGGCAGCTTGTAGCTTTTAACTGTTAAATCTTAATCAATGTTCACTTGTACGTGTTATGTCTTAGCCCACTCCCACGACAGCCTGCTGCGAGTTCAGTCTATTTAGGAGACTGCTACTCTGCCATTTAGCGCTTTTAATGGCTTCAGTGTTATCCTGCATGCAGATTGTTTGCTCATTGTTTATCACGGGTGGTGCAGCCAGTGAGCTCTAAAGAAAGCAGAGGTGGGTGGCTTTACTGATGCCATTGTGTCCCGTCCTCACAGACCTGCTGGGGAAACTGGTGGAGGAGGTGGAGGAGAGCCAGAGCAGAGATGCAGGCGAGTCGAGAGGAGTCAAAAGCATCTACCCCCTACTTCTGGACCAGGGCAGAGAGAGTCTGGGGAAAGGTGAGCGTGTGGTTTAGAGAGGTGTAAGAGGCCATTCCAATGTCATGATCAACATTTTTCATTGTCACTATTTTGTCCTCATTTTGCAGGTGAGAAACAATCTTTGGAACAAGAGAAAATCAGCAACATGGTAAGATCCTCTTTCGTAAAGTTCTATCATGACCAGCTTCATAATCGGTCTTTACGCACAACAATGAACTGTTGAAGTGGTGCCACAGTGATACGATTTCAAAGTTAGGAACTGTCTTGTTGTAACTTCAGGTGGATGGCCTAAAGGAAGTGGTGATGAAGCTTGCGGCAGCAAACAAACTTCGCTCCCAGGGATTCACACGGTCTGACCAGAGCTTGCCAAAAAATAATAAAAGAGGTGAGTCAGATCCTGCACAAATCCTCTTAAATGTCTTTTGATATAAAATGTATTGCAAATACAACTCTCACTAGTTACCACTTACAATAAGCATAGTCCTTTCACATTTTTGACCATGGTATTTTTTATGTATTGCACAATTGAAGTACTGTGTCTTGGTGCTAGGAGACATGAGAATAAACAGTGTGAGGTCTCAACCTTCAGATACTGTGTTGAGTATTTTGTAACACAATTTCATATATTTCCCTTTCTTCTACTGCCCCCCCCTTCCCTCTCCTCCTGTCTCACATGCAGCTTGTTTCTGGAAGTACTGCGTCACAAACTGATGGGAGTTCAGTGGAGAGGGAAACCTCTGAGCTCGTCTGTATAAAATCATCCATCATATGCTCATCACTTGCCGTAGCCATCAAATAACTATCAGACGTCCTTAACACAATGACTGTTTTATAGTGTTCAAAAGCTGTCATAAATAAAGGATATATTTTTAATGAACTTGAGAGCAATCTAGCATCGGTGCAATAAAAAAGGAATCCTCTTGTTATATGGGTGAAAAGATGTGCTGTGTGTGTGAGAAGAGCCCTGTGTTGAACAAAACGGCCATGTCATCATGATGAGTGTCCTTATTTTTCACTGTAGGTGAATGACGTTTGATATAGCATTTAGATATCATACAGATAACAACTCTTTAACAGACGTATAATTACAGTTTATGAGGTAGCTAACAGTTTGAGCATGTCTCATAAAAGTGTTTTAAGTATCCGCAGTAGGGCGTTTTCTGTGTTTCTGTCACTCCCACAGACACAAAGATCATATCTTTAGAATCTTTTATTTTTTTTTACATTTAAAGCTGAAATATTTCAATCTAGGTCATACTATATCAGATGATTTCAACAGTATAACAGTACAACCATTTATGTGCAAACCCTGTTATTTTTGGTACTTAACATTCCGTCCTAAGTATGGTTTGAACGCTTGTCTTATTCGTTGAATAAAACACTGTGAACTGTGTTGATGTGGAAATAATGTACTGCTATACCTATCACAACCTTGTAATTCTAAAAGTCATTCCATTCAATGCATTTCAATCACACAGTTGACAAGATTAAATAAAATAAACATGCAAGCACATTTAGTCTCATACAAAAGTATTAACACTTATTTACAATATTAACAAAATTCTAAAGTGGATATACAGTCAATTGCACACTTGGCCTTTCTTTGGGGTTTGCAGTATTGAGTATCACTTGCATTTGTCTATATTCTTTGCTGATATATACTACACATGAACAGTCAGTTGCAGCCATTCCACATTTGCTGAAATACCTGCGGATTATTATTTTTTCCTTAATGCAGTGCATAAAACATTCTATTGAAAGCTGAAGGTTCTGAAATTTTGTCTAGGAATATTTT
>NC_055976.1:7939962-8054962 GCF_018492685.1 Alosa sapidissima
ACACACACACACACACACACACACACACACACACACACACACACACACACACACACATCATGCTGTGTGGGGGGAAGGTGGTTGGGTTATTTTAAGGAGAGGAAAAGCATGCATTGTCCTAGCGGGAGAGATAGCGGATATTAGCAGTGCTGTCACTCCTCTGACCACACACCTGCCCCACGTGATGGACTGCTCTGATAAGAGTGCCACTGCCAACGACACAAACAAACAACTGCAGACGCTTCAAATGTAGCGAGTGGGGCCAGTACAGAACTCTTGCTCCGTTGCCACACAAAGGGACGGAAAGGAGTGCACACAGGACACAGAGGGGAAAGAAAATACCTTTGAGACTTGAGACCTCATCAGCCTCAGCGCTGGCCTCAAATGGAGACATCAAAACAGTATTTTTTTTTTCAGATCTGGTTTTGATGTCTCCGTTTGAGAGCCAGCGCTAAGGCTGATGAGGTCTAAAGCGTGTGTGAGTGTTTGTGTGAGTTGCTGTGGGTGTGTCCGTCACGGGCTTTGGGCCAGGGGTGTCCCTGTTCTGTTGCTATAAAGCTTCAGTGTGTGTGAGAGTGTGTGTGAGAGTGTGTGTGTGTGTGTGCGTGTGTGTGTGTGTGTGTGTGTGTGTGTGTGAGTGTGTGTGTGTGAGTGTGTGTGTGTGTGTGTGTGTGCGTGTCTGTGAAGATAAGATGCATGTTGCTGCCTGCTGTATGTTTATTGATAAAGGTCGACGTCATCGAGAACAGTTACACATGCTCATCAGCAGCTCCCTAGCACGACACGCTGGGTTTACGTAACCATGGCACCGACACCCATGACATGGGCATAAACTTAAGATTCACACACGATGCCCACAATGATCTCTGCCCTCTGTCACAACCAGCTCTGATTGGTTGTGCACCAAATGTGGACCAAATATCACAACCTCAAAAAGGCACTTTTTAAGTTAAGTTAAGTTTTAAAGCCTTAAAGCCTTAAAAGGATGCAGTCACCATACTTAACATTATTATCATGCCAAAAAAAAAAAACGGAAAAGGAAATATTTTTAATCCATAGTCTTCTTATGTTTTCCCTCCTCCGGACTTGAAAACAATCTGACAGACAAATCTTGTGGTCCATACAAATGAAAATCAAAAGATCAAAAAGTAGCTGAGAGTCATGTCACAAAGTTGTTGAAGTTAGATATCCTAAGAGACTGTGTGCGGATGCTCTTCTTCCACTGAACTTCCACTGAAATACTTGAAAAAAAAAAGGAAATCAGAAACAGACCTTAATGAAGAGTTCGATGCTGGGGTCTTTGTTGGAGTTTTGCCTCTGTGCCATGTTGTCCTCAGGGGATGATGATTAGTCGTCAGTAGTGTAAGTCCAGTCCTCTGAGCAAGCACAGCAGTGTCAGAGAGCACAAGTACAAAGCACCAATAAACTGCCAACTCCTTCCCGAGCCGTATAAATATGTGTCTGTCCGCTATTGCGCAAAACGTCAGAGCGTCTGAGGACAGTGAAAAAGAAAAGCTTTGTTTTTTGAGAGGGTTGACGCGAGTCTGCTTGGCTCCTGTATGACTATCACTCCCTGAGCACACTTTTTAAAAAGTCTGAGGAGGAGAGGGAGGGGCCCCCGAGGATGGGCGTGGGGTGTGTGCTCTCATATAAACACCCTGCCAGAATCAGAGCTCAAAATAGCAGCAATTTTTACCTCCTGAAACATGACGAAAACACTGTGGTGACACATACCCCGCATTGATACGCACGAGGGGCACAGGAAAAAGGGGAGGTGTTAATAGCCACGGAGCCCCTTGTTTGCGGATCGAACTCCTCTGTGAAACTGCCACTGGGCTACACTCACAAAGCTTTCACTATGCTCCGTCACAATGTACCTCCTTTCCTGCCTTCATTCAATTTGGGGGGGTGGGGGGTATGAGGAAGGGGGGGGGGGCACATGTTAGAAACACACGCCCTTCCCTTTACGATTTTAGAGGACAAGGTAGGCCTACACATGTAGCTTTCCATGAAGGACTCCTTTGAGTTTAGTCATTAATTCCATCCGTTTTTTTTTTTTTTTTTTTTGCTGTTGAAAATAAGGGGAGTATTTTTCCTCCTCACTATTTCCAAATATTAAAATAGAAGAACGTCACATTGTACTGCACAGCAACTCCACAAGATTGATTTTTTTTTGGTAACTTTTTTTTCTTTTTTTTGTCCACTCTATTTCTGTGGAAACCATATACTGTATAAAATAGGTGGAAACGCATAATTTCACTGCTTGTGCATTTTAGTGAGTGGAGTCAGTGATTAGTCATGCTGGAGGTGGGAACTCCCGGATTCCAGCTTGGATTGGAGATCCCTTTGAGCAGAGATGTACGATGGGGGGAGTGGGAGTAGGATGGGAGGAGTGTTTGAGTGTGTGTGTGTGGTGTGTGTGTGTGTGTGGTGTGTGTGTGTGTGTGTGTTTTTGTGTGTGTGTGTGTGTGTGTGTGTGTGTGTGTGTGTGTGTGTGTGTGTGTGTGTGTGTTTGTGTGTGTCAGTGTTTGTGTGTATCTATGTGTGTGTCAGTGTTTGTGTGTATCTATGTGTGTGTTTGTGCAATCATACGTAATTGAAAAGGTCCTTCTGGTCCCATATATAGTACTGAATAAGTGAGGACATGGCCTTTCTTGATGCTTAATCAGTCATGTTTCTAAGACCTGCCCAGTCCTTCATTGACTGAAGGAGTTTCTCATTGTGGAATGTCAGTGTGCATTAGGATGCTTGTGACCTTGTTTGGTTTGAACAGGGAGGGTGTGCTCTGCATGAGGTTCTTGTTGAGAACCTTGACCTTGACATGGGCAATTGACATAATGAATGGTTGAGGCGGCCAGACTGTAAACTTGTGAAACACTTGGACTTGCTTCAGAAATTTCACAACACACAAACATCAAGACGGTTCACCCGAGAATGCAGAAACAAAATTACAACATTAGTCATTCTGATAGCTTTAATGGGTCTCACAGAGCAGTTTCATTTCTCCTTTTTAAACGTCTTTCTTTTTCCCTTGCTTTCAAAGATTTGCATCACATACACACACCAGAGCTGGCGGGTGTTGGAGTTTCCCCCCACAATTTCTGAGAAATGATGGCTTTTATGGGAAACCATCTTTGGGAGGAGGGTAGCACAGCATTAGTTTGTTCAAAAGGCGAATGAACAAAGATCAGATAAAGGGGGGCTCTGTTGGAGAAGAAAGTGAAGTCCTGAGAGACGGAGGAGAGAGGAGTCTGTGGGGAATAGAAACATCAGTGCTGTCAGATCTCATGTGTCCTTGTGAGACGGACTGGGAGTTTCCCCAACTGGAGGAGGAGGAACGAGGACGGGGCCGGTGAGGGGGGCTGGGGGGCGGTGGGGGGAGGCAAGAGAACAAAAGCTTGAAATGGAAACCCGGACAAATCCTGGAAATTAGGCACACAACACTCCGGCGTGCACAGGAAGCCCGGCAGGGCAGCCGCCCGCCCCCCCCTCAAAGCCTCCTGGGACTCTGAGTCAGGCAGGCAGTCCGGCTGGCAGATAGGCAGTCAGAGTGTGGAGCCAGTGACCACAACCACCACAGCACAGTGGGCCACCTCTCACTCTCCCCTCACGTCAGACTGGACACTTTCTAATCAGCTCTTAAATGGTGGCGGTCTGAGTCATGTCACTGGGCCATGTGATAACATGGGCTAGCATGGGAAGAGTGGCATTCCAGCGGTGGGTCAGTGTGGGGCACAAACACCGCTCCTGGACGAGATAATAGCCACACCAGAGTAAAGCAAACATGTTAGGGGTGAGACGAGGGAAAACGTCTTTGCTTATCTGACCAAGAAGTGGCTGAGTAGACAGCTTGGGTATCCCAGCCCTAGTAATGTACAAATTCCTTTCTGTCACAGCACTGCCCAGCGGAGGAGTGTCTGCCTCCTCACACTCAGAGGGCAATAAAGAGGGTGGTGGAGGGCCATTCAGAATTTCACAATCATCTCTTTTAGTCATCAAACGGACCGGATGAATGTACTGTACCTGCGCCGGCCAAACGGGGAAAGGCAGATTAGATGGGATCTCACACATCATAAGTGTGCAGTGGTCAGGGGGTGGGGTGGGAGGGGGGCGGGTGGGTGGGGTAGTGAGACATGGGCTATGACACCGAGACATGGGCTATGACACACCAAGCCCAGGATTGTTTATCCTTTCACTGTTTGGTTGCTACAGCAACACAACTCTGTGTCAAAAACTATTGACTGCAAATATCTTTGGTAGAAACTAATGAAGATAAGATTAAGCAAAAGCACTGTTTTCAAACGTGCTTGCTGTGTGAAATACAGAGGGGGGGGGGAGAAATACAAAGTGTTTCTTTGGAAAAACAGACATGCTGGAAATCTGCACCTTGCCACTGACCCTCCACCCTTTCCATCCCATCGAGGAAGGAAGCGTTTATCTGGTGGAGATGGGGCAGCCTCAAAAGGCCAGGGCGGTTGGAGCTCACCCTGGAAGTCTCCTCTTTATCCGCCCTGTCCACAGGACCCTGTCCGGGAATCGAGCAGGAAGGGTCACTATTGATACTGGCATCACGGTCCAAATGTGCTCACAGAAACACTCTCAAAACAAACGACATGGCTCCCTTTCTCCAGTGTAGCTGCAGCCAAACATCAGTGTTAGCATAGCCTCTCATCCTAGATCATTTTGGGACGGGTCTGGCCTTGATCTGGCACGGATGCGTTTAAGAGTCAGCTCCAGCTGTGCTCACATCTTAGTCCTCCATTTTATGTTGTGGTAGCAGAGTAGCCAAAATGCTACCAGTAAGGCCTAGCTCAGTGTCATCAAGATAGATGACACAGCTGTCTGTCCCGTCTGCCTCTATTACCGTGACAACAAGAGAAGAGGAGCATCCACACAATAGCAGTATTGACACCCCCTCACCCACACAGCCCCACATACACCACCTCCCTCCTCTCCTCGCCACCCTTCACGGCCAGAGGACCATGCGCAGTAAACAACCCCCTTGGCAGAGCAGGCACCTCTCTGGCATCCTTCTGCAAGATGGGCACCACGCGTCCTCCGTGGGACTTCAGCAGGTCACCACGCGTCCTGGCCTCCTGTGTCCTCCTGGCCCTGGGCGCGCTCACACACACGGCTCAGGCCGCACCGGATTTCACCGGTGAGTTAACCGTTTGACCTGCCTTTGTTTTGTTTTTTTGAGTGTTGGAGGGACAAAAATATGAGGGCTGAAATGTACGCGTCAGCCAGATGGGCTTCATTATAATGAGAGTCATCAAATGTAAAAAGAGTGATAGGAGTCTACTGTATGCATGTGTGTGTGTTTTCGCATGAAAGAGGCATGAGCGCGTGAGGGCTTTTCTGCAATTTATCGCTTGCACATCCTGTACCAAACAGCTGCACAGTGTCACGCTGAAAGACGTGTGTCAGGGTTAAAGGAGCTGTGTGTGTGTGTGTGTGTGTGTGTGTGTGTTATCACTCTGCCCACTCCTCATTGTTTCCAACGCAGTTTAGGAAGGGGAACAGTCAGCTGAGTTAACCCAAACCTCTCCAAGGCAAGGCAATACAACCACAGATTGGGGTTGGACTCATTCATGAAAATGGCCTGGATAAGGATGGCATAAAGTCTCAGTTCCTGGTTGTTTGGAGTCTTTTGTGGCAGCCGTGGCCCACTGGACTTGTAACCGGAGGGTTGCTGGTTTGAGCCCCGACCAGTAGGCACGGCTGAAGTGCCCTTGAGCAAGGCACCTAACCCCTCACTGCTCCCCGAGCGCCGCCGTTGTAGCAGGCAGCTCACTGCGCCGGGATTAGTGGGTGCTTCACCTCACTGTGTGTACACTGTGTGCTGTTTGTGTTTCACTAATTCACCGATTGGGTTAAATGCAGAGACCAAATTTCCCTCACGGGATCAAAAAAGTATTTATACTTATACTTTTGTCACCTTTATTTCAACATTAAAACCTATATAAATAGTAACTGAATAATCTTAATTTCAGTGATTCTGCATGAATGATGTGCAGATGATGTTGTTTGGTTTAATGTTTTTTTCTTGAGAGATTTGTTATCAAAATAAAGTTTTTAATAAATGTTTGTTACCACATGCATATCAGTGAACTGCCAGGTAATAGAAGGTTCTCTCTTGCATCACTGTTAATGTCAAATTAATATTTTAACCGGTAATCTGAGACAAGCCAGGGAGTGGCTTTTTTAAACAATGCTGCACTAAATGGGAACTGCACACATTTGGAATACCCAGGGGTGGCATTTCTCATTTAGTGACACACTAATCTCAAACGCAGTGGTGGCTCTGACCCTGATACCCCGCAGTTGACCCAAACAATATACTTCAACAGAGAGAGAGGGAGTCTTCAGCTAAGAATAGCACATTGTGTGACTGTGCCTGGTACTGCCTCCCTGGAGTCTCGCAGCATGTGCCAGGCTGGGATGGAAAGCAGGCCAGCTCTGACAGAGACGGGGGCCTGGAGCCAGCAACCAGGCCTTTAAACATGGCCTCACACATATCACATACACTTACTGTTTACTATACAGACAATCACTACAGGGCAGAGAAAAGAGAGCCTCAGGTTTGAATCCACTGCTGCGCTTTGAGTTCTGCGCAGGGTCTAACAGAGCAGGAAACAGGAAGGTCCAGGTGTAAGCTCGCCAGCTGTTTGTTATTTTGCACTGAGGAAGTCAGTCCCAGCAATAAGATTGGTGTTTCATATAGAATAGCTGACCTGGTAATAATAACACAAGTTTGTTTTTGTGCTGAAATGCTAACCACTCTGTTTTAGCATTTATAGCACTGTTTTATCTTGTCTTGCCTCTTGGTTTATCATCTTCATATTAACTGATTAAAATATCCATAATAACTCGCAGTTTGATGTACAGTATATTAATTGTTTTGTCATGACAGACAAAGTAGTACTTGGGAAGTGGCTTTGCAATTGTTGAGCTCCACCTAAAAGATTAGATATGGAGGTATATTTGTTTGAGCAAAGGTCTGATGTCAGCAATTCATGTTGATTGCATAGTATTACATAGGTGATAGCAATGCTTAATATCCTTGACTACAACATCCAAAACATGCTGAACCTGTTTTTAGCTGGTCAGCCTATGTTTTCCACTTTAGGTCAAGTTTTGGACATGTTTGGTTATATTTTTTAACATGAACATGTTCTTTAATGTTCCCTCAGTCTACCTGCACAAAATTCTCAGGAACCACACTGCACATGCGTGCGATGGAGACACTCTCGAAATCAGATGTCCCTCCAAAACCACCATTGCCATCCTCTCTGCTTTCTACGGACGCCGTGTGCCGAGCCAGTACTTGTGTCCAACCACAAACCCAAACGTCACGCTGGAGGAGAACACTGAGTGCATGTCCCCTGTGGCCGTTCAGGTACTTTTCCCTTTGGTATCAACATGCCTTTTAGAAAACAGTAGATAAACCTGTATCAGACACCACAAATTGTATTTATCATGAGGTCTGATCAACTACTCTAATAACAACAACAAAAGTCTCCTTACTGTCTAATAGTCTAAATCTAACTTGACACTAATGTCAATGAGTAAAGTCATGCTAAAAAATGCTGTCATATGAGTATTAGTTTCAAATCTATATTAGTTGTCACAAGGATTAAATTAATCTATGTCAATCTATGTGCGTAATGAAAGTCATGAGTAATGACCTGAATGAATACATCACTTTACCAAATCTGTACACAGACTGGCCATCTAAATCCTATCTAATGCCAATCTAACCCTCCCTCTCTTGTGTGTTTGAAGAAAGTGACGTCAGAGTGCCAGGAGCAAAGGAGTTGTCATATACCAGTCATCAGCCAAGTGTTTGGACAAGACCCCTGCCCTGAGACCAGCAAGTACATTCTTGTGTCATACAAGTGCCGCCCAGGTTAGTTGGGGCACAACAAACTAAGATGTCTCTTCATCACTCTCTCTATATATATGACCATTACATAATATGCAGTTATTCGTCATCATGGGTTGCTGTGACAAGCGCACCCAGCGTAAGTTTTTTTCCCATAATGATTGGCTTTACGCCAGCATGACATTGTGGTTAAAATGTGGTATCCAAACAAATAGATCATTATGTCTGGAATAAGTTCTGAGTCGCTCAGTAAACAGCAGCTTTGGGCTTTGTATCCATGGGAATGCTAAAATGTTTTTTTGTGTCCTTGCTTGAAAGAGCATCACAGGACTAAAATGGTATGTGAGAACGAGAGGTTGCGCCTGGCGTGTAAGAACGACACAGTCCTTGCCATCTACTCTGCTACGTTTGGCCACCAGCTGCACTGGAACCACGACTGCCCACAGGAAAACGACGCCAAGGCCGACATGGGTCTGCTGCTAAATAGCAATACTGCCATCTTGTGGAGTGATACTATACTGCACTTATTCAATAACACTCCACCCATTACAAATGTTTATGAGTAGTTAACTGCCCACAGGAAAACGACGTCAAGGCCGACATGGGTCTGCTGCTAAATAGCAATACTGCCATCTTGTGGAGGGATACGATACTGCACTTATTCAATAACACTCCACCCATTACAAATGTTTATGAGTAGTTAACTGTGCAAAAATAAGTTTTTGTTTGTCTGCAGATACAATATAAATAGCAAAAGCTACAGATCAGACTCGCAGTCATTGGGCCAGTGCAAATGTACGTATGATTGTATTCCAGAGTGTTTCTCATCCACTGCCCTGAGGAGAGTATCTCGTCGCTGTCATGGCAAAGCCAACTGCTCGGTCCTGGCAGACATTCAGAATTTTGGTGACCCCTGTTTCCCTGGAACCAGGAAGCATCTGCGAGTGTCCTACACATGTGGTGAGAGAGGAAGTGAATCAGACTGAATACTTCATCATTGTACCAGAACAATTTACATTTACCCATTTAATTCAAATGGCGGCTCTAGGGGAACAAGATATTTCAGCTGGTGACATCACTGTATGAACTTTGTATTCAGTGTTGGGTGTAGCGTTACAAAAGTAATGTAATTACTGTATTGCTGTTTGCGGTAACGTGGTAATGTAAGGCATTACAAAAAATGGGTAATATTTTACTCTGTACAAACTTCAGTAACGCGCGTTACAATGCATTTAACCCGAAATTAAGTGGTGTTTGGTTTTGATACATATTCGCAAACACCACGGGAGAACAAATAGTAAGAACGTAGTAGAAATAGTAGAACGTTATCTCCTGATACTGGTTGAAGATACCTGTGGCTGCAGCAGACTCGCAGGCGCACTCTATTTGCGGGATGGACATAAGCCTACGCTCATTATTTTCAGCTTGTCAGAGACAAGGCTATGAAGAACATAATAGTTAGTGCACTTTGTGTGCGAAACCGAAAGATCTTTCTATGCCTCGCGAAATAGCACAAGTAAATTAATGAAACATAAAGTAGTGCCACGCTAATCTTTTTGATTCTTGATAAAACACAAACTATGCTGTTGTACATGTCAGTTTTGTGCTGTGAATTTGAATTAAAGAGAATAAAGGGATAGAAATGCAGAAAAAAAGATTGTGTAGCTTGGCAGTGCCACCGCTCCCACCGCACGCGCATCACGCACTTTGCTTTGGGCACCAAAGGACAGAGGGGGCACCCAAATGTAACCAATGAATAGTAGCTTTACTGCAAACTGCGTTTCACTCTTCATCAATAACGTTTACAATGTCAAAATGCACTAACACGAGGTTACATGCAAGTTTGATACCTTTTGGTATGAAGCAACATGTCATTGCATACTTCCATTTCCAAAGCAATGGAGGCTGCTTAAAACAACTTAACATTGTGCATATTATTGTTAATATTGTGCTATCAATGTAACTCAAACAAATAAGGCTTGTAAACAAGAGCTGGCAAAAGGGCATTATGACAACGTAAAGATCACTGCTCTTAAAGTGACAGTGCACCATTTATAAGTAAAACAGCATTTCTTCACAAATTAATGGTCTGTAAATAATAGGCCTTTTATTTTACTTTGTGTTGAGTTTGAGTTATCATTTAAATGTCACTCACTCAAAGCAACTCACTTAGGGCACCGAAATGCAGCAGGCCACTATCTTGACATGTCTTTATTAAAGGAACCGTATGTAAAAAATGTATTTCAATTAATCATAAAATTGCCCTGATATGTCACTAGACATTAAGAAATCATGTTCATTTCAAATACTTATATCACTGACAACAGTAGTCTGGCCAGGATATTGTCATTTAAAAAGTGAAGTTGCAGCCCTCAACTGATGTTGATGTTGTCATTTTGTGTTTTGGCCTAATGCGCCACCCTCCATCTATTAATCACAAAGTCAGTAGTGTTTAGGCATCCGGTTTCCAACACTGCCAGTCAGAGAGGAGGGGAAGGGGATACACCGCTCTACTAGCCTGACGAGCCAGACCCACATTAAAATGTAGGGTCTGGGCACTCACCGTTCGCAGTGCTCAGTCCGAGGGGCGGGATAATCGGTTGTCTTTCAAATTCCCTCTGCGCGCAATAGGACAGCGCTAGAACGAGTCCCATGCGTTTTCCCACCAGCGGAGCTAGTTGGCTAGTTCTAACTTTTGCCAACTTAAAAAAACTTATCTCGTGTCAAGCTGTTCACCAACAGCAAGATCCATCTTCTTTGTTTTCAAGTAGCAGGGAATTCAAGCCAAGCCGCTGCAACTCTGCCATCAATCATTATGTTAAGCCTGCCTAACGATTTGATTGGCCTGATAGAAGTTTAATTTTTCCAGCTCACAAGCCAACGGAGAGTTGCTAGACTTGCCCTGGCAGCGGGTGCGTCTAGATTTCTAGGCTACCGCTCTACAGTAATTTGAAAGTGATTGTAGTACCACTTTTAGCCACAATCTTACATACGGTTCCTTTAAGCTTTGATTTACAATATAGTAGGCTCTCTATTGATTTTAATGAGTAGGCCTAGGCCTTAAAGTTACAGTATTTCTATCACAATTTACCAGACTTTGACCTTTTGTCGGTTTTTAACAAAATTCTGACTATGATTGTTCCTTGTATTGCATCATGAGCACTGCGCCTATTGCATTCTACTTTTGTTAGCCTTAAGCCTAGCTCAGTCATTATGCTATACCACATCTCCCTCCATTGGAAGAACAAGTTGCATTGAGCGTAATAAACTGCATTTAGAATGGCAAATCCATATTTCTAGATATTTTGGTGAAAGTAACTTAAAAGTAATGCAATAGTAGTGTAATGCCTTACAATTCAGAGACAGTAATATTATAATGTAACAAATTACTTTCAAATGACAGTAATAAGTAATACATAATACATTACGATTTTGAAGTAACTTGCCCAACACTGTTTGTATTAATATATTATTTAGTATAATACTGTATTGTACAAAACTGTATTGTATTGAACTCTGGTACTGAACTAGGCATGCCAATATAGCAAGGTTAATTGTAGAAATAGGGAACAATATCCACTGATTTAAATGGTTTTCTGTTCAATCAGTTCCCAGATATCTTTTGGAGGATGTCGGGCGTGGGACCACAGACCCATTTTTATTAAGTGACTACACTCATGGTAAATCCTCACTCTAAAGAAAACAACATCAGACCTATCACTTCCATTAAACAGCTCCCTATCCTCCCGGTTAATTACATCTACAGTATAATGATTTGATATAAGGACATGTTTGGTAACAATTTACTGATTGATCTATGGTGACAATTGGGCTAATGAATTTCAACTGTAGTTATATATGACTCTATGCATGGATTAGAGGGAATAAGCCAACAGATGAACCTCTCGTACACAGGCGGCTGGTACACAGGCCCCGGCGTGTCCAGGCCACAAAACATTTTCACCAACTCTCTGGAAATCTTTTCCCAAATTCAGGGTATGTGGTTCAGTGGCTGTTTGGCTATGAGAACCTATCTAGCCAGTCTATCTAGCAAGTATTCTAAGATTATCTAAATCTTAAATCCCTTATGTGTCTTCTGCACAATTTTAAACAGTACAACAAAGTGCTCTGCATCTGATCATTTTTTAATGCTATCAGAGTTATTGTCAGCTCACCGCTGTTCAAACTGTGACTTTTCTAAAATTGTCGGTCAATTTTATCCCTGTTAGTTATTTTTAATGTCACTTCACCTTTATTCCAGGGCACCAATTCAGATAGGCCCATCTGTCCTCCTTTTCACCCTGGACCTTTCACTCCACAGGTGTTCCAGAGACAGTAGCCCTGTATTTTGTCTCAGGGATCTGTGCTGGCTTGGTGTTCCTGCTATGTTTGTTTGGTCTGAAATCCACACTCGTGCGAGATGCCAAGGAGCTGTTCACTGAACTGGGAGACGAGATTAAAGCCACGCGTCGCCGAGGCAACGGCAACTTTGAGGACGACGACATCTCCGACGCCTCCTTCCGTCGGCTCACCCAGTCGTACCGCATGGCGGACATGTTTGGCCCAGACATGATCATGACTGTGGAGATGGTGGAGAGGGGTGATGAGAGAGGGAAGGAGCTCACCAATGGGGATATGTGGCCTCACCGGGACTCTAGTCCTTATGCCATACACAACATAAAATCCTCCTCTACATAACAAAACTGCCCCATGGATTTCTTGTTACTGTAACATTAGAGGAAAGTGGGTGTGGATATGTAAAGGAATGGGTGTTGTGGGGTTAGGTCATGTGAATATATTCAGTGACACCCACACACTAAAACTGCCTAGGATAACTACATCCATAATGATTTGAGAGTTGCAATATTAATTGTTCAAACTGTAAAATGATAGGAATGTGAAAATCCCAGTAGGTTTAAATAGCCTAGCCTATAAAGTGTAAGTAGGCATATAATTAACCGTATTATCATTCTGTCTTTATGAATTTTCTTTATGGTACAGTTTATTCAAGTTAATAAAAAATATTTTTGACCATTGGCTTTCTCAGATCATTCTTTGAGGGAACCACTGTGTAGGCCTATGTGTCTGAGTGACCAAAGAAAAATGCTTAAAATAAAACGACTCTTAAAAGATATAAAATTACCGGAACGTCATCAAATCTGTTAATTTACATTAGGCTACATACTTTTGTAGTTCACTGATTCTTGAGATAAGGGACAAAACATGTCCCCCATCAAAGTGTTGCAATTTCCCTTAAAAAACAATACATTATTTCATATAAAAAGGCTTTAAAAGTTGGCTTGTGTATGTTTAGACTCTTTGTTTTGGCTACATTTATATTATTTCATAGTAATTTCATGAAATACCAGCACTGTACTGTGAAAGCCCATGCAAATGAACTCGTCCTCCGCAGAGGTTACAGTATCAAACTGCAAAAATAAAGTGTTTTAAAATGCCCAAAATGCACAAATATGATTATGAGGTTAATTGGATGGCTTAATAAAATATCACAAAATACTTAAAGTAAACATTGCATTATTTTATACATTAACAACAGCCTTTCAAAATCTGTCCTCAATTCATGTCAACTCCGTCAGATATTTTTCAAATTCGAAATAAATCAGGCATATTTTGGTCAGCTTTAACCCTGAGGACCCCCTTTAACTTCTTTCTGTTGATGGATGCAGCAGTCCAACACATGGTCTCGTAAGTGTTTTTTAAAAAAAAAAAATATTCAGCAAACAAGTTGAAATCCCAGTGGTCACAGCTTTAATGTGTCAACACTGTCTTCAAAGTAGAGCTGAATTCAATCAAGAAGTTTGAAATAAAAGTTGGTATTTTGGTTTAGTTTAGTGGCAGCTGGCAACTGAGGACAATCAAAATGGCTACCATCTACATGATTAAGTTAAAAAAAAAAACATGTTGTTTTGTCAACTCCGTCAGACGTCAACTCTGTCAGATATTTTGTCTGACGGTGTTGACATGTAAGCTGACGGAGTGGAAAAGTGCTCCCAACCCAAATACTCATTAAGTAATGTATAACAACTACATAACATGATAATATGATCTAAGTATCCATGTTTATTGACTTAAAACATCTTAATATACCCAAATGCCAAATAACTTATAATAATAACTCATAAAAAGTATTTTACATATACGTACATAAGTAGTTTTTATCTGTACTCTAGGCAGACATGGCTAGAAAAAAATTGTCAGTGTAGGAGCAAAAACAAAGAAACAGTACCAGAGAAAAGGGAGAGAAAGAATTAACAGTGACCCAGAAAGCAGTAGGGACAGTTAGACAGTAAAGAGCAGTTAGAAAAGGAGAGACAGAGATGGAAGGACAGGGTCCAAAACAAAAAAGTAAAACAAGTAGGAGAATTAGGACCCAGAGCAAAAAGGCATATCTTCTTTTCCACAAGAGCTGAGAAGGAATTATACAACTCATGTGGCACAGAAACGAGCCGCTAAAAAAAATCAGGTCACAGACAATTTACACTGCAAAAACTGCGTATCTAATAAAATCTAACCAAGATTATTAATCTTATATCAGATAATCTTATTATCTTAAGATAAAAAACTAGTTTGTATTGTTTTCAGTATAAAGAGACTTACCTAGCGCTTTCTCATGAAATCATTTGACTTAATTTAAGAAATGTTTGACTTATTTTAAGACATCTCATCCTGAAAATAAGAAAATTTTCTTCCATTGCGTTAGGCAAATTTGTCCTAAAAGCAAGCCAATTTGTCTGCCAGTGCGTTAAGTAAATTTGTCTTGATAAGACTCCTTAAAATAAGTCAAAGTGATCTTTCAAGAGAGCGCTAGGTAAGTACCCTGGAAATCCAGAGTTCTTGCAAGAGCACAATGGAATTGTCTCTGCAAGACACTCTGGCAAAGAGCAATGACGCACGTTACTTTTACCCCAACATTCCGGGGAACCAGCTAAACTGATGAAGACAGCGCTGCAACGTTGGAGGACAGTACATATTGGTCGTAGTGTTATCCGATTGCGTCAAAGTCCGAAATCATTCAGAGTAAACATGGTCTAGCGTTATCCAATTGCGTTCAGTGAGATTTTTTAAATGCATGCTTGTTGCCGCCCCTCGAGTTGGGCCATTGTTCTTTGTCAGACCCTTAATCTATAGATTATCAGGGTCTGGATTTTCCAGGCTACCAGGTAAGTCTTTTCATACTAGAAACAATACCAAATAGATTTTTTTTTATCTTATTATGATTAATAGCACTTGGTTAGATTTCATTTTTTGCAGTGTATCAGGCAAGGTTCTAAAGAAGTTTCGGCTTCTTCATAGGCTTCGCCAGTTTGGTGTTAGGTACAGACAACTATCATGCTCTTGCAGTGAGCCCAGCTACTCTTTGAGAGACTGCTCAGAGGAGCAGCAGACTGATGCAAGGGCCAGGAAGAGCCGTCCATTGGCCATGTTGATGGAGGAGATGGAAGACGAGTTGGGAGAAGCAGGGGATTTGGTCGATGAAATGTAAGATTTGGTGGATGAAATGGAAGAGGAGCCATTGAAAGATCCTGGGCGTGCTACTGTTGATATAATTATCAACAGTATTGAGACAGGGGATTGGCTGGCAGTGGTGGTTAGGAAAGTCCATTGATGTAGATATAGAACAAGATGAGAAAGTTGAGTTTTTGCATCCTTGTGGTCCTACTGCCAATTTTCACCCTAAATATGGGAGGAGGGTAGCCTAGAAATCTAGACGTACCCTAGCAGCAGCAAATGTAATTTGCAGCCAGGGTAGTCTAGCAACTCTCTGTTGGCTTGAGAGCTGGAAAAATCAAACTTCAATCAGGCCAATCATATCGTGTGTAGAATCGGTGGGCGGGCTTAACATAATGATGACATAATTGCGACGGTTCCATGTGAATTCCTTGCTACTTGAAAACAAACAAGATGGGTGCTGTTGCTGGAAAACAGTGGTTGAATTGCGACTGGAGTTAAGCTTTTTTTTTAAGTTGGCAAAAGTTTGATCAACTAGCCAACTAGCTCCACTGGTGGGAAAGTGCATGGGACTCATGAGATATAGGCAGTGTTGGGAAGGATACTTTCAAAAAGTATTCTGTTACAGAATACAGAATACATGCCCAATTATGTATTTTGTAACGTATTCAATCTGAGTAACGTATTCTGAATACTTGGATTAGGCTACTTCCGCATTGAATTGCAATGCAGCCATCAAATCCTGCTTACTAAACAGGCCTATTCTGGTGTATTCTTCTGTTCCAAATGGCTGAAGTGTTATGCCCACATAGGAGAATGTAAAGTCAACTAAGCTACCTGATACATCTATAAAATAGCAAGGTGACCAGTAAAACTACAGCAGGCGACTAGGCTAGGAGGAGGGATGTCTGTTTCTGTCCAGTGAAAGATTTTGAAACTGACGGGGACAGCTTGTCCCCTCCAAGCAAGCGAGACCAGGGAGCTCTATGCCATAGCCCCTGATGTTATGGACTTCATAGAGCGTAGGCATGTTCAACACCTCTTGTCCAATGCCCAAGTCCAATGCCCAAGTTTACTAATCTGCTGCACTATTTTGGAATAAGTAAGGGATAATGTATAGAACGCCGGTCATTATGGGGAAAATAAGTCCCTTCCCTGCTGGCGCGTCGGGGTCCGGTTCGCCCTGTCGGGACTTATTTTCCCCATAATGACCGGCGTTCTATACATTATCCCTTACTTATTCCAAAATACTGCAGCAGATTAGTAAAAAATCGTTCACTTTGGTACAGAAGCATGACATTTGGCACAGATACTCTCTAAGGGCCATTATTTTGGAAAAAGGCGCTGGCCACTCAAAAATTCAATATGGCGGCCATTTTTCAAGATTGCCGCCATTGCTATTCAATGCTTATTATATCAATTATTCAAACAGTGATCTAAGCATATCATTTGATACAAATACTCTCTAAAGGAAATGTTAATGGGAAAAAAATGCTTGTCCCTCAAAAATTCAAGATGGCCGCCATTTTTAAAGCTGGCCACCATTCCTGTCGAATATTAATCATTTCAATTGTTCAAATGGTGATGCAAGCATAAAATTAGGCAGAAATACTCTTCAAGGAACACTCTTTTGGGAAAAGGTATGTGTCACTCAAAAATTCAGGATGGAAACCATTTTTCAAGATGGCTGCCATTCCTGTCCTATGTTCATTGCCACTGTTTCCAAAAAGTGATACATAAAATATGCCACAAATATTCTGTTAAGGCCACTTTTTGGATGGCCAATAAAAAATTCAAGATGGAGACCTTTTCCAAGATGGCCGTCATTGCGGTAGTATGTACACTGATGCACACATGCATGTTAGCAAAAATATTCTGTAACGGCCACACTTTTAGAAAAAGGCAATTGCAAAAATTCAAGGCATTTTTCAAAGTGAGTGTTGCTTTAATAGTGTACTCTGTTGGGACTGAGTTAAAAGGAAGGATTGAAAAAATAACATAAATTCACATTTTTACCAGCTCAAAGGCCTTGTGGTTAGAGTGTCCAGCCTGAGCTTGTGAGATTGTGCCCTGTCAAGTCATAATAAAGACTGTTAAAAATGGTAGCCAATGCCTCCCTGCTTGGCAGTCAGCAAGTGTTGTATTGGGGGCAACATACAGGAAGGTGTTCATATACATCATGGTCCAGAATCAGGAAATCGGCTCTCGCCCACTGCAAACTTACTTTTTTATTCACATATGCAATTGCACAGTTCTGTGCAAGTGAAACCCAATCTAAAACATTTGCATCCTCTACGGCATTCTGATTTGCAGCCACACTCCAAACTTCTCAAGGATCTCCAGGTCACTATTGTGAAAGAGTGGAATGTTGGTGGCAATCATTTTATAGCCATCATGTTGAGAAACATGATGGGTAGGTGGTGATAAGAGGGGTTTCTTTGTGTCTGTCTGACAAAGACAACATTTCATTCAATCAGTTGATCTCTTGGCTGACATAGGATTTTCATTTGCCATTTTGGGGGATTGTTGTCTGATTAAGGCCGAGGGGTTATCCTTTTACCACCTCAATCATAGACATAGTACACATTCAAGTATGGGATACAACTAGGTTCGGGTCACCTACAGCCAGAATATTCATTCAGTGCCATTTAAGTCCTGTGTGATCTGTACATCATCCAGGTAAGCATACATGAACAAGTCATGTATTGCCCCGCTTACCCTTGGCTCGGCTCTCCCGTGCTGGCACAACCTGTCAATTCAGGTGCGGCTATCTAACTACATCTAGCATCACCATTTGAAAAATTGTAAGGATTCAAGAGAAATGGCGGCCATCTTGAAAAATGGTTGCCATCTTGAATTTTTGAGGGACAAGCACATGTAAGCACAACAAAATGTTATGCCTATCACTGTTTGAACGATTGACATAATGACATTTGACAGAAATAGCGGCCATCTTGAAAAAATGGCCGCCATGTTGAATTTTTGGGTGGCCAGCGTCTTTTTGCCAAAAAGTGACCCTTAGAGAGTATCTGTGCCAAATTTCATGCTTCTATACCAATTTGATAGCCTAGAAATCTAGACGCGCCCTAGCGGCAGCAAATTACATTTGCTGGCAGGGCTAGTCTAGCAACTCTCCGTTGGCTTGTGAGCTCCAGAAATCGAAACTCAATCAGGCCAATGAAATCGTGTATAGAGTCGTTAGGTGGGCTTAACATAATGATTGATGGCAGAGTTGCAACGGTTTGGCTTGAATTCCCTGCTACTTGAAAACAAATAAGATGGATGTTGCTGTTGGCGAACAGTGTGACACGAGTTAAGCTTTTATTAAGTTGGCAAACGTTTGAACTACCCAACTAGCTCCGCTGGTGGGAAACGCATGGGACTCATAGCGCTGCCGCTGTCCTATTGAGTGCAGAGGGAATTTGAAAGACAACTGATTATCCCGCCCCTCGGACTGAGAACTGCGAACGGTGAGTGCCCAGACCCTACATTTTAATGTGGGTCTGGCTCGTCAGGCTACCAATTTGAACGATTCTCTTGAAATATGCCATTAATCTGCTGCACTAAAACAATGTAAAATGATATTAAAAGTGTATACAATGCAATTTATCACTAAACCTTGCTAAGGCACACCATTTCTACACCTAAAGACTTTACAGTGTTGTTGAATTGATCAAACACACAAAAAAAAACATATTTTCATGTGTCAGACGGAGTTGACAAATGACAAGTTACTAAGTCAGTAAATGTCCAAACGGATCCATCTCAACACGACTCAACACGTTACTTCTTACCCCAGGCCTATAGGTGGCACTGTGTCTTTACAGAAATTCACCAAAACTTGCAAAACTTGCGCTTGCGCAGACAGAATAGGCTACGGCGAAATGGCTAGTGCAAGGAAACCAGAATTGTTTGTGTGGACTGATGGTGAACTGTCAACTGTAGTCAACTGTAAAACTAATAAACTTTATTTTACGGTTTGTGAAGGGTGCAGTCCCGTCCTTTATTTGGTTAACGCAGGTAGGCCTACTAATCACCTTTACTTTCTTTGGTTGTAGGATAGTCCGTGATTCACATTAGTTTTGGCCATCACCGCAATTAGACTACTAAACGCAAGGCTTACCCAAGTTCTAGGCTATTCTGTCGCCACATTTATAATATTGCTATAAAACCTTCGTTAGTAACAGTCAATACTTTTGCCTGCATCAAATCGTGCATTCGCATTCAGTGTGCTACCATCGGCTTAACGTGAGTTCTAAGCGTCTTTGTATGCCTATATCTGATTTCACTCGACTGTGAATGCATGTATATATGTTGTAAGACATGTAAAATAAATGAATGACACTGGCACTACGCACAAATTAATGTAGCCTAAACTTACACCGCACTTTCCTAATAACTTAAAAAGTTCTCTCGCGTCACTGACAGTAGCTAGAATGCATAAAAAAACACCGGGAAAAACAGTGTTCAGTCCACCAAGTCATAAGCTATCGGCGCTGCGCAGCATCAGCTGTGATATTTATCTTAACGGAGTGTAATCGTAGGTAATGTCATGTATGAAAACTAGTATTGTTAGGCAATACTATAAGTGCAAGTCCAGGGCAGCTGAGGTGTGGCGATGACATCATCGATATGCAAGCAGGTTGTGCGGTTTCGCTTTCTAAACGAACTCAAACGGGCTACGGTTTCAGATTTCTCCACTCTGGGACCACGTTTCAGAAAAGTGCGGTTTCGGGCAGTGCGTTTACAGGATTCGTTTGGACGCTCGGCCAAGACGAAGTAAAACCTCTGCGTTTAACCTAAAAAGCGTCTCCGTGTGGACAGGCCCTCAGTGAGTTATCTATGGGGCACATGCGCAATGTGTGCGCAGACTTGAGAAGCAGCATTTCGATTAAACATGCGCGAATGCAAGTTGAGACCCGGTGGAATGATCTATGTTCCGTAGCCACTAGCCAGGCTAACTTAGTTGGCTGCAGCTAGCTACCCAACTAGCGACGTGGATATCTTGACATTGAAGAAACGGTGCTAAATATAGTGGGAAGAATGTCCAGATGGTCAGAAAATATAGCCAGTCATTAATGGCAGTTGTCCACCAATTTAGCTAACGTAACGTTAGCTGTCGTCCTGGTCCCACAGGGCTGAATCACTTATGGCAACGTTAGCTAGCTGGTCGGTTATCTAGTTCTAGCTAGCTAGCCAACTATCGATAGCTGGCTGGCAAGACATCTCGGCAAGCTACATTTAGCTAGCCAGCAAAGTTAACGTTAGATGCTACCTCGCAACTGGCTACGTATCTGACAACAGATTAACGTTTTTCTCTGAAAAGCACAATATTTCACCGCATCGTTTCGGGCCAAACCAATTTCAATTCACAACGCTAACGCTGGCTAACCTAACTTGGATGTGAAGAAATCTCTCCGGAAGGCCGCCGGTGTAGGGGTGGGGACTTCAAGGGGTTTACACGAAAAAAACATCTGGAGAAACACTGACCGGAGGAAAGGACATTACAATTTAATGATGGAGTCGTCTTTGGGACTAAGTCAGGATAAATGTGTGGCAGTATCCTTTTGAAAGTTTTATCATCATAGGTAGTTATCACCAGATAGCTATCTTGCTAACACCACCCAGCCATATCTGTGTGTGCGGTGGTTCGTAGGCTAACGTTAACGTTACATGATTTGATGTGCTAGGATGTTTAAATAGCTAGCTAGCAGCTTTTACCCAATTAAAGCAACTTCATTTTTATTCTGATGTGAATGACTGGCTATGGTCCTCAAGGAATTTCTCCAAACCATACTGACGTTATTTGACTGCAGTGTTGTGATGAGAAAGACATCTGCACAGTGAAGTAATTTGGTAACTTAACGTTAGCGTGCAAAGTACACCATCAACGACATCCAGCTGATAGTTCTGTAACTTCGTTGCCTGCTAGGTTGGGTTTTCGGGAAGATCATCTAAGCAATTTGCTTACAGTTGATACTAACCAATCATTTCTGTATCCTAGTGATCGTCACACCGACGAACATTTAGCCCCTGTTATCATTCCAGGTCAATTAGTGTTCAGATGACGTTTTTTTTCTTTCTATACTTTGATGAGAAGCCCCTACTTCGCGATTTTTTGTAATTTGTGGGTACATCTGTATAACCTCATTGTGAGCGCAGTTAATTTCTTGACTGAGATGTCCAGACGGTAAAAGGTGTGGAACATCGGGCTGGACAGAAGGAACCAAGACTTCTCTCTCTCATCGAGCGCTCTGGGGAGTTTGAGTAAGTGAATTTATTTGTATTTTGTATTTTGATTGATAAAGGTATGCGTTGTTAATAGAAATCAACTGTTTTTCAGCATGCTATATTGATCTTTTTGAAAATCTGTAAATAAGGTGGCATATAGTAAATTAAATGTCATTATTAAATAGAAGTACTTTTCACAGTCATGATAATTGTATGATGACGATTATGTGACGTGTCAACAAACGGTCACTACTGCATGGATTATATCTGTCTGGTTGTTGCATAACATGGACTGCAGACATAGTGGTGCAACTTTTTGGCATTGTGTTTGACAATGATTGTCATGCCATAGCATTCCTAGTGTGTGTGACCATTCCTGCTGTGATGTTTTCACCGTTACTCAATAGTATGTGTTTATGCTATTTGAGTGTGTGAGTGTGTGTCAGGCCAGCCAGCATGCCGCCCATTAGGTCTTGCATACCGCCTTCTTGTGCTGACGGCTAACAGGACTCACATGAGAGCAGCAGTCATTTAACTGTGTTAACAATGTACAAACTACGCTGTGCTGTCAGCTGGAAGAGTACCCCCCCCCCCCCCCACACACACACACACACAACAATAACAGCACGTTACATATAGCATAGGGAAGGAATAGGTATAGGAAAGACTAGTGCAAGAGGTTGCAACTTTCACTTTTCTGTCCTCTGAATCATCAGCTCCAGAGAAATTGTATAATGCACCTGATCGAGCTCAATTACTTTCAAGCCAACTCAAACCTCTTGCTGCTATTTATGCTGCTTTGCATGAACGCCCTGATAGGATGGCCTGATGGGATGGAATAGTGTGAGGGAAAATAAAAAAAGAGGAATATAAAGGACAACACACTTGTCCCGAGTATTGCGTAACTGCGGCAGAAGAGCATGACTCCAGTTAGCATATGAGGGTGAAGGCTGACCTGAAGCACTGCCGCTTGACCCAGGATCAAACACAAGCCGAGGGCCAGACGGGCAGCTTTGCTCCTGGGCGTCTGTGGCCTTGAGAGAAACAAGCAGGTTTACAAGATTCAAAATCTGCTGCAACATGTGCCTAATCACTTCTTCTCCAGTCAGAGTTTGAAGTATGGACATGCTGTGCTAAATCTGATGCCAGGGTCCCGCTGTGCTCTCACTGCTTGAGGGTGAAATGTAACTCTGTTAATCCCATAGTTTTACGCTACACTGACTGCACACTTCATCCGTGACTCCATTTCCAGCTCTGACCTTGTCATACTGTTTCAATAGCGTGTCTTCCCCATAGTACTGTGTCACAGTTTTGCTGATGTGATGACATTTCATTTGACCATACATGAGAAAAGCAACAGCTCACACTTTTTGAGAAGTGTCGGGTGTGAATTCTGAGAAATCGCTGTATCTACAGATCACAGGGTCCCTGCTGTCAATACGGACCATTTGAGATATTGGCAGGGTTTTTTAGCACATGGCTAATCAGTACAAACACTTAGGCAGGTTATAGTTCTTTTTCTGAGGATTAGGGCTAAATCAAAGTTTAAGTCCCAGTTTAAAATGATTATCTGGATTGGTAATATTTTCTTCCGGATAAGCTCTAGGGACTGAATTGAGTGTACATTAAAAAAAATGAAAGTAAAGAGGGAGGACCCACCATCAGCTTTATCCACTCAAGTAGTAAACCAAACACTTTGTCTTATCTGTAGAGCTCCTGGTCTTTCTCATTAGTAGTTAAGAGCAGGTGTGTGGGGCGTTTTCTGGATGCCTCGCCTTGCGTTTGAAAACTTGGAAAAGTTCTGGGTTATCAAAATGCCGTGCATGCAAAATCTTAAGGAGACAGAAGGACTAGTCTTGTAGTTAGCCTAGTTTGTTTGAAATCATTCCTGTGATGTAACACTTTATTTATGTTGTTGTTGTTGCAAAGGAGGTGTACGCCCAGAGGGGTATTTCACAAAGGCAGAATTAAAGGCACACTATGCAAGATTTTCACCTTTACGAAGCCAATTTGATGGTAAACAAACTTGTAATAGGCGAACCGTTCACCTAGCTATACAGCATAGATGTAGCGAGTCCGTACCGAGAAAACCAACCATGCAACTTCCAAGACTGTGCCCTGCCAAATCTTGTGAGAATCATGAAACATTACTGTGCCTGTTGTTAATCCTTCACCTCCACAACAAAAGCATGTGCATTGTGTACAGGGGGGATAAGTCGCGAGAAGTTTGCTATTTACAATAGCAGAGTAACATATAAATACATCGCGACTCTATAGGGAGCTCTACACTCGCCAAAAATACCTAAACCTGCATAGTGTACCTTTAAGAAATTCGAGATAAGTGATAAAGCGAGGCTTGACATAGCGTCATCTGGTCATCCTAGCTGAACACGTTTCATTAACCCCAATTCAGGATGAGTAGGAGCGACTATGTCAAGCCAGGTGTAAGTAATTCAGGATACTTGCGCGTTCTCGTTTCTCCTCCAAAGAACCCATGGTTGTAATTAAAAAGAGGCAGAAAATAGCGTCATTGACACAAAGGAAACAACCACTTTTGATATAGATTAACAATGAACTTCAAGTAAAGTTTTCCTTTTTTGAATCCCTTATCTAGGTTTTGTGAAGTACCCCTCAGGACTGATAACTGAATTGAGAGTGATGGCTGTATTATTTTAACAGGTTGGGAGTTTTGGCAAATCCTGATTCAGTTGTGACAAGTCCTCAGCCTGACCTGTATATACCCATCAATAGTCATTTTAACATAGTACGAGGTAAGTTTGTTGTTGTTGTTGTTGTTGTTATTATATTGTTGTTTTCAAATTAATTAACATTGTTTTGTGTACTTTGTACACAAGGAGTCTACTGTCTAGCATTTGTTCTTCCCTCTCTGTCCTTCCGCTATGCTGTATTTAAAAATAAACAAAGCCTATAGTAAAGGCTTCCTGGTTTTTGCCGCTCTTCAAACATGACCTTTGTGCCTTTTTTTCTAACCTTCTCTTTCATTCTCTCCTTTCAGAGGCTGAGGAGGCTCTTCTAATAGATATCCCGCTAAACGGTAAGGATTACACCTCCAAAATTATTTAAACACATAGCTTATTTTTAAAACCCTCTCCAACATTGTGTTTGTGTTTTTAAACCCTCTCCAACATTAGGTCCAAAGCTTTTTGGATGTGTTTTGTTGTAAGACCAAGCGGTAGACTGAGGACTGTTGCAAGGCTATAAGCTGAAACCACTCAGTGGCGGTGCTGTGATGAAAAGCATGCTTTCTCCACCAGATTGGACAATGTCATCAGTGTCACTGTTATACACTGATAACGAGGCTCTTCCAAGTTTGAGATTACCTCAGAAAAAGATAGCTATTATTGATATGAGATGGTTTCTAAATTTCAGATGATCTCTATGGCAGTTAGTCTGCAGGCAATACTCATATGCTTTGGGCTTTGAGAGGTTGCAGAAGTGATTGTTCATATGCCTCCTAAGGCACAATATGCTTTTGTTTGTATGTTAATTATTCTGTGTGTGTGTGTGTGTGTGTGTGTGCGTGTGTGTGTGTGCGTGTATGCATACGTGTGTGTTAACTCCTGTAGCCTCGTTTCGCGTGCGTCTGAGGGGTGAGCGGATCTCTGAGCTGCTGCTGGAGCTACAGGATGACGAGCGCAGTCAGAGCTTCATCTCGCAGGTGAAGAGGGCCAAACAGCACGGTGAGTGCCAGCGCAACATCATCTCTCCTTTGTGTCTGTACGAATGTCCACCTCTCTCTCTCTCTCTCTCTCTCTCTCTCTCTGTCTCTCTGTCTCTCTCAGTTGCCCATTTCATCCATTATTTATTTACATCTTTCATTACTTATTTACCCAGAGAGTTGGTCATTGCCAGCAGATTTCCTGTGCCCACTTAAGGAATTTGTCTGCGACGCCTCTCTGGAGGTCAGGGAAGCATGGATTTGACAGCAAGTTTGTAGCAGAGCATAGCTTTTTCCCCGCTCATTCTTTTAGTGGTTTGTGAGAGGGCACGAAACACTTGTCAAAAATGCAAGTCCAGTTTTGGGGCTGAGCTACACCAGGCACGTAACTGAAGCGTTCCGTTCGCGTTGCGTCTGCTGCAACAATTAGCTTCCACTGTAATCAATGGAAGTAGCTACACCAGACGTGATAGCGGCGCATACGTAAAAAAAAAATAGACTATCTAAAATCTAAAATGGATTTTACGCGTTGTGAGCGGAACGCTTCAGTTACACGCCTGGTGTAGCTTTGCTGTTAGGTTACACACGCCATGTGATAAACCCTGTGTCTTACTAATGACAGCGGGAGTCATAACACTCTTGCTTGTCCTGAGGACTCAAAATTTGCTGATGGGCCCTCATCACAAACCTGTCACACTGGTTCCTGGTTGTTCACCGTACTCACGGGCTGCTTTTAATAGTTGACTAGTGAATGGGCAGGCCAGTGGGAATGAGGTCACTCAGACGCAGCAGACTCTGTCCTCCACTGGCCCGCCCACGCCGCCCGCTCCCTGCCCAGTCATTGTGGCCGGCTTCCCAAGCATTTCCTCCCTAAGGCGGGCTGCCTGCTGTGTGGAAGGGGCCTGGCAGTAGTTAAGCAGTGGAGCAGGGACTGGGTGGGGAACAGGGCTTATTTGCTTATGTAACCACGCATGGTGTAAGATGGTGACTGCTTTTTATCATCTGCATCAGATATAGGGGATGTGCTTGTTGCTTATCTCATTGTGTGTGTGTGTGTGTCTTTGTCTGTGTCTGTCTGTGTGTGTGTGTGTGTGTGTGTGTATAACATATCTGACTCATATCTGACTCAACAAACTGCATTTGTCTCTGTGTGCTGTATTCATGAGTCAGCCTGGTGAATAGAGGACAGATTAATAGGTACTCGGCAGGCAGGCGAGCTCAGACACATTGCCTACATGCAGTCTAGATTATAATGAAAATTGCTTTTGAGTGCTTCCACTATTCCGTAGACAGATTTGCCCTGTTCCGCTACCTGAATGCTAATGTTGTAGGCTAGTACTTCATTTGGGAGTCTTGGCTAGACATGGGATGTAGTTGAGATATTACTTTGGATGCAGAGCCTGTCCTCCCCCACTGTCTGTTTACTTGGCTCCATACTTGGCATCCATTTTGTTTGTCTTCAGCTTTTATTAGCATCATGCCCTCCATATGCAGTTAACCTGTGGAATAAAAAAAAGTACTTCATTGATTTATTACCGACTTTATTTTTCTACAGCGGAGTCCAAAACCGATGTTCCCAAAGCCCAGGAAGCTGTTGTCCCTCCCCCTCGGAAGGCGTCTGTCCCCATCGCCCCGCAGAGAGGCGTCTCCAGATCGGTCAGCGCTGCCCCCCCTGTCGCCAACCTCGCCCGGAACTCCGTGCCTCCGAACCCTAAGAGCAACTCGTTAGGGAAGCAGACCAACTCAGGTGTGGTGGAGACCGTTTGTACCTGACTGCTTATTTTTTCTCGCACGTCACGGCACCGCTGGTTCACTGATGAATGTGCTGCAATCGCCCTCCTATCAGAGCTGTTTCTCCTTAATTGCTTTTGCATGTAGAACAGTCTGGTGCCCATTTGTAACCTTTCGACATTGGAGTTCTGCAGAGGAGCTTAAATTGGACCAAATGCAGCAGTGAAGCCAGACGTGCTGTGCTATGCTATGCTATGGTGATGTATGCGTGGTGCAGTGTGTGCCTGTGTGATTTATGATCTCCATCTCTTCCTCCCTCTCTCTCCGTTTGGCTCCCCCATGCAGACCCAGCTCTCTCGCTGGCCAACGACTTTGGCTTCGAGGACAATTTCAACCACGCGCTGAAGGTGGAGGAGAAGAAGAACCAGCAGAACCGTAGCAGCAGCAGCAGCACCAGCACCACCACCAACGCCGTCGCCGTCGCCGTCGCCCCACCCCCACCCAGGGAACGGCTCCCGGCCCCCCCGCTGCCGCCCCGTAAGGGCTCCTACACCCCCTCGGCGCCGCTGCCCGCCACCCCTCCGCCCCGAGACCGAGGCCCCGCCGTGCAGAACATGACGCCTGTGAGAAGCGAGTGAGTGAAACCTCACCGCTGGAGGATGTGGCTGCTTCTTGTACTTGTGGCTGCGTCTTGTACTTCTGCTGTCAGATGCGTCAGCATATTATTGTCCCCCAGATGCAACTGAAACCACAGTGTAGTAAGATCAAAATTCTCTGTTAAAAGCGTTTTTAAGCGTTTTAAAGCGCTTTGTTGTATGGTGGCAGATTCCGAACGGTGGTGGACAAGAACTCCACGTGGACGGACAGCCCGTCCAGCAACACCATGCGGCAGGCCCTGCTGAGCCAGGGCCAGAGGGAGGGCATCATCCGCCACCGCATGGCCAAGAAGGAGAAGGAGTACGTGGACCTCAAGAACTTCAGGTGAGGAAGGCATGCACACCACACCACACCACACCACACCACACCACACCACACATTTACATTTGCCAGATTTGTATCCATTAAATCCATAATCATTGAGTTATGGTACAGATACAGTCAGATACATCAGTATGTGTTCTCAGTGTGTGACATTAAAACCCAGGACTTTACAGTCAGATACATCAGAATGTGTTCTCAGTGTGGCATTAGAACCATAACTTTAGTATGGTTAGTTCAATACTCTACCAGTTCCTCTTTCAGTTGAGCCATCTCTATATATATCTCTATCTCTGTAATATCTCTAAGCCATTAGTTTCATGGTAACATCTCAGAATGATCTGTTGGTTATATAAATATTAAAGAACAACTCCGGTCTAAGAACATCCTAGGGTCTATTTTTGGATGATAATGGAATATGCATTTACAGACGAAATAGCATATAGCGATAGCCTTTGGGGCAAGCTTGCTATGTCGGTACCCTCAGCACTGACCTTATTGATGGTCTCATTATTATTGATCTGAGATGCATTAGCGGTGTCGTTAGCACTTGGTGCTGCACTACTTTTACTCACTAAATGACCCTTAAACACTAAGTGATGTTATTATGACTTAGGGTTGTGTATTGGCAAGAATCTGGTGATGCAGTATGTGTCATCATGACTATTCAATGTTTTGCAATACTGTTAGAAACTGATTCCGTCAGATAAGTTGGATCTGCTTTTGCATCATCACCGTCGCGGTCACTTCCAACGTCATGCCACTATGTTTTGTGTAATCTGAGCAAAGGAATTGATATTTGCCCAGATCAGAAATCGATACAGTGTTTTTGAGAATCAGTATCACAGAACATGATAGTGCAGTGCGTATTAGTGTTTTGTAATACTCATCATATGAATGTAGCAGGCAGGTAACCCTCACCAACCGTTCACCACAACAATAGAATCGCTGTGTCGTGCATGTCTGTAAGTGGCTGTTCCCGTGACGTTGCTGGTCCTCCTGCCCCCAGGTTCTTCACGGGGACGTGGAATGTGAACGGCCAGTCTCCAGACAGTAGCCTGGAGGCCTGGCTGTGCTGTGACCCCGACCCACCTGATGTCTACGCCCTGGGGTACGTAAACCCGGCACGCAGTAATGAGGGATTAAAACATCCGCTCTATCTCCCAGGGAGCTTTTTAATGATGTCATTAACCTCTGGGTGATGGCCAGGGACCAGGCCAGAACAAGCCGTAATAATGATTTTGAAACAAAATGGGATAATTTAAAAAAAAAAAGATCCATATTTAAACCTTTTTCATATGAATGTGACATTAAAATCCATCTTAATTTCCTGAAGCTGTTTGCTTATTGCTGTTAGCAATTTTATAAAAACGGCAGTGATGACTGTGCACTTAAGCTGATTTCACATTACCGGTACATGACTCTCAGAGTTAATGGTTTCCGAAAGACCAGAGAAGCTAATGTAGGTGGGGAAACGTGCAAGTTAAAGCCAATGTTGATGTGAATCAGAAGCGTAATAATGGTTGTGTGATGGACCCGGCAGATTCCAGGAGCTTGACCTGAGCACGGAGGCCTTCTTCTACCTGGAGTCCTCTAAGGAGCAGCAGTGGGTGGACGTGGTGGAGAGGAGCCTGCACCCCAAGGCCAAGTACAAACGGGTAAGCCACTCCCTCTGAATCAGCAGAACCGCTACTGAGTATCCCAAAGTATTACCTAAAGTACATACCCAAAATAGCATCTGGTTTAAAAAAAAGAGTCCAACATGTGTTTCCAAAAGTTATAGCAGATGACTTGGCTTTTTTTGTGTTGCATTTTCACTCCTTTGGTGTTGCTTTGATGAGGTCTTTGGCCAAATGCTCAGTGCCTCAGTTAACAGTTTAACTTGGAACTGAATCATGCTGCATAGACGAGAGGAATGTTGTGGTCTCTGTCCTGTGTTGATGTTACATTAATCCGGTGATCGTGGTTGAAAAGGCCTAAGGGATGGTGCATCAGTGCGGATATTCCAAGAATGAGGTGGTCTGAGTAGTTTGGCCTTAACATCTTATAACAGTTGTATCAAAAACAATCACTTAGACTTTGGAACAGTTTCAGTTGTGCTTTTTAATATAGTCATTAAGCATGCAAAGTGCATGCCAGGGCACACAAGCTATGCTTCAGCTTCCGCTAATGTTCTCTGTGTTCCCTCAGGTGCGCATGATTCGTCTAGTTGGCATGATGCTGGTGGTGTTTGTCAACAAGGAACACAAGCACCACATCAGAGATGTGGCGGCGGAGACCGTGGGCACGGGCATCATGGGAAAAATGGTATGCGTGAGTCGGCCAAAGAGGAAGCGCAATTCTGTCCCTGTGTATTTTTGCTCCTTTGTTCGCTCCTAAATATACTTGGTCTACCCTCCTAAGAGGGCCTGATCATTCTGTGGCATATTTTTGGCCCCGTGTTGTGATGGAAAATGATTTGACCGTGTTGTTGTGCTGGAAGTGTGTGAACACTGTGTCTGTGTCCGTGTGTCCCCCCCCCCCCCCCCCCCCCTCCTCGGCGCAGGGTAACAAGGGCGGCGTGGCCGTGCGCTTCGTGTTCCACAACACCAGCTTCTGCTTCGTCAACTCCCACCTGGCGGCCCACGTGGACGACTTTGAGCGACGGAACCAGGACTACAAGGACATCTGCGCACGCATGAGCTTCCACCTGCTGGACTACCCTCCCCTCAGCATTGTCAAGCACGAGTAAGCGGCACACAACCCCCCCCCCCCCCCCCCAGCCTACCGTCCATTCCACAAACCACACAGAACGTCACACATAAGATGTTGGTTTTAAGGCACTGGACATTAAGGAATGTCATCAACTATAATGTTAGTGAAATTGCTGTGACAAGTTATACAAAGTTGAAAAACTCGTGCATTAGCTCTTGGAAAGATCGTTATTGGATCATGTCCTCAAACGTACACGTTTCTGCCCCGGGCCAGCATCAGTGTGCTGTACAGAGTGGCAGCAACAAGCGGGTGATGGTTTAGGGCCAAAATGTGTACGCTTGAGGACATGATCCAATAACGATCTTTGCAACAGCTGATGTGTGAGAGGGCTGTTTTCAACTTTGTTTTCACAGTCTTTTTCAAACTTGCACCCTAAGAGGTCTTAAATGTAATTTTGGAGTTGAGCGCGCCTGTTCCTGTGTGACAAGTTGTACACCACAGTGTTAATGACAGCATAGACAGTGTAGGGCTCCAGACATACTTTTTCATGTAAGTTCACCGGCACATGCATTCACCCGTACTGTTTCACAGCAGCACAACGATAGGTCAGGGGACAGGTGTGTCTCTAGGACATTACTAATGTCAGAAGAAAGAAAACACAAAAAGAGAAAGGATTTGGCAGACATCTCTGTTTATAAGATACTGTTACGTGTGGTATATCCATCCACTCTGGATTAAATCCAGTGCTTGCTGATACTCTGACAGAAATGAGGCCACATGTCTCAGCGCTTGCTGCCCATCCCAGCTGTCACTTGCTGTCACAAGCTGGCTCTCCCACAGCACCATGCTAGCTGCTCTCATCCTCCTCCTCCACCTCCTCCTCCTCCTACTCCTCCACCTCCTCTACTCCTCTCTACAGTTCTCTCTTCCTGCTGTCTCTTGCTGCTTCAGCTGCCACAGCAGCACTGGTTGAAGCCTGGAGATGCATGCAAAGCAGTTGGAGGTCCAATCACTGGTCAATTTCTCTGTTCAACTTCTGTGTTCTGCTCTGGAGTCTGTCTATTATCGGTCATATTTTTCACCTCTGATCAGGATTGATGGTGAAAAAAGACGTATGTCTATACCTTGTACCATACATCATCTAACTGTTAACAGTAGGACTTCAACCAATTTTATAGCTACTTCAATTTGGTTTGTGTACTGCGTGTGTCTAGAATAAGATGGCAAGTCGAGGTCAAGGTTAAAAGGTTTAAACGTGTATATTTCTTTAAATATTAACTGGCTTTGAAACCTGGGCAGAGAGGTATGGGAATGGGGAGGAGAAAGGCTTTTTTATTTTTGAGATCTGCAGATATAAGCTTTGCAACTTTTATCTCATTATGAGTGGAAGTCATTGTGTGAGTGACCTCACTTTTCACCTTCACCCTGCCTGTAGTGTTGTGATCTGGCTGGGGGATCTGAACTATCGTCTGTTCTCACTGGACGCAAGCGAGGCGAAGAAGTTCATCGCCAATAACGAGCTGCGCAAACTGCAGGAGTATGACCAGGTAAGGAGGGCACTGGACGCTGTAGAGGCCAATTATAGTGAAAGAGAAAGCGGTATGTGTTTTAGCATCGAGTTAGTTCCACCCCTAGACTCCTACACATGGCTCAGACTCCTACCCTATCAACATCACTGAATCATTTTGTAAAGTCTGCAATTGGCTGTCAGAGGAAGGAAGTCATTTGCATGGGAGTCTATCGTGTACAGTGGTGTAATACTCATAGTGTATAGTAGCATTGTTGACATTTCCTCAATTCGTGCAGGCTGTTTTGTAAACCTAACCCTCTGTTTGTCTCTGTCTGTCAGAGGGATCCCTCACAGTTTCCCCTTTGCACTGTTTAGACAAGATCAGCTATTCTAGACTACTGGATGTTCCCTTGCCGTGACTCTGTGCTTCCTCTTCCTCTTGCTGTTGTTCCCTGTAGCTTAACATCCAGAGGCAGACAAAGAAGGCGTTCACTGACTTCATGGAGGGAGAGATCAACTTCATCCCCACATACAAATATGATCCCAAGACCGATCATTGGGACTCCAGGTGATGACGCTGACTGCTGGCATATGCAGTCTTTACCTATGGGCAGCTAGTTAGTGACCACTGACTTAAGTAGGAACTCCATATGACTTTTGGAACTCAGAATACCCAAAATAGTGCTCTACCCTGTGGTATCCTCTCATAAAATCTCATTGCATTAGAACATAAGTGCTGGAACACACTGCCTGCGTTGCCTGTGCGGATTGGCTCTGTTGCGTGTGGATTTTCATTTCGGATCTGCAAACGCGAGTTCTTTATTTTAGAGAACAGAGGGGGAGCCTTTTTTACACATTTGACAAGCATGTTCGAAGAGGCACTGTGCAAAAATACATGCATGCATTGATAGTCACGCTGGTGTTCTAAAAGGGAAAAGTGGAGACTGTACATGTACATGTGTACAGTAGCAGAAACTGAATGTATGGCTATGGTTAGATGAACAACAGTAGGTTGCAGGTTTCTTTCTCTCTCTCAACAAAATGACATGACTGTTCTCTGATAACAACTGGTCCACTTTCTGCTCTTCACTCAAGCTCATTAATGCTGCTCATTGTGTAGTGATGGCCATTATCAAAGGCAAACTCTGTACAAAGATGATAAGCACAGCCGCATCAGAGCCGCATCGGAGCCGCTCCTAGTGTGAACATACACACGCAACACAATGTGGCCGTTCTGTACACGCAACGGAGGTAGTGTGCCCTGGCCGTAAGGGTCCCGATCAACTCATTGAGTAACTGGGCTGCTGATGATGTACGTGATGTGTCGGAGCTAGTCTTGTTGGCTATGAACCCCTGGACTATGAGACCCTAACCCCCCCCCCCCCCCCTCCTCCTGTGTCCCCTCCTCCCGCTCTGCAGTGGGAAGTGCCGCTGCCCTGCCTGGTGCGACCGGGTGCTGTGGCGCGGCCTCAACGTCAAGCAGCTGCACTACCGGAGCCACATGGAGCTGAAGACCAGCGACCACAAGCCGGTCAGCGCACTCTTCAGCATCGGGGTAAGAGACCAAGGAGAGGACGCGCACGGCTTCGTTTGGAACATTGACCTTTTGCCACTGGTCAGGAAATGGCTGCTTGTTGTTTTTGGATCTTTTGCATTGTGGGCTGGGAAGCTAACCATTTAAGGGTTGCTACTGGCACGAGCTGGAGTGTGGCACTGGCAGGTTTCATGTTGAAGCTGTGGACGTACGTCAGGGCATAAACATTTCCTGTGTGTGTGTGTGCTGCCGTTTCTGTGTCGCAGGTGAAGGTTGTGAACGAGCAGCGCCACAAGAAGGTCTTCGAGGACACGGTGCGCAAGCTGGACCGCATGGAGAACGACTTCCTGCCCTCATTAGTGCTGACTCGCACTGACGTGAGTGGAGGGAAAAATGCTCAATACCCTTATCGATTCTCTGTCCCCACACTTTCCTCCCCTGTGATATCATAGTGGAGCTTGATCAATAAGGTGTCAGGTTTCCATTTTTCCCCATTTGTATCGTGAGTAGAGTCCCAGAGTGGCCTTCCTGTGCTATTTCACTCCATGTGAAAGGCCCTTTCTAAGGCCAGAGGATAGTTGCAGAATACCAGAGGTGTGTTCAAATTCCTTAAACAGAGGCATACGTTCACAGGCAACATGTTCGTCTGAACAGATGAATTTGAATGGTTTTGTGTAAACAGTTCATCTCAGTGGTGACTCTCAGTCCAACTCCCAACATGTTAGTGGAGAACTGCCTCCTCAGACTGTTTGCAAATGTTTGCGGAAAACTGTAGGCAAACAAAAAACTGTTTGCAAACGTTTATGAATGTTCACCTATGTTTGTGAAACGCACCTCAGAAATTGGTCATTATTAGTACATGGAAAGAATGAAGATGTTTTTTCAAGTGCTGCAAGACTTAGCACTGTAGCAAAATACCTATCCTTAACATTTAAAGATGCACTCCAGCCATTGATTAACCCATAAAACCCATCTTAGTTCCTGAAAGATACATATTCATAAGTTTCTTTTGGCTTAGTGTCAGGCATGCAAACTCCTCACCTTTCGGCGAAATTTGCCGTTTTGAATCCAAAATGACTGACTTACGTGGTTTGTGCAGAACCGATGAGAAAATATTTAGGGGGAGGGGGTCAACGTGAGCTGAGTTTACTATTGTGCAGACGCAAACACATCTTGGTGTCTTGGCCAGAGCGCCATTAAAAATTTCAGCAACGAATGTTAGGCTATGTGCATTTACTAAACATCAGTGGAAGCTTGTTGCTGCAGAGGCAACGTGAACAGAACGCTCGCGCAGGTATAGCCTCCTTTTGTGAGCGCAGATAGGCCTAGATGCGTCTGAAATGTCAGCTGGAATGTGAGCATGGCGAGGAGAGGTGCCTAGATATCTCACAGGTGGGCTAGTTGAAACTTTCAACTTCTGTTAGCAAAAGACGTTGAGATTAGTGTAGCAACGTAGCATTGGCGGTTTTGTTTTAATGTTGTTAAAGTTAGCGATATGAGACAGAAATATAGACACAACGAGTTAATTTGATGAATAGAATGCTGTACTTGGTCTATATCGGCAAAAGGTGAAGCAAATACACAGACCTTATCAGTATAGCAAAGGCTAATGTGAATAACCTAAAGAGTTAAATGTCTCCTAAACTGGGCTGTGCAAAACGTATAACTCTTTAATTATTTACATTTAACTCTTTAATTATTCACATTAGCCTTTGCTATACTGATCTTTGCTATACTGATCTTGCTCAGAGACAAAATCAGTGTTGATTGACATGTCTATAAGAAACGTTCAGTGACCTGATCTGAAGTAGCCTGTGCCTATAGGGTATACACCATTTGAAAGCTTGGACACTTGGGAATCCATATATGACAACCTTTTTCATGTACAATCTGTATAGTGCTTTACATTGTCAGATTAATCTTCTAATCTATGTCTCAATTAAATTGTATCAAATTGCCCTCCTCCCCCTCCGGTGTTCCCTACCTTCTAGCTGCAGTGTGTATCCTTATCAATAAGATAGATGCAGCAAATTGGGTATTGAAATAGTCACAGGAATCCATATTTTTATCCATTGTTTTATCCAATATTTGTTGTGCAGATGTATAATCCATCTTATCCACACCCATTGAACCAACAAAGAAAATGCAAAGACATTTCTGTAATTATTCCATAGTGTAGTCATTCCATCAGAACCTCTGACAAACAATCCAAATAGTCCAGAAACCACACAGTAAGGCTTTCATTGTCAGTATGCATTTTGGGTAACCAAAAGTCCTATGGGGAGTTTCCATTGGGCATTTTACAAAACGCAAGAGCATACCTTAGCAAATAATGGTCTAAATGACTCATTTTTCATTATATTTTGATCTACTTTTGCACACGGCTTCACGAGACCTGGTCTAGACACAAAAATGCCCATTCCATAGGAAGTTAAAACATTTCAAATCGATTTGACAAATTAGTCTAGTCTACCCTATTTTATATAATGTTAGTCTGAAGCTTCACCTGGTTTGGTTCAACAAATATTCAAACTTATCATCTTTATTCTAATACTATGCCTACTATGTCTTCATGTCCAATAGGCCTGAAATCTTCAGAAATGTCTGAACTTAAGGCACAGAGAAAAAAGAAAGAAAGAAAACTCATGTAGATTGCTTAGGAGGAGAGGAGGGCCATGCTGAAGCATGCTGCCAAACAGTGCAACGGGCCCCTCACACTTAAGGAGAAATAGGAGAAGAAGACACTTTTTTTATATTCACTTATTTTTATCATACATATGATATTTTTGGCCACAACACATTTTTTAGTGATTTTATAGTTTGTTTTCTTTGTAAATCTCTGGTTTTGGGCCATTTCATACTCCGTGGAAGCTATGCACTATTGTCACTTCGCGTGCCCTTCTCACCTTTTTCACCCCTGACCAGTTTGCATGCCTGTAGTGTGCATCTCTACTCCCTCTGCCTCATCTCTGTGGGAAGCTGATTGCCCCTGACTCCAGACAGATTTGGTTATCTTTTAAATCTAAATGTTGGGATAAGTCCTCAGGAAAACTATTTTCCCAGATTGGGAAAACTCCACCCCGCAAATCAGTCAGGATTGGGTTCCATCTGTTGGCACGCAACAATAACAGCCTGTTCTGTATTGCACTGGCCATCTAAACCAGACATACTAGCCATGATGTTTACTTTTGCTCATGATATGTGTAACACTTTGCCTGAGTGGGTCTTAATAATAATAATCAGTAAAAGTGAGAAATGAAACTGTTCTGAATGTTGACCTTGACCTTTGACGTCCCTGTGTGCTGTAGTTCACCTTTGAGAATGTGAAGTTCCGGCAGCTCCAGCTCCAGTGTTTCCAGATCACCAACGACGGCCAGGTGCCGTGCCACTTCGCCTTCATCCCCAAACTCAACGACACGCAGTACTGCAAGAACTGGCTGAGGGCCGAGCCTTGCGACGGCTACCTGGAACCCAGTGAGTCCTCAGTCTTCCTGCCCACCGAGAAGGGTGGAGATGTTGGTGTTCACCCAGAGAGTAGAAGGATTTAGTTTCAACTGTGTTTTGGTTCAACCATCTCCCTCAGATTATAAGTGTAATTGATGAACCTAGGTACTAATCCATGAATGAAATCAAGTGCCTAATATTGAAGCAAAAACCTGGTCATCTTTTCACATTCAGTAACATTTAGAGATGTTGCATTAAAAGTGGAGATACTAATGTCTCATTTGAGAGTTGCCCTGTTAACATGTTTCCGTAGGTCATTAGTGCAGATTAAGTGTATTGACTCTGATATTAAGTTGCCGTGTGGAGGAATGCTCAGAAGACTTCTAGACTTGGGTGCAGTTGGACTGCACTGTCTCTGCATCCATCGGATGTTGTCCTGCTGTAAAGACTGGCTATTGGCGTGCTGTATATGAAGCACTGGGCTGCATTTTACACCCACCAATGGGAGTCTTGGCATTTTCCTCCATATGATATCGTGTCTTGTGTTTGTGTAGGTATAGATTTGTGTAGGTATACTGTATCTACAGGTATGATCAGCTACATTATATTGATCTGGTCTTTTTCCTTCCGCCTGCCCAGACGAGTCGATGGAGATCCGCCTGGAGGTGTACGTGAGCAAGGACTCGGTGACGCTGCTCAACTCATGCGAGGACCAGATCGAGGACATCCTGGTGCTGCACCTGGACCGCGGCAAGGACTACTTCATCACCATCTCGGGCAGCTACCAGCCCAGCTGCTTCGGCACCTCCCTGGAGACGCTGTGTCGCATGAAGAAGCCCATCCGTGAGATCCCCGTCACCAAGCTCATCGACCTGGTGAGACCAGAGCCCTGGCCTGACCCAGGAGCCAGGAGGATGGATAGGGGAGAGATGAGCATCCTGACATACAACACAGATTTATTTGAAATAAAATATTTATTAAATATATCACATTTAAAATGAAATAAAATCTAACTTTGTGTATAAATATATATGTATATTTTCGAAAAAGATATTAAGTGAACTCATAGCTTTGCGTAGACCTTGTGTCTGCGTAGACATTTGGCAATGTTGTTGCTCTAACCGTAAGAGGTTGTAAAACACTGTTGTCAAACACTCCCAAATCACCTTTCGGTGTTTACACGCAACAATAATTTAAACATGTGCGGTATTGTCTTTCACCGTGTCATTATGCCTTTCTGGTGTGGCCATGCCTTGACAGGGCATCCATCTCAGTTTGCCTACGTGTATTTAAAAAAAAACAAGCAAATAAAGGAATGAGGAAGTAACTTGGCCTCTCCCAAAGGGATTTCCTTGATGGCAGGATCTCTACAGCATGCCTTTATATTAGCTGTCTTCACCTAAGCCTGCACTAAAAACTTCATTTGGTTTTTCCCTCTCTGAGATGGTTCTCTTTTACATTTCTAATTCTCATTCACCTCACGAGTGAACATCTAGGGGTTGAACTGGGGCTTCACTGGGTTGGGGTTTTGCTGCCACTGTTCTTCTTTCACGCTTTTTAACTGGACCTAGAGGCCTAGCTAAGGAATGTCAACTCACAGGGGCCTCATAGGAACATACAAAGAAGAAACACTTGTTTCAGTGCTTTTAGATGGTCTGCTGTTTATAAGGATAAATGGAGCTCCCAGAACAAGGGGACAAATTAAAACCAGAGCAACCCAAATGGAATGCAAAAGGCTCTTTCTCAATGTGTCAGGTTTGGCCTCACTGACAAAGCACACTGCACACAGAGACATTTGGCTTCCCATCGTGAGAATCTGAGTTTTTATGGGATGCCTGCTTCTTTGTATGCTCCTACCTTGGCCCCTATAAATTCTGTCTGATATATTTGTTTCACTGGTGATGCAATGGTACTCTGTCATCTGTCTGCCTCTCTCTCTCTCTCTCTCTCTCTCTCTCTCTCTCTCGCTATCTCTCTTTCTCACCCTGTTTGTTTCTCTCTTCCTCCTTGACCTTGCCTCCTTGCCTTGACCACTCGTTTCCATCCAATCACTGTCTGGGCTGCTTACTACAGGGAGAGGATAGCTTCACGGAGAAGGTAACGACTAGCAACTCTCACGGCCACATCACGGCGCCCTCTGTCCCTGTCTGTGTCTGTTTTATGGCTGCTCAAATGCTCTGTGGATTGAACGGGCCTAAGAAGTGGCCTACAGTTTTATAGCTTGTGGAAAGATTGTCCATAATTTGTGGTTTTGTGTTAACAATGAACAAGTAAGTTGTTCGCTGCAAGTTAGCTGAGAGGAGTATATGTCAGCCGTCAGGTGTGTGTGTGTGTGTGTGTGTGGGACGTGTGCGAGTCTGGTGTTTCTTTTTGGGTCTGATCCACCACCCTTTCTCCCTTCCTTACACTGTATGCCCTTGTGCTGACCCCCCCCGTCTCTCTCTCTCTCTCTCTCTCTCTCTCTCTCTCTCTCTCTCTCTCTCTCTCTCTCTCTCTCTCTCTCTCTCTTTCCTTGTGCATGTTACAGATATATTAACTCCCTTTTTGCATCACTGCTGCACAAACCCACGCACACACATAATCACAGCTAATTACAGTTTCAAGGAGGCCTGCTCAGATGTGTGTGTGTGTGTGTGTGTGTGTGTGTGTTGACTCTGATTTCACCCTCATTATGCTGCAGAGTAATCCTGTCTCCTTGGCTGGGCAGAGCAGGTGACTTGCTCTGTAGAGCAGAGCAAGGATAAATCAGATTAAAGCTGTCACGATAAATCATTTAACAGCAGTGATTTTAAGATCACGTTTCAGACGAGACCTACACTAAGAGGGCTCAGATCTCTCTCTCTCTCTCTCTCTCTCCCTCCCTTTCTATCTGCTTCTCTCTCTTTTTATCTCTTTTTTTTCCACCTCGCCCTCATTTTTTCTCGTAGTGTGTGTGTGTGTGAGTGTGTGTGAGAGACGATGAGAACCAGCCTTGGCTGAATTCTTGGAACAGTTCAGAGAAGTCATCTGCGTTGTCACTGTGTGTCCTCTCCTCCTCTATCCTCTCTGGGACTCTTCCCCGGTAGCCTGAGGCTTACACTGTGCCCAGAGCATCACCCACACACCCCTCTCATTATCAGTGGCCTGTCACTGAAGCAGGACCTGCAGGCTATCACTGTTTCCACACTTTACTTCCCTGCTGTGTGTGTACGTGTGTGTGTGTGTGAGAGAGAGAGTGATCACTCCATGTCTACATGAGTGTTGTGGGTGTGTGTTTTTGTGAGGGAGATTTCGCTCTGTCTGTGTGTGTGTGTGTGTGTGTGTGTGTGTGTGTGTGTGTGTGTGTGTGTGCGTGTGTGTGCACCTGTGTGCTTGTGGTATAGCGATCTCTCCATGTCTGTGAGTGTGTTTAGTTATAGTGTATGTGTGTGTGAGTGTGGGTGCGCGTATACAGGCATGTGTGATTGCGCTTGTGCAAGAGATCTCTTCATGTTTGTGTGAGTGTGTTAAGTTATGGTGTGTGTGTGAGTGTGTTTGGTTATGGTTAGTGTGTGTGTTAGAGAGATCTCTCCATATCCGTGTGACTGTGCCGATGTAACCCCTCTGCCAGGCGGGTTATTTTTGGCCCGGCTTCAGAATTCCCTGGCATCCATTTGCAGAGGCCAAAAGAATGCGAAGCTCTCAGTACAAAATGGCCCTCTACCAAGCCACCCATGCCAACGGCACTTAGGTCACATACAGTAGTCCCTTGTGTGAGAGTTGATTTGACTATCAAAATATTTTTCTCGGATCACCAGCTGGTCTGTCACAGTAATTTTCCAAATCTGTTGCCCCATTCCATGGTGTACCATAAATCCCAAGCGGAGGCACAGTCTAAAGGTTAGATTACAGGCTTATAGGAGAGAACAGGTGAGGCCTGACCGGTAAATGCTTAGCCAGGATGGCCACAGGGTGGATGTTTATGTGTGGGGGTAAAATGTGTTTTTTCTTTCATTCACACATTTGTGGGTGTTTGTGTATCAGGAAAAGTCCAGGATGAACTTCCTACTGGTGGACAGTGCTGGGACCGAGGACAAGCCCCTGAAGATCCCCAAGGAGGTGTGGCTGCTGGTCAACCACCTCTTCACTAAGGCCTGCCACCAGGTCAGTCAGCACACACGCGCACACACACACACACATGCACACACACGCACACACACGCACACACACACACACATACAGCATACCAGAGGAGGGTTAGTGGAGCACAGCTGAGTGCCATGTTTTTTTCCTCTGATATCCGTTCCAGTTCAATATTATATAGATAGCACTGATACTGTCTCAAGGTGATTTAAGGAACCCAGTGGGTCCCAGTGAGTCTTGGAATTTAATGGAATTTGAACAAGTCTATTCCTATTCTATTCCTATTTTTTGGGGGGGCCAAGTCATCACATATCAGTGAATTTTAAATGTGTCAAGGTATATAACAAACACAATATTTTCCATGCAGTATTGTTCTTTATTGGATGATCTCGGTATTTCCTAATTCACATGGTAGTTCTCATTAGCCTACTAATTGCACTCATTTATCCCCTCTTGCTCATCAACAACTTATAGTTATATAAGGGTGTGTTAGGCCTAGAGCTATGCCATCATGATTATAAGTGATGTAAACTTTAAGTTAAAGACAGAAAATGTTTGAACTAGTGAATATACCTCACAAATGGATGTGTATAAGATACCATGGTTGGTTGTTGTCTGCTTAGACAGTGACATTCAGGGAATGTGACATGTGACAACATGTGGGAACTCTGTCAGGATCTCTGCTCCCTCTGTCTGTCTGTGTTCTGTCTGCCTATCTCTGTCTGTCTCTCTAACTGTGTCTGTCTCTATCCATCTCCCCATCAGGAGGACCTGTTCCAGACTCCAGGCCTACAGGAGGAGTTGCAGGGCATCATAGACTGCTTGGACACCAGCATTCCAGACACCATCCGTATCCTCTCTTTAACACCTCCTACATGCCTGTGTGTGTGTGTGTGCGTGTATTTACCTATGTATGACGCCGTGTGTGCGTGCATGCGTGTGTGTATTTATCTATGTGTGACCCTCTTGACCCTCGTACATACTGAAAGGTCAACTAGGGCTTCACTGACACTATGCCACAGTTGTGTCGGTTTGCTGTTGTGACTCTTGAGGCCTTGTTTTGACAGCCTGTCAGGGTGTGTGTGTGTGTGTGTCCTGGCTCTTCCCGTGGCCCTCCTTGGTTCCCGTGGTCCTGCCATTGTTCCTGTGCCTGCTGCCATGTGTGCTCTTCCTCTGGGCTGCTCTCTTGCTTTCACACTTTCATGTCTTTATCTCACATGCCTTTATGGGTTGTTGAGTGTCCCCTTGGTTACGCTCTGGCTCAGTGTGTGTGTGTGTGTGTGTGTGTTTGTTTCAGTCACATGATCTCACAGTTGTATGTGTGCCTGTCTATGCGGACTGTGTGTTGTCTGGTGTGTGTGTGTGTGTGTTTGCTTGTGTTGCTTGCTCTGTATCAGTGTATTAATGTGAATGTATTGTATGTGTTGCCTGTTGGGCCCTATTGCGAGTGTGTGAATGTTTTGAGTGTGTCCATTTTGTGTCCTGCGTTGGTTCCTTGACCGGTGTGCGCGTGCACTAGCTGGTTGTAATCACTCGGTGGCGGAGGCGCTGCTGATCTTTCTGGAAGCTCTGCCGGAGCCCGTGGTGTGTTATGAGCTGTACCAGCGGTGCCTGGACAGCACGCACGACAGCCGCCTGTGCAAACAGGTATCCACTCCGCACATTCCACTTCCTAAACCATGCACACTCATATACATAAGCCGTCTTATCAAAGCAACAAAGTTATTAAAGGTTATCATTTGAAGGTTAATGAGATATTCCTCATCAGTATGATTTGATTAAGAATGTGTTTGGTTGTCATTTGTTGTTGGGTAATTAAGTAATTCCCCCCAGTGTGCTATTAGCATACTGTTTGTTGAATTGAATGTACTTGGGACAGTTTTTGTCGTGTTCCCAAGTGGAGAGGACTCTCTGGCTTTCTGTGAATGCTAAGTAAGTGTCCTCTGATTCATAGCTGATCTCTCAGCTTCCCCGGGCTCACCGCAATGTGTTCCGCTACCTGATGGCCTTCCTCCGAGAACTACTGAAGCACTCCATAGACAATAACCTCACCGCCAACCTCTTAGGTCAGTTGCTTTTACACACACACACACACACACACACAGGCTTGATTCATAGTTCAGGCCTGATCTTTGGAGTTGCCAGCCTAGCGTTTAGCCTCATTCTAACAGTCACTCCTCAGATAAGGATGGATTAGAGCGAATCTTCTCGGAGAACATTTCCAGTAGGGGTATTTAATGTTCAGAAACAGGACACCGTATGGGCCAATCCAAACGTTTTGTTTATTTTTTCTGTTTCCTCCCTCTGTCTTTCCCAGCGTCTCTCTTCGCCAGTCTTCTGATCCGGCCCCCTCCTAACCTGGTGAGCCGGCAGACGTCAGCGGAGCGGCAGAAGGCCAACGACTTCATCCTGGGCTTCCTCATGTCAAGTGAAGATGAGTGAGGGGTCAAAGGTCAAGGGTCAGCAGTGAAGGGTCACGCCCCCCACTCTTGCTCTGCCCTGTGTGGTGTACCAGTTCAAGTGGACTTGAGACCTGGAGCAAAATAGTTGAGGTGTCTGTGTGTGTGTGTGTGTGTGTGTGTGTGTATGTATGTGTGTGTGTAAGCCCCATGGCTGGATGCATCAAGAAGACACTGCTATAGTTGTAGGAGAGATTTTTTTTTTGCACACAGAGATCTCCTTGAGCCCATCATCACAGTGTGTGTGTGTGTGTGTGTGTGTGTGTGTGTGTGTGTGTGTGTGTGTGTGTGTGTGTGTGTGTGTGTGTGTGTGTGTGTGTGTGTGTGTGTGTGTGTGTGTGTGTGTGTGTGTGTGTGTGATTGTGTACGTTCCTCCCCTCAACTGCCTTTTTTTGCACAGTGGCTCTGGAGGAGAGGACTGGGAGAGAGGGCCGCGTGCCTCTAAGGTCTTCCTCGACGCCTCCCCCACGGGCCCTCATCCTGGCCCTCATTTCCCCCCGCCCCTCCTCCTCTGTGTCCAATCCACTACCCCCACGTGTACCTTAAACATGCTGCACAGCGGTGCAGTCCATGCCAAAAACCAAACAAACTAACTAACAAACAAAAACATTCAGCAGAACAGTACTCTTCAACACACTAAGTTTGGCCATTCCGGGCCACCGTCTGCAAGCTAAGCATTACTGTTGTCATGTCTGGCCTTCTCCCTGTTTATGAAGCTCAATGGACCTTGTGTGGGTGTGGCACCCTAGCAGATGGTGAGCAGGAGAATGGTATTCAGGTTTTACTGAAGAGGAACTCACCAGTGGACTGGAGGCTGACTATTATGTTGAGTTCAGCGCCCTCTAGTTCCCGAGGTTCCCCCGGTTCCTGAGCTGGAGTCGTTGGGAACCTCCACTGTGACGACCCATCCCCTCAATGCCGTTCATGCCCTGGACAGAGAGGAGGATGGATCCAGGCAGACTTGAGGGGAAGAAGTGTTTTCTCATGGGATGACTATGACAATCGACTACCTTTCTAGAGGCAGAGGAGACAGACGAAACTGCTAGAGCAGTTATTTGGGAGTTAACAGTAGGTGGGAGTTATCCTAGAAGCATTAATGGGAGGGTGTAGATACATGGTGTAGTGTAAGCGAATGTTATTTATATGCATATATATATATATATACACAATGTTCCTCTTCTCATCTGACTTCTCGATCATGTCATGTTCGAATTTTGTTTTCATGGTTTGAGAAACCCTTCACCGCTCCTAAGCTTCTGGGCAGGTCAGCGGAACCTGGGCTGACTGGCCCAGCTCACTGGCCGGCTGGGTTGGACTCTGGAGCTGTGCAGCTTTGGTCAATGGTCCCATGAGCCCTCAACAGCCCTGACAACAGTCCCCAGACTGCCTTCTTAAACCCCAAGCCTGTGCTCAGAGATCTCAAACTGTACCTTTTTACCCCATGTCTTAACTGTTATATGTGTGTACCATAACTGTCTGATCTCTCTCTCTCTCTCTCTCTTTGTGGGTGATTATTAAGTGTGCTGTCGTGTCTAAACTGCTATGGTGGAGTGACCGTGTTCTCTGTTCTTTCCTGTTAATGTTGTCATCATCGCTTATATTGTACACACTCACTTCCAGAAATCCCAATCTGTGTTTACAGCCTTCCACCATGACTTTTACTTATTAAGTGTATTTGAGAGTGAATGTGTACGTGTGTATTAAGTGTGTATGCTCATTATGTATGGCTGTGTGTGCATATGTGGGGGTGTGGCATATCTCTTAGTATGACGTGCTACTATCTGGCAACTTCATGGGGCTGAAACCGCAGGATGTATTTTTTTTTTTTCTTTTTTTTTTTTTGCAAGTTCATTTCCTCTTGTAAGCTCTGTGGAAAAAAAGGGTTGTCTGTAGCCTAAGTTTGTTCCACGGAAGTAGTGCGCACTGGTATTTATCATGGAACAGGACCATTTTGAAATCTACAAAAAGAAGTTCAATGGTTAGCTATCTTTATCATCTGAATGTTTGAAATGTCACTGCTGATGATCAGTTGGCAAGAATTTTCCAAGCTGTTACTTCGACTGCCTTTCATTTTGAATGGAAAGGGCAGCCTATATAACATTTGGTTGCTAGCTGCAGCAGTTGATCCATTAAAAGACCGCGGTCTCGCTCTGTGCCATTTCAAAGACTGTCCAATGATCTTGTTCCTAAGAAATGTAGTCAGGCGGGCCACTTTTTTTTCTTCTCTGGATGCCCTTCTGAACACTCTTGCCTTCTTCCTTTCCTTTGTAAACACTTTCTTTTCAAAATCATTGCAGCATTTTCTTGCCTTTTAAACAATTCATGTCTTTGCCGCTACATTTCTGGTGGGACTGGTGAAGAACTGGTAGCATAATCATCATTTCAGCATTTTACTTGAATGATTGAATAACTGAATATTTTCCTTGCATTCCCTCTGGCATTAAGCCGGAGGGATATTTGGACGATGACCTCAAAGCCACCGGTTTTCACACCAGACCCTCCCCGAGTGGCTGCCCCCCCCCCCCCCCCCTGACCCCCAGCGGCAGCTTTTGGACCCAGTAGCACCACATCAGCAGATTGTAGGTCACCCCATCATCATGTCTTTCATAATCTCCTGTTTCCCAGAAAACTAAATCCGCTCCGTAGACTCACACCTCCTGCCCCCCCCCCCACCCCTCCCTGCCTTAAACGCTTGCTCAGCATTGCCAAACCAACGATGCTTAGGAAGGAGAGGAATCCATCATGTATGACAGAAGAGAGTAACCGTCTGGTGGTCTATGACTTCCCTGCTTTTAGGCTTTTTGGCACAGCTAGGCCACCATCCCCATAACCTCTAGGCTGGTTGAAACTTTTGAACTGAATGTTTACTCCTGTGACTTAAATGTTGTCTTCAACCGTTTGTTCTGAGTTTTTTTTTTTCTTCTTCTAGCGGTCCCTCTCATAATTTTGGTACTTATGCAAACAAAAACTTGCACACATTTTCATTTCTCCCTTATTTTTGGTACTTTTAATTTATTTAATGGAAATAAAACATATTTGAAAACGTAAATTTGTCTGTATGTCTTATGTGCTGCAACATTCAAAATATTGATTGTTGACATGGCTATGAAGGTTCTGAGAGCAAATCTTTGGCATGAGGAACTGCACAATATGTAAATAAGTTTAAACCGCAATAATAAACGGCAATTTTGTACACCTGTCACAACATTCTGATGGAACAGGGAAGTTTTTGTTTGATTGTTCATTCAGGGAAATGATTGAATCATCTAGTACTTTTCTCAGGATTCTATTTTATTCTGTATATAATAAGTTCTTAGTCCTGATAAGGGCAAATGGACAGGGACCTTTAGACAGGCGATATGCATGGCATTGAAAAGAGTAGAGGGAAGTTCTGGCTTTAGTTGCATCACTGTTGTAAGTTTGTAATGTTGTTTAAAACCTTCTGTGACGACGCCTTACCCAGACACTGCTCTAGACCAGTGGTTAAATTGGGGGACAGCAAAAATATTGGAGGGGTCACAAAATGATTTGACATTTTTCTAAAGGTTTTTAAGTTAAAGGCTGCCATTGACATTGATGCCTTTGGTGTTGACATAGCCTCTCTATGAGAGAAGAGATTTTCTGCCTCTGCTTCCAATGCCCATCTTGAAATATTTTGAAACCAAATTCTGCCGGTTAGGGAGAAGGGGGTTGCGAGACTTGGCCCATGTTTTTTGGGGGGTCACCAGACAAAACGTTTCAGAACCACTGCTCTAGACCCCCAGTCTCCTAGTGAGCGGGGCACCAACAACGGGCGTCTGTGGCTCCCACCGGATTGTCTCCAGCCTTTGTGAAATCCTCGCCTGCTGACGCTCTGCCCTATAGTTGGTCTGCTGAGCGGCCCATGAGGGCCACTTCTTGTGTATGTGTGAGATTCCCGACCTGCTGCAACACCATATAAAGCCCCGCGGTCCAGTCCCTGCCATTCCCCCCACGAAACGCCAGCCTCCCTTACTGGACTATGATGGCCGTCAGGGTGTCCTCGTACCGCCGGCTCTTTGAGGAGCAGCAGCAGTGGAATGGAGCTGGAGCAGGGGCCGGACAAGTCCTCTCCTCCGCCAGGTCAGTGCCGGCATCTTAGCCTGCCCTTGTGGGGATACAGGGAGTAGAGTCTGGTCGAGGGGCCTCAGAATCCAATGAGTTCACATGATGGGAGCAGACAGGCCTGTCTGTGAGACGTGTGTGGAAGTTTCCAGCTGTTTTATCCATATGATATCAGGTGTATATTGGATGCTGTGGCTTTGCGTAACATTAATTGTGGTGTCAGTCTGATGAGCATTCACACTGGTTGCTTATTTGTCTCTCTCAGCTTTATGTGGTGCAACATTTCCAGAAGTTATAATGGATAGGAATGAGGTAGGCTGGGGTTATGAACTGTTTGTTTAATCTGATATGTTATGACCCTAACATAGGGTCATAAAATAGTGCTGTACTGTTTACAGAGACCCAAAGACACACCTAGTTATAGCAAGATTGCTCATAGTGGCGGTGACCTTGAACTGACATCATTTAGCTTATGAACACACTTAGACATCTGTCACCATCAAAAGATCAAAATGTCAGTAATTCAACATAATATTTGCATTTTGCAGTGACCAAGAAATGTTTCAGTTATTTTGTTTGCAACTCAGTTCATTAAAAGTTAATTCTTCTGTTTGTAGTGGTGGGAACAGACGAGAAGTTCCAGAACATTCTGTGGTAGAGTTTGTTTAGCAGTAGGGTGTGGGCCCTCACAAATCTTGCATGACCTCAACAAAGCACTCCTCCCTGCTGAGGCCACCAGCGACAGAATATTGTGTGACCAATAACAAGCTTCTCACCCACAGGGGCGGAGCCAACGGCTGCCCGTGGCCCGAGCCGGACTTTGCGGCGGCACGTGCGCTGAACAAAGAGAGCGTGATCCGCTTCGCCAAGGAGCGCTCCCTCATCGCAGCCCTCAATGACCGCCTGGCCGTCCTCGTCGACGTGGTGAGAATGAGGCTAGGCTGGGCTTGTGAGATGAGGCCTCACACCTGCTATGAAATGTCCCACCAAGTCATGAGCAAGTGTGTGTGCTGGATTTGAGTGAGGTCAACAATACCAACCCTGCATGATTCTCTTAACCCCACCCCCCCCATCCCCACCCTCACCCCCACCCACCCCATTTAGACTAATTGACTTGTCTTTTCATACTCTTGTAAAATCTTGGCATGATACCAATACATATAGAGTAAAAGCTCAAGGTACGTTTTTAAGTTTTCGAATAATAAAAAAAGTGAAGTCCTCCTCTTCTCCGTTCCAGGCGCGGTGTCTGGAGGAGGAGAATGAGTCCCTGGAGGTGCAGATCCTGGAGCTGAAGGAGCGAATGGGAGTGGAGGGGGAGGAGTCGACCGCCATCACCACCCGGGGCCCTGCGGACTACAGCCTGGAGGCCGTGGTGGAGAGGCTGCGCCACGAGAAGGTGCCGCACTGCAGACTCTAGACCTCCAACACACTACTACAGTACTACTGTACAGAGGAACAATGCAAGACTCTTCCCTTAGGGTTTAGTGTACTTTTCAGCATTTTCAGATATGGTGTTCCTTCATGCCTGGTGGCTTTGTTTCCCTTAGGAGGAGATTCTGCGTGACACAGAGGACCTGAAGAAGGAGCTGGCATGTCTGCAGGCTGAGTATGACCAGGCGGTGGAGCGGCGCTCTCTCATCCAGCTGGAGAAGGAGGATGTTGCCGTGGTAATGCTGCACATCCTCATTTGCTCTTCTGAATGTTTGCAGCTTTGGGTCTGTGATTTGGCATCAACATTGTTCTATCACTGCCTTTATTACTACAGCTGTCCATTTACTGTATCTATTCTATAGAAAGTTCAGCTTGTTTAATAACAATAATAAGGCGAGTCCATCCAGTAAACTTTCACATTTGTCCACTAGGTGGCAGTATTGGCTAGCGACTTTTTCTCCCTCAGCTTTTGCTCATAGGTGCCACTGGCACTGAGGTCTGTCTCGGATTTGACTGCCTTTGGTTTTGGGCAGCGTGTCAACACAGCTGCTTCATCTGCAGATGAAATCTCCCCCTCAACAACACACACACACACACACACACACACACACATACAAACCCAAACCCCCTCCTCTCCATTACCAGTCTCTGAGACTCGGGGCCAACTGGCCGCTATGCAACCAGAGCCCTGCCCAGCCGTCCTCGAAAACCCCACTCAGGCCAGCCGTGCATGTCAGAACACATCCGCAGGCGTGTGAAAACAGCCAGATGTAAAAGAGCCGTTAGCATGACACCTAATTCAGCTCAGCCGGCCCGGCTCTCATGTCGCACAGTTTCATGTCTGGGTGCTGTTTCGACGACATGGTGATTCCATTACCGCTTGAGCTTTGCTCCCACTCCACTGCTGTAGCCTGTGTGTGTGTGTGTGTGTGTGTATGCGTGTGTGTGCGTCTGAGTGTGTGTGTGTGTGTGTGTGTGTGTGTGTGTGCGTCTGTGTGCGTCTGTGTGTGTGTGTGTGTGTGTGTGTGTGTGTGTGAGGGTGGGGGGTGTGAAAGAAAGGGGTGAGAACTGGATAAAGGAAAAAAGTAGCCACAGCTGTAGTAGTCTGTAGTAGGTTTGGGGGGTTGAAAGAGCCATTGTGGGAGATCCGAAGATGGTCGGTGGCCTCATCGGAAATCATCCTCCCGTTATTAATGTTGACCTCTGGCCAGAAATTCCAGGCCCACGTCCCTGGAGACCAGGCTTCGGGGCTCTCAAGCTGTCGGAATTCTGGCACGTTCTCGTTCCTGGGATCACAATCCGTGATGTCATGGACGCTTGATTACCTGTGGTGTTCTGTGGAAGCCTTTTGGGGCGATAAAGAGGCCTTTGCGGATTTGAGATTGTGTAGTTTTAGGTTACAGGCCCACCCGCGGCTCTGCCCAGGGAGCGGGGGAGAGTCAGAGACCAGCTCAACGCAAAGCCCCAATAGCGTGAGCACTGCCGAGGTGGGTCATCTTCAGAGAGGGAGGGGGAATTCTCTCCCCTGGCTTGCCGACTCTATCCAGTCATGCCTAGTATTTGTGCAGAGATAAGAAAAGGTGTGTGTGTGTGTGTGTGTGTGTGTGTGTGTGTGTATTTGTGTGAGGATGGTGAGGTGAGCAGAGGCTAGCTGCTGTGCCTTGATGCACATCAGGAATCCATGCATGATGAGTAGCAGCAGTCTGATAGCCTCCTCTTTGCTGCTCCTTCTTCCACCTATCTCTCCTCTCCTCTCTTCTCCTCTCTCTCGTCTTCTCCTCTTCCTCCTCTTCTTCTTCCTCCTCGTCCTCCTCTCTGGTCCTCCTGGATGCGTAGACATTCAGATGCAAATGCCGCCTGCGCTGAGTAATTGAATTCATCAGCAGTTAATCAGGCACTCTAAAGGCCTGGCTGAGCTGGAGCTCCCGCTAGCTCAACGCTCTGCAGGACGAGGAGGCTTGAATGTAATTACTCCCTTCTACCGTTACAGAAGATCTCCACTGCCGCCACCGCTACCGCTCCGCAATGCAGTGTGGGCATACCTGCCCATGGGAGGGAGAGAGGGATGAGACAGAGTGTGTGTGTGTGTGTTGTATGGTAGAGTGCCAGTGTGCCCACACATTTATACTTTCACTGGCATGGGTAGTGATTATATCTGTGTGTGTGTGTGTGTTTGTGTGTGTGTGTGATCGTGTTCTTTTCATATAATGTAGATGTGTGGCAGCCTGCTAGAATAGTTGTGTGTGTGTGTGTGTGTGTGTTTGAGTTTGTGTCCTTTTCATGTACTGTAGATGTGTTGCAGTATACTAGGATCATTTTTTTGTGTGTGTGTGTGAGAGAGAGAGAGAGAGAGTGTGTGTGTGTGTGTGTGTGTGTGTGTGTGTGTGTGTGTGTGTGTGTGTGTGTGTGTGAGAGGGAGAGAGAGAGAGAGGGACAGGGTAAATTGAGCTCTGAGTGTGACAGCAGAATTTGAGACCTTGTTTTGTCTGGTCTCGGCCCTCTCTGCTGCCCCCTATAGGATGTTGATGACATCACAGCCGACTGCCTGGCACTGAGGGAGCAAGTTGCCATCTACGAGGAGCAGCTGGCCAATATGGAGCAGCAGCACGAGGAGGTGAAATAACTGCAGTCATAAACAAACTAGATCTGACTACACACACACACACACACACACACACACACACACACACACACACACACACACACACACACACACACACACTCTCTCTCTCTCTCCCTCTCTCTTTCTTTCTTTCACTCTCTCTCTCTCTCTCTCTCTCTCTCTCTCTCTCTCTGTATCTCTCTCTCTGTAGGGCCTGAGCTTTGGTGATTATGGTGATGAGGGGAAGAGTAACTTTCTGCTTTCTGGTTGAGTAGTTTAGCAGATGGACAGTTTAATCGGTCCCTCAAAGGTATCTCAGTTGGACTCGCCAGTGATCACTCAGTGAACCTAGAAACTCTACCCAGCATCCCTCACTGATCTTCCACTGAGGTGCAGGGGCTCTTCTGTCATCTCTTGCCAATATACAGTATCACCAGACTTTTTCAACCAAGATCACTTAGTCATACTGCTCCTCTTGACCTTAATCTGTTTGTCAAGGTCACACACAGCACTTTCATGTTGTAATTGCGGACTCCTTTCTAGCTACTAAATCTACATGAAAACCATTTGCAATTTCTAAAATCTCCTTCAATCAGTCACAGTCACATTCAGTTCTATTGAAATCCCAGTTACACTGTGCAAATATGTTAAAATGTAGATCAATTACAAACTGATATGATTGTAAAATGTAAAAAAGCCAAATGTCTGTTCTGTCAGCGCTCTTGCTACCAGACAGTATTTTGATCATCATCCACAGTGCCTGAAACACTAGACTCGCATTGTTTCTGCATAATTGCTTTGGCACTTGTGCTACTTCACAGTCAGAGCAATAAGAAAAGGGGGATGCTGGAGAATTTGAGAATTCACACACAATGGAGCTGGGCACAGAACAGACCGCAATCAGACCCCCCCCCCCCCCCCCTGTCCTTACCCAAACAGCATTCATCACATTCACTTGGGCCCTACTCCCTCTGTTCCTAATCTCAGTTCATGCCCTTTGCGCCTCTGCCCCCACTTGGCCCTCCCCACACACATGGAGGCACACACACGCGCGCACACACACACACACACACACACACATTCTGTGTAACACTGGCGTGTGCCAGCCTTGGTTCTCTGTTCCTTTACCCCTGTTTGCACTACTGAGTTAATCCACCCCAATGCAACCCTCACCCCTCCAGCACACACACACACACACACACACACACACACAGCAGCAGCAGCGGCACCTCCACCCCCACCTCTCTGTTCTCCATCTCCCCAGAGCTGAAACATGCATCCTCATATCTGATGTAGGAGGAGGAGGAGGGAGGGGAGGGGAGAAGGGCAGGAGGAGACTGCTCAGGGTGTGTATTCCAGAAATACATCAATATGCACAGGCGCGCACAGGCACACACACACACACACACATTCTCGCACACAGACTCATGCACACACACAGACACATTCACGTACACGTACACACTCACAGACTCATGCACACAGGCAGACACACACTCACTCGTTCCACATGTAAGGCACTCCCTTTGGGATGTGCTCCATAACTCAAGGCCATGGAAGCCGTGTCTGAATATGGAACGAAAACAGAAGTTCGCCTTTGTTTTATTAACTGCTATTATTACCCGCGTTTCCAAACACTCCGTATTCCCCCGATAAGGTGGCGCAGTCTCGTGTTATTTATGCGGGCCGCAGGGTCGACATGGTTGCGCTTTTCACCAGCACTTCATTCCTCCAAAACAGTGGACCGGTGGCTTCCTCTGTTAGTTGCCCACCCAGCAGGTAATGCTATCTGCAAAACACATACACGTGCAGGTCTTAAAAAAAAGACACAGATGCACAACTGTTATAGGGAGTAATTACATTAGCATGTCTCGCTAACTTCTGCAACGTTTAGCCACCTCAGGGATGCAGTTGTCCACTCCTTACACAAAGTAATTGGCCGAAGGGTATGCCAATTTTTATGGTATCCTCCTTAGTTAATGCAGCTAGACCTCATTGTAGCCTCTTAAAACACGCCTGGGAGAGTTTCAGAGATACTAAACTATTGAAATAAATTCTGTTTCTCTAAAAAGTAAACCTTCTCGGGCTCTATTTTATGATGCTTGTAAGTGTGTTAAGCCAGATAGCTTAAGGACGTGAATCAGTATAAGTGACAGTGGGTCTGACGTGTGTGATGTGGGGTGTGTGTGGTTGGCAGAGGCTGGAGATTCTGACTGAGCCAGCAAAAGGAGCGCCTGGTGAAGATGCCGTCGTCTCCTTGGAATTCCCAGACCTCGACATCACTCCTGCTATCATGGATATCAAGGAGTACTACAGTCAGCTGGCAGAGAGCCTGCAGGTATGGGTTACACACACACACACACATATATATATATATAAACACAGATGCTCCAGTCTCTAACACACAGAACCCACCAGGATGTTTTGGTCATCAGGAGGTCTATGCAGGGCCCTCAGTAACCCTGCCAAGTGCTCTATATAAATATACAGTCACACAGACCCACAACTGCACACACACACAAATGTGCAAACACAGCCACAAATATGCCAACCTGCACACCCCCCATGACCCTGTGGTTCCCCAGGGGTGTATGTATATGTGGGGACATGGAGGGTATGTCTGTGTTTGTGTGTGAGTTGATCTGTATATATGTGCATTTGAGCACATGTGTGTGTGTGTATGCACGTGTGTGTGTTGGTACGGTGAGGTTAGCAGCGCGTCCCCCCTCCATCCCCCCCTGTGCTGGCCGTGGGCTGTTTCTGCTCCCAGTCACAGAGCACCATTGTCCTTGGGCTGTCCTGCTCCACAGAGCCTGCGCTGCAGAGGTCAGCCCCTAGCACCGGCACTTTGACCCACGTGACCTCTCCAGGATCCTTGTGACCCGGGACCAGCCGCTCCCAGGCCGAGGTCACGGCCGCAATCAGAACGCTTGGCGGCCTTCCCAGGATCCTCTGTGGCAGGGGAGTGGAAAAAGCAGGCCCTCCTCCGTTGGGACTGAGTGTGTTGTAGGTGTATTGGTGTGTGTGTTTGAGGTAGTGTGCTTGTGTGTGCTTGGTGCCCATGGCAATTGGTGTCTGTTGTGTATCTCTCATTTATTCATTTAGTCATGTGTGTGTGTACCCTGTTCTTTGATACTGTGTAAGTGGGTCTTGTTTTGCAAGCCTTAAACTGATATGTGTGTGTGTGTGTGTGTGTGTGTGTGTGTGTGTGTGTGTGTGTGTGTGTGTGTGTGTGTGTGTGTGTGTGTGTGTGTGTGTTGTTGTGTTTGTGTTGTTTGTGAGTGTTTGTACCTCCCACACTGTGTGCACGTCCTCTCCTGATGTCCTCTCAGTTTGAGTGCGGCCCGAGAGCGGCCATCACTGCGGGAGGAGAAGGAGGAAATGGAAACGGGGCCACCGGGGCCAAAGCAGCAGGGGCTAGAGTGAAAGACGTCTCCAAGGTGACGGACGTGGATGCCCTCAAGGCACTGGTGAGTGACTGGGCCACGGCTTTGCTCTTAACACTCTCTCTCTCTCTCTCCATCTCTCTCCCTCCATCCATCCATCTTCCCCCTCCTCTCCCCTCCCTCTTAATCCCACCAGGCTCCTCTCTCTGTCTTCTTCTCTTCCTCTCACACACACCTGCCAGTCTCCTTCACTAATACTGCCAACTGACGGAACCATCTCTCTCTCTCTCTCTCTCTCTCTCTCTCTTTCTCTCTCTGGAGATTTGCTGTCTTCCTTCCTTCCCTTCTCTCCCCTCTTCTCAGCGATAATAATCACACAGATGACGTCTCCGAGGAGAAGCGCGTCCAAAATGGTTTTACCGCAGTTTAGTTCGTCAGACGTCAGTGCCTAAATTGGGTGTAATGGGGCAATTGTTCAATCTCCTGCACTTCAGCCTTCTGTAGGGCACAGAGACCCGCTCTGCCTCTGACAGCTCGGTAAATGGATCGGACAAAGTCCCGCAGACCCGACTGTTTAGGTGTGGGTTGCCGGGTGCATGTGTCGATCTCTCCCTATCTCTCTCTCTCTCTTTCTCTCTCTGCTCTCTCTCTTTCCCTCACTCCGTATCTCCTTGCCTCCCTCCATCTCCACTGTTTGCACGGAGAGATATGGGCAGTGAGATATGAGGGTGCTGATGTGTCTGCTCTGCAGCATTTATCTCCCTCGCTGCCTACCATTATCAACTATGCCTTTTGCAGTCTAACTCACATGCTCTCTCTCTCTCTCCCTCTGTTTTTCTCTCACTCTCTCCATCTCTTTCTTTTCTCCCCTATCCCCCCCTTTCGACTTCATAAACTTCACACATTCCTTCACAGTGAGTCTCACTTGAGATGCCAAACCTCACTGAGACACGGTAATAAAGCTCACCTGTCATCCGCGCTCTCTCTCTCTCTCTCTCTCTCTCTCCCACTCTCCTGCCTCTCCTTCTCCTACTTCTGAACTCTTGTTTTTCAGTGCACTTCTCCAACTCGAGCTTTTCTTTGCTCACAGTACTCCTAGAACAAGCTGACGCGGACAAGGAGGTTTCACCAAGAATCCCTTTTTACGAGAAACCCTCTAAAACGATTAAGGCGGATTGAGTCGAGAGCTGGGGAGGGGGGAAAAAAAGTCGTAACCTGAGTTTACATTCTTTATGAGGAGGGAATCATCGCTTGACCACAGCTGACACCTCTCCATTTCCAATAACAGATGGGAGTGGTTTGGTTCTAATTATGGTGGCTGTGGTCGTGCCCCCTCTCTTTAAATAAACAGCTCCTCCGCAAACCGCAGCCGCACTTTCATAACACCAGATCCCCTTTCCTAATGTGGAGCACGCGAGCACCACTGATGGACAGCCCAGATCTGCTCTGTGTCTGCCCTCTTACCTTCTCCCTCTCTCTCTCTCTCTATCCCTCTCTTTCTCTCCTCCTCCATCTCCATCTCTGTCTGTCGCTCTTTTGTCTTCAGTCTTCTTTAAAGTCTCTTGTTCATTTGACTACTGAACTTTCTTGGCATCCACTTGTAACCACCTGACTGCCTTTCTACCACATGATCTACCACTTCTTTCTCTTCTCTACCTTCATCACTTCTTTCTCTTCTCTTCCTCCATCACTTCTTTCTCTTCTCTACCTCCATCACTTCTTTCTCTTCTCTACCTCCATAACTTCTTTCTCTTCTCTACCTCCATCACTTCTTTCTCTTCTCTACCTCCATCACTTCTTTCTCTTCTCTACATCCATCACTTCTTTCTGTTCTCTACCTTCATCTTGCTCTCATCCCCATGTCCCTCATTACTCCCTCTCACTCTTTGTTCATGATGGATGACGAAGATCTAGTTTCTCGCTGTCATACAGCTTTGGCTAATTCAGCAGTCCATGGTGAAGGCAGCATGGGTGGCCTCGGTGCCACTGGTGTGGCAACATGACTAGCTGACTAGCTGACTAGCTAACATGACTGCATGACTAGCAGGCCTGCCTACCTGTCCAGATGAACTAATCGCACCAGGGAGGAGCTAGACATCACTAATCACTTCTTCAGATCACTGATCACTAATCACTTCTTCAGATCACTAATCACTAATCACTTCTTCAGATCACTAATCACTTCCTCAGATCACTAATCACTTCTTCAGACACTTCTTCAGCTGGATCTCGGCTGTCACTTTGTAAACATCAGTGGTGTATCAGTTTCACCGAGAGCCGACAGTATATCATCCAACACACACAGATCCTCACAAAGAAATATTCACACAAATCATGCCTCCTAAAACTAGACGACAGCAGACCTCCTTTATCATAACTGGATCAGACAGCCATTGAGATAGTTTCCTATTATATAGAAATGCAACTCCTGCAGGTTCCAGACATCCACCACCTACGTAAGTGAATTTTCAGTCAGTCGTGTGTTGGTTCTGGGTAATGGACTCAGGTCTGGGTGCCATCATCGCCTGGCTAATGAAGCCGCTGTGAGGCTCCTGTGATCTACCTGAAAGACAAACAGCAGCGGCCACAGCCATCCGTCTCTGACAGGCTCTTGTTTAAGCTGCCTGATTGCTGTAATTACTCACAGCAGGGGCAGTGCGCGCGCCAATGCTGGACACTTACTGTCTGGACCTGTCGTCAGGGGAGGACCGTCCTCCTGTCAACAGACTACTATGTCTGGGGTGGCGGCGTGGTGTATACTGTATGCATATGTGATGTATATGTATTATATTTAAAGTGAACTTACTAATATGCTTTTGAAGTAGAACACTCCCTTGCATAGTCACAATCATTTTTGAGTTCTAATCAAGGGCCCTAATTTAGATAACAGGCATAATGCAAAGTTGTGTAATGAGCAAAGAGTCTTGAAAATGAACCAAAGATATCATTGATCCACCCACGTCTGTGTTTAAGATCCTGCTCATGGTATTTAATGACATGTTATATCATATTATAATGCTTTAGTTCATTTTCCCATTATTTAAATTAGAGCCCAAAATGTGTCTGCTTCGTCTGTGCTTGTCGTCTTCTGCGTGACGTGTTTTAGGTCGATTCCTGTTTGTTTATAGATTGCTGAGCTGCAGAATGAGCTTGCCGAACTGGAGAGGCAGAACGAGGAGCTGGAGGCCGAGATCGAGGCCAGGAAAGAGGCTTACCTGCAGGAGATCGAAGACATGGAGGTGAGCAGTAAGAAGCTCCACACACCTCTCCACTTACCCCCTCTGGCCTTTCCAAATCTGTCCCACTTTTGGGTGCGCCCGCTGGGTTAGTTCCTCACCTATCTGCCCCTGACTTTCCAGAACTGCGTGGCCGACCTGAAGGACTCTCAGGCTGACCTTGAGGCCCAGATGAGGGAGCACTGCAGTGACTACGAGGAGCTCCTGAGCCAGAAGATGGCCCTGGACATTGAGATTGCTGCCTACAGGTACGCCACTGGGAGACAGATAGGAGCCAACCAGAAAAAAACATACATGAAATTGTGACTCATAACATTGTGTCCACATAGTGGACCCCATAGAAATCATTTACAACTCTATACAAAACTAATACAGTTTGCTTCAAATAAGACCTAGTCAATATAGTCAGGTGTAGTGCATGATATACAGATGTATGCAATACATTATTAAATAAGTCAAGGCTGTAGACAACATGTCACTCCACAGTAGATATTTTGCCACTGGAAGGAGAGTGGGATGTGTTTGGTGTAGTTGAGTAGCATGGCTGAGAAGTGCAGTCAGTGCTCTGTCTGAAGAGGTTACACCACCCTGCATTGCGTGACTGGGGTGTGTAGAGTGACTCCTCTCTCCCATACATAGTTTATGGGCTTCACTCCTGCTGATAGAAATCAGTTTGGACAGAGACGGTTGATAAAGGATCTTTGGTTTGGACTTCCTCAGAGGTCTCTGACAACTCTGACATTTTACGGTGACACTGAGCTTCTGCACTGACAGTAGGGAACAGCTAATAATGTTGCTATGGTTACAGATCTTATTGCAGCCATTTTAAGATTGAGGAACCGCTTCACCTGTATGAAAAAAAAGTCTGTAAATTAAAGGATTACTTGCTGTTCATAAATTTGGTCATCACTCCCACAACCTGGGTGTGTATTTTAATTGAAAGATGAGCTGAGCTGACGGATATCATAATAGTACCAATCTTGCCCTTGTGTGAATCAGGAAGGGTTGATCTGCAGTGAGGTTTGTGTGTGTCTGTTTGTGTGTGTGTGTGTGTGTCTGTGTGTGTTTGTGTGTGTGTTTGAAAGGGTAATCCCCAGTCCCCCCTCCACACAGATTAAGACATTCCTAAGAATAAAGTCTCTAACGCTCTGAGGCCAGCCGGGGTCAAGACAGGAAACAGATCCCGCTTCTATTTTTTTTTCTTCCTCTCCTCGGCAGTCAGAGAAACCATGATGCCATTTCCTGTGTCCTTGAAGACGTCTTTTTACCTAGTAATGTTTGGGGAACGTTCACCATCTGCCAGGCTGGTATGCAATATGACGCATGTGGGCCCTTCTAGACCCCTCCCTCCAACCCCTTCTGTCATACCTATGCGCTCGGCTCGAACGCCGTCCGCCACTCGCCGGAAGGCCCAGCGGAGGTGCTCAGCCGCTCACAGGAAGCCGCCCATCCGCCATCCAGGTCCCCTGCGTCCCCCCGCGCACCCCCCACCCCCCCCCCCACACACACTCGCACGTCCGCGTCTAAACAATGCTTCATTAAAAAAGCTGTGCAGCACTAGGATGCCACAGCGTCTGTCTGAGCCCCTGCTGAGGGAACTAGAACATTCCTGCTCTGCTAGGATGACCTCACAGCAAACGGCTATCTGTTTCCTGCCTTCCCTCAGTCAAGGTCTGGACGTGGACACTCATCACTTGGAGAAGGTTATTTTTTTTCACATTTGTCTTTATTTAGATTTATTTAGTTCCGTTGGTATTGTAGCTAAAAGCACAGAAACAAATATTTGTCAGTGGTTAGGAAGAGGACACATGACCTTGTCAGTGGTTAGGAAGAAGACATATGACCTTGTCAGTGGTTAGGAAGAGGACATATGACATTGGCAGTGCTGGTGTCCCTCTCTACCAGTTTAAGCTCCGGAGTGCAGTTAGAGACATGGAATGACCCAGTTCTTTGTTGTTTTCACCTTGTTTTGTTGTTTTCCTACTGCTCCATCCTGTCTACCTGCTTGTTTATACCGTCTCTATTTTTTCCGCGTGTCGTCGTCGGTACAGTGGCCGCGCCAGGTTGCTCCTTGTCAACCCCTCCGACCTTTCAGGCAGCTTTGCTCTGTCGCCCGCTCCGATGCTGCTGTCCCTGAACAGCCGGTTTTCAAAGTCATGCTCTGGTGCAGACAGTCTGGAACTACTTTTACTCCCTACACCCCACTTGACACACACACACACACACACATACACACACACACACACACACTCACACTCTCTCTTTTAGCAGATTATCGTTGCTTTGCCATCCGTGATTAAAACCATGAATAAGGAATGAACGGCAGGGTTGTTTACTGTCTCTGGGCTTGGGAGGGCTGTCTGCACCACAGAGCCTAATGACGACGTGGCAGCAGGCCACTGAGAATCACACACGTACCCACACACATGCACATACAGCACATACACACATACAGCATGCAGATTTCTTACACACACACACACACACACACACACATACACACACACACACACACACACACACACACACACATATACTTTACACACACATATGCACACACTCACTCACTCACACACACACACACACACACACACAGCCCACATACACACCCCATACACACACCCACACCCTTATAAACATATACACACTTGTACATCCTAATACAGTGTCACACAGACACCAGGCACCACTGATATTCCTCCCCTTAAGACAGCCTATCTCTTGGCATAGGAGCCTGGAGGGTTATTTGCTACCTCTGTGCCTCCCGACCGGTAGTGCCTCTCTGAAATACAGCTGAGATTGAAAGGCTGTGTTTTGTCTCTCTCTCACACTCTGTTGATGTTTCTGTCTGTTTCTTCCTCCTCCTCCTCCCTGCTCACCTCTGTGGTTCTGTCGTTCCCAGGGGCCTGGTGGAGGAGGAAGAGGAGCGCTTGTTCTGCCTGTAAAGGGACGCCGGAGCGAGGGATGAGCGAGGTCCTGATGGAGGAGAGGGGACCGAGGGGAGGAAGTGACAGAAGGAGGGAAGAAAACATACACACACACACACACTCTCTCTCTCTCTCTCTCTCTCTCTCCCATGCGATGCAGACTAAGTGGAAAAAAAATGGACATCAATAAAAAAGGCAGACATATTGCAGCCATTAAGATGAACCTTAGTAGAACAAAGCCCACCAACACACACACACACACACACACGTACACGTATACACACACGCAATCTTTTGGCCAGATGTAGAAGCGTCTTGACAGATAAATGGCATCGGGAAGCCCCACACTGGGCCATTGATAACAGGTCACTGTCAGGTGACCCCATGCCCTGAGAGAAGACTCTGATTGTGCTGTACGTGGGTGGGAATGTGTGTGTGTATGTGTGTGTGTGTGTGTGTGTGTGTGTGTGTGTGTGTGTGTGTGTGTGTGTGTGTGTGTATGTGTGTATGTGTGTGTGCATGTATTGCGTGCAGGATCAGAGGCTGGGCGTGCGTGTGTGTGTAGACACACGGGGGATCTGGGAGGGATCTGAGGTCTGTCAGTGTCGGGTCTCGGCCTGCAGCTTGGGCCCCAGTGTTTGGACTGCTGTCACTGATGGGCTCTCAGTGGGCCCTCGGCCCTGTACCCACCGCACACATGCACACACACACACACACACACACACACACACACACACACATACACACATAGTCCCTCCCACCATACACATACTTTCACGCACACCTTGTCACACGCACAGGACACAGGACACACACGCTGTTTCATATACACACATGCAATCACATCACCTCCGACTCTCTCGCACGCACACACATACACACATATAAACACGTACCTACCCAACATTCGGTCCTCTCCATCTCACACACAGGCTTCTCTGTGTGTGGCTGGGTGGGTGTCGTCCACCCTCTGACACTCATCACCCCTCACTCCAACTCCGCCTGATTGCTCGCTCTTAACCTCTGACCTTCGCACTGTCCGACAGCTAAGTCAGCAGCTCTCGCCCTCAGATAACATGGCCTCTGGGTTACAGATCGCACACCAGCCATAACAACTAGTGGGTTACATTCTTTAGCTTCTTTGTCTCTCTCTCTTTTTTTCCTCTCTCTCACACACTCACACACACAAGCACACGCACACACACACATGTATACACACATGTATACACACGCCAGACTTGCACACAATAGTCACTGGTGGTTCTGCTTGTTGGGTGGCACTTGTGTGTGTAGTCTCAGTCACTGAGTAAGAATATCTGTTTGTTTGCTATGTGTGTGCATGATATGGAAAAATGGCAGAAAAAAGACTTTGATTAAACCTGGGCCTTTTGCATGTTTTCACTAAGTTTGTCTGTCATTTCATTTGTGTCTGTGAAGTTCTCCAAGGTCTTTATGGTTGACTGCACTCTCATTTAGCAGATTAGTGTGGCTTTCCCCGTAGATACCCAAATAGATTCCCAACTTTATTTTAAAGACAATTATCATCTCCTTTGTGTACTTAAGACACCTTTGCTAGTTATATTTAGAGAGACCTCAATTGAGCCAGATCTGAGCGATTCAAATAGGCTCCACTGAACTGAACCACAGCCTTAAGCTGATAAAGCAGTCTGAGATTCCCCGGAGGGGTTGGCACCAGTCTCTCCCCCTTGTCCCAGTTCTAGTAAGACATTCTAGTAAGACGTTCTCGGTTCCTCAGATGAACCGCCATGTCCTTCCACTCCCCTCAGTGCCCTGAGCTAAACCCCTCTTAGCTCGGCCCCTCTGCGTGTTAAGCAGCGGCCTCGCCGTGGCCTTACGTGCCTCTTGACCATTCCGTTTCACTCGTTTTTCACGGTCAACCTCCCGTCTGAGCCGCGCTCACCGCTATGAATGTGGCTATCAAAGGCCTGTTAGCCATGAGGCCGAGATGAAACAGACCACTAATAAAGGATCAGATAAGATTATCCTACACGGGCAGACCTCTCACCACCACCACCACCACCACCACCACCACCACCACCGTCACCACCACCGGCCTGAGCCAGTGAACTGCTGTTTAATCTAAACGCAACAGTCGGACTAGTGGTCTGTCTGTGAGGGGATGTGTGGGGGTGAGCGGTGGTCAGGGGTTTTGCCGGGTTGCTGAAGTGACTCTTTTAATTCGGTGGACGTGAAGCAGAGCAGCTGGAGGAGGAGGAAGAGGAGGAGGAGGAGGAAGCGGCCATGTCTGTGGGGCTTCTTATGTTCTCCAGCAGGCAGGCGCTCAATCATGCTCACACAGCCGCACAGAAAGAAGCCAGCCGGCCGGCCAGCCGAGAGACCAGACCTATGTGACTTATGCACCAGACCCCCCGACCCCCTCCCTCCCTCCCAGTGCTCCAATCTCACCTCGGTGGCTCTCTCTGTAACCCCCGGCTACACACACACACACGCACACACACACACTCTTCTAGGTTCCCATATCCTTCAAGGCAAGTCCACAGGGCTGATGCTTGATATCTGGCCCTCTCAGCCAGTTGGCCATGGGGAACAGAGGAGGAAGCAGAGTCCTTCTGAGGTGCAGGGAGGCCCAGAGGTCAGGTCTGGCGCTTGGCAAGATTTATGGGCCGAGGGGTTGAGTTCTCTCTCCCCCTCTCTGCCCCCTCCCCTCTCTCTTCCTCCCTCCTCCTCCTCCTCCTCCTCCTCCCCTTCTCTCCTCTGGTTTGTCTACATTTCTGTCCGTCTCAGTTTGTCTTTCTCCCTCCGTTTGTGTTTCTCTGTCGCCCTCTCTCTCTCTCTCCCCTAATTTATTCCCTCGCTTATTTGTTTTGCCATTCAGAAGATTATCCCAAATTGAGAAAAGAATAATACATTTGCTCACTGATGGCACTAATGGCTTGACAAGGAAAAAAAAAAGTTTCACATTATGGTAAAATCCCTAATGCACAAGCAACAATTACCAACTCATTTACATTTTCATATATTTGTGTGTGTGCGTGTGTGTGTCATCATCAACGAGCAGACCCTCATTGAAATGGAAATGGCTGCCCTGTGGTTTGCCAAATCACTGATATAATAGCTTATTAATGTTGATTAAAGAGCTTAAGCATGTTTCACAGTGCTGCTGTTTGTTATGCAGGAGCCTTGGTCCCTTCTGTTTGCATTTGACAGCTCAGTGTAATAGCTGTTAACCCCTGGAGCCTGCGCCTGACTTTTTAGGAGACTAGGGGGCGGCTGAAACACCCCCCCCCCCCGCCCCCTCCAGCCTCAGACCCCTTCTGCAAACCCCCTCCAGCCCCTGTCTCCAGACCGGGGTAATTTTTTGGCGGGGAGGCACACAAAGTCATCAAAGCCCCCCAAAAAATCGGGTCGGATCGGGTCATCGGTCGCCGGCATAGCTGGCCTTTTAATCCCACTGCCCTTGATCAGTATTTGAATAGGGGGAGGGAGGGGCGGAGAATACGTTCACACCCGTGGAACAACAAAGGAAGGGGGGGAAAAAAGAGCCAAGTCTTATCTTGACGTTGTTGGTTTTCGAACTGGCATCAAAGCTCTCATGCATGTGATTCCAATCATGGAAACATCTGAGCCTGGAGTGCACAGACTTCACCTTTCCCGGTGGCAACGCAGAGATATAAGAGACACGCAGAGAGTTGGAAATCACACTTTGATCTGATTCTGAGTTGCAGTTCGAGTACCATGCGTAAAAAAAAAAAAAGAAATGAACCCTGATGCGAACCACTTGTCCTGAGTCTCATTAAAACGTCCTATTAGATTTGACATTCGGAAATGTCGAGCTGCAGTCCTCCCCACCAGGCAGAGAGCTGACACACTGCGATATCTGTGACCAATTTAATGAGCTCTATTGGGCCAACAGATCTACATCTACCAGCACACCCACATCTTCGGTTTTGGGGGCCGAGGAATTCGATTAAGCCATTGAGGTAATGGCGAACAGGCGGTCTCGAATGATTCAATTCAGCTTTCACCTATGGATGGGTTGTCCCGCCCCGGCTGTCATCCCCAACCTGAGCAACTGGTTAAATAAACAATGTCCTCCATGAAGAGAAGAGTCATTTTTTAAAAGTTCCTCAATGATGTGTCTGGAGGCTTGGGACCAAGCTAGTATTTATACAGCAAATAAACAAGGGGAAAGGGAGGGGGGTGGAATCACGGAAGAAAATAGAGACTGTAAAAATATACAAAATAGAGAGCCCATTGAGAAAGTATTTCCTTAACTAGGAGGGAACAAATAATAAATGCAGGGGCCCCTGGCCCCTGGGGAAGAATGGCAAGGCTTGAGGGCAAAGGGAAGTGGGCATCTCCATTCTCTCATTCATTTGGTTTTCTCTCTCTCTCTCTCTCTGTCACTCTCCCTCCCCCTCTCCCCCTAACATTTCCATCCTCATATGGGGAACTCTGGTGCGCGGCCTCTCATTTCCTCTCAGCATGGAAACCAGAAGAACGTAAAATTTCATTATTTTCAGGTTCCCCACTCCTAAACTTGAGCAGAACCAAACATTAAGTGAAAACGAAAGGTTTTCTTAGTCCACAGTTCATAGGTGCCTTAATGAAATCATTATAAGTTCCTGGAGAGTATTTTCCTAACCTGAATCTACTATGCATGTCGAGTAGAATGAGAGAAATGTCCATGCGTCTGTTGCAGGATCCTCGTGGGTTTCGAGGTGTGTAACTGAGAAGGTGCTGACAGTCGTGGCAGGTCTTGACCACTTCATACCACACATGTCCCAAAAGCACACCACAAAGTGAACTCTCACTCCTGTGACAGGTAACAACTCTTTTGCGTGATGCATCGTGAGTTTTAAAAATGACTTGGCAATAGAGAACTTATTTCTTTATTTTTCCTATTTCAGTAGTGGTGAAAGATAGCAGAGGAATGTAACTCAGGTTGGGCACTACTGTAGCTGTTTTGCAGCATATCCAAAATATGAGTGTGAGATAAACTTTTAGAAATGATTTTTTTAGGATGGTCTGCACAAGAACAGCACCCCCGAAACCACTGAGACAATGGACAATTATTGAAAATGGACATTTTGCAGCTCTTGAAGAGTGTAGACTTGAAAAGAATGCTGAAAGAACACACCTTTGAAAGGGTGGGTTTCCCACTTCTAATCAGGAAGGTGGTCTCAGCTAAAGCTCATGAGGGTTACCCCTTTATCTCATTTGTTCACTTAATCAGCATCACATGTGCTGAATCTACAGGAACCAAGAGATTTGGCTGGTTTATGTCCATAAGCTGATGTCTACGTTCACATCCTGTTGCACTCCTCATTCACACCTTGTCAGCAAAACGGACATAATTGGCCAGCTCAAATCCAGAGATGGAGAGTATTGAGGCGGGTCACGCCCTCACTCCTACATGCTCTGTCTGAGCCATCCATCATCTTCCACATCATCAGATGAGTCAGGCTGACCGCTTTTATTCACTGATCTCATGGCTGCTGGAACCAATGCCGGTTTAAACCTCCATGTGGCCCTAAGCAAAATCCTGAACTACAGAATCCTGTAACCATTGTTTTTACAGTCCCAGTTGACACCCCAATGCTCCCAATACAATCATTCCCACCCCTATTTTGGATGTCTACATAAGTTACCAAATTATTTGGAGTATTATTCTGTAGTACAAAGGCTACTTGCCAAAGACATGTGTACTGGACTGGACTCGTTTCAATATTTTTTCAAACATAGACTATTTAAATATTTGAATAGGCCTTCATACAATTTACTATGTGCATCTATTGTCCAGTGTACAGCATAGCAAATCAAAGTTAATTCATTAGGCTACTTTACATTTTGCATATGTTCAGTTGTATTTAAACCAACCAAAGCTTGACTGAAACATTGTTAAACCAGTGACTTGTTTTAAAAAAATGTATGGGAAGTCAATCACCCATTAATTTAGAGATGGGTCCTTGCATGTTTCCGCTGAAAAACGGCTGGTTTCACCTCAAGCAGGGATGTATTATGTATTATGAATGCATTTAAAGATATTTTTTTTTATGTAGTCAGTGCCAACATTCAAAAAACGGATTATGCGGTTATATTTCACAACTTTTCTGAAGTACTCTGGGAAAGCAAGTACTGACTGGGAAAGCAAGTTGCAGACAGATCAGAGTACCGGTATTCACTTCCCTGTTAGGTACAGGCTAGGCTAGGAACACACGCTGGGGAGATGCAAACACGTCAACTTAACGTTCTGATTGCGAAAACGTTTGTTTTCTTTTTCTGTAGTTCGCTGTTCTTTGATAAATTGTGCAGCAAATTATCAGATGAGTGACAGAAGCAGGCATAATTTGACCAGCAGTCTTCGCTCTACAGTTTGAGAAACGTTATGCTGCGTCCGAGCTAAGATTGTAGAGGCTCAGTGCAACTCGACTCCTAAAAGGAGGACAAATGAGCGTCCTGCTTGAGGCTGCGCAGGACATGGCGTTTAAAATTCAGCGGTGGAATGTAATGAAGTACAAATACTTTGTTACTGTACTTAAGTAAATTTTCCACGTATACTTTACTAAATTTTCCACGTATACTAAATTTTCACGTATACTTTACTTAAGTAGAATCTATAGTGCATACTTTTTACTTTGTTACATTTTGCAGCAATTATCTGTACTTGCTACATTTCTACAACACTATAGTTCCTTTTTACGTAACATTTTATGATCAGTTTTTATTGTCTGACAAGTTTGTTTCACCAGGGGGCTGGGTTGCTACCAAAGATACAGCTACTAGCCTGGGTGCCATTGCGAACTTAGGGGGGGGTCGCTCCGGGCCCCAAAGGGGGCCCACTTTTGGCCAAATCTATCTTGATTAATTTTTGTATTTACCAATGATTATTTGTACTGATTGCTGGGGAAAATAATAATAACAAGATGCCACTGGTCCGTACTGTAGAGTGCACTCACATTGGGAGTTCGCCTGTCATGCTACGAATTAAATAGCCCACACTCTCCCTCTCGCTGCTACACTGTTGCGTTTTCAAAGCGAAACTGATGCCACAACTGGTCTGGGTTTGCCAAAGTAGCCTAGGCTACAGACTGCATTTAATACAGAAAATCAAGCAACATAGCAAGTTCCAGAAGGAGCATAAGCTTACCGCGACAACAGCAATCACTATCAGGCGCGCCAGCAGGAATGAATGCTATGGTACGCACACCCATCTAGAGAGACCCCCACCTTCGTGTGCAGTTTATTCATCGCTTTAACATCAGTAAACATTATTCACTATAATCCAGATGTAATGCTAACGTTTTGACAAGCATACCAATTTTGCCTACCTTGTTCATACTCCTCTAAATACTCCTCTAGTGCTAGAAATAACTCCTCTAGCTTCCTTGCCTCCATCCTTTTGTTGTTTACACAAAATGTTTTATATCCATGATAGCCTTGAAGTCTTGAGTTAGTGAATTAGCTTAACACTGTGTGCTGATAACAGGCAACCATCTAGCCTAGTAAAAGAAATGAACAAGTAACCTAGCCCACAACTTGGTTGCTGGTTAATTGCTAATTTTGTGTTGGGCTATTATTCTCTCTCCTGCTCAAACAAAAGGTGTGTGCATTAAAGAGATTTTGATAATGTGTTTACAAACTTTACTTTACAGGAAATTGTAAATAGCTTGTCGAGCAGTTAATGGGAACTGCCTAGTTGTGAAGTTATGGTGGGCTAACTTGATGTGAATGCACACACAGGGGAAATTCTCTCTCTTCTCTCTCGTTGTTGAGTTGCCTGATGGTATGCACAGTGCTTACGGCCGTACACCTGCAGGCGCGCCTGATCACTAAAGTTTGCATCGTCGTAGACCTTGGCTTCCCCGATGCACAGACTAAACGGTAAAAGCCTCTACCTTATCCGAACACAACACGCGAAACACAACTTCTGATTGACTACCTGTTCGAGGGATTTGCGACAGCCTTTCCCAGTTGTTTAACATGTTTGTAGCATATCAGAGTTCAACAAAATTATTTTTAAAAACGGAAGGAATATAGGCTATCAGTTTTTTCCTAATAGCCTACTATGTATCTCTTAGATTTCGCTAATGAGTGTTGTAGGCTATTGACGGCACTAACTTTTACAAAAGACCAGAAAAGAATGTTAAGGCATTTGTGGAGAAGAAGGATGGTTTGTGTGTTTTCTTCCTACACCTCACGGTAAGCTATTTCGTTGCACTGATTGGTTAGGTCTATCCAATTAAGTGTAGAGGCATTCCCCCGTATCGGTTGAAACACGCCCCATAATTATGTCCCAATGGAGCAGTATCAGTGAAAAGGAGCTTTGAGAGGGAGGTGTAGGTGGCTGGCTTAATACCAGTGGAGGTGTCGGTGAGAACAGTTCAGTCCAGTCACTTTTAGTCAAAGTCAAAGTCTGCTTTATTGTCAATTTCTTCACATGTCAAGACATACAAAGAGATCGAAATTACGTTTCCTACTATCCCACGGTGGAGACAAGACATATTTTACCAATTAGGTCCACAGACAAACATAACATTCAAGTAAACAATATAAAAAGTAAAAATAAGAAGGCACATACAATGAAGAAAATAAGAGCAGAAAAATTTGAGTTGAAATTGTGCAATTGTGCATACAGTAGACAGTCAATATAATAGTGCAAAAGTCAGGCCAATAAATGGCTGAGGTAGTTCTGTTTGACCTAAGTATGCAAGTGGCATAGTGGTGCAAGTTATGTAAGAGCAGCAGAAGTGTGTTCAGAAGTGTTTTCAGGACAACAGGACAACAACAACAAGTTGCAAAGTCTGCAAGTTGAGTAGTGCAAGGCAGCCATTGTGGGTCCATTGTGGGTTTTAATTCCACAATTCCTTTTTTATTGATGCTACATTATGGTTGTTGGGTTATGGTTGTGTGTGTATGACTGTCTGGATAGGAGCAGGAGTAGGTGTGTGTGTGTGAGTGTGTGTGTGTGTGTGTGTGTGTGTGGTATAGTTTAAAAAACGCACACAAGGCAGGAGACAAGGCATTTGCAGCAGCACAAACAAGTATTCCTCCATGTGGCTTGAACAAAGTCTGTGTCTGATTGGGCTAATTTGGAGCTGCAGTGAACTGAATGGGGAAATGAGTGTCAAAGGAAAATGGGCGTGGCAAATGCAGCACAGAGCTGAAACTTCCAAACAATCAGATTCATATTCTGACTAGAATTGAGTATGACCAGAGACGTTCTAATGTGGAGACACAGCACTCAAAAAATACTCCATAGAAATGCATGGGGCTAGTTTGTCACGGCAATATGGCTGTTGTCTACGCACATCCCACCCATTCCTCGGCAAAACGTCGACATTTGAATACATTGAGCCAATCATGTGGTGTGTTGTGAAGACATCGTGCCAATCATGTGTTGTGATCTCGCCACTGGAGCAAGATTGGTGTCGTGAAGCCTTGCGCATGCCGAAATGGATGCCCGACGAGTGCCCAAAAAGCGTTGTCAAATGGCCGCCGAGTGGAGGGAGTGCCTAAAAGGACTTTGGTATGACTGCGTCAGGCTACAGCGCTAAGTGCCCCGCTTCTAAATCTTTGAAACTAGTCTAGACCAGGCAAAGCGTGAGCTTGTAGCCATCTGCATTCGGTAGGCTATATTCACCAGACCATGGCTATACTGGACATGCAACTGTGTTCTGTGCCCTGAGCATAGGCTTGCCTTTCTTTGTCTATTATCTGCAGCGTTAGGGCCTCGATCCGATGAGATTGCGAGTCCGCGGAGCAGCGAAGTTACAGGCTATGCCCATGCGTCTGTCACACGTCTGATCATTTGCGGCACAAATGAATGGTAGACTATAAAACCGCTCTCCGAAAAAAACTAAACATGTTCCAGATTAAAATATTTCTTAATTGTGTGATCAAATAAAGAGGCATAGCCAACAATTGGGGGGTAGTAATGTAGTAATAAGGTTTGAGTGCTCATTCAATGTCTATCACATTAGATAACCAGAATTAGTCTCCAGTTTCACTCCCTCAGGAAATACCCACACACAAACCTTTTGAAACGTCATGGTTACCTTTTGTTACCTTGGTTCCCTAAAGGAACTCCAGGACAGGACAGGGTGAGACTGAAAATATGGCATAAATGCAGATTCATACTCCCTGAGAGAAAAGATTATTGAAACATGTCTATGATAACTGATATTTCATAGTGAAATTGCTGTGTGTATGTGTGTGTGTGTGTGTGTGTGTGTGTGTGTGTGTGAGATAAATTAGAAAAGGGCCCACCAGACCCATGGTTTGGCAAATGAGTCTGTCTGCATCTGTAAAGTGACCCCACACAGTCAGGACCCTTTTCAGCCAGCTTTCAGCAAGTGCCTGGAGTCCAAATGTGTATAAGGCCAGACATGCCTCTGTCAGTTGGTATAACAACTCCCTTCTAAAACTGCACTGAAATTGTATTTGAACCAAGGTCACTCTTGTAAAGGCATTAGCCCACTCCCAACCATGTTGGAATGAAGCTCTTTCTATTTGGGCACCCAGTTTCAAATGGATTCTACCCAGAGTTATTGTTTAGGGTTCAACAGCAGAATGCACATTGAGGCCGATATCCAACTAGACAATGACTCGTGTTCAGAGAATCAAAGTTATATTGATCTCCTACAGCCCAGTGTCCCTGTCACTGCACTAGGGCAGTGGGATTTGATTTCTGGCCAGAGATTTTGCCACCTACTAGCTGCCCACCAACCCCACTTCCAGCAGCAACTACCAGGAGGTCTCCCATCCAAGTACTAACCAGGCCCACACCTGCTTAGCTTAAGTAATTCAGCAGAGACAGGGTATCTGTTGGTCTGGCTGCTGGCTATGCTGTCATATCCAAATACTGTTTCAACTGCCATGACGTTCCCCGATGAGATTAAGGTTTCTTAATTGTAGTTGGTTGCCCACATTTTGCATATACATTTTTCTGTTCCAGAGACAAATGAATTGTCTTAGACTTGAATGACCAGACCCTTTGACTTCATGAGGAAGTCAACCAAATTGATCACATTGATCAGGAATTCCTTAGCCTACATTACTTATACTTGTCCAGTAACGTTTACAAACTGATAATAAAGCACACTGTTGATAAGGAAACAATGAATTTAGCTTTGCTGTATAGATGTACTCATTATTTCGGCTGCAACTCTTTGCTGTTGGGCTGGCATTACTACTACGGTTTTATTGCTTCTAGTTCCACCACTGCCCCTTTTGATATCAAAACTGTAGTGGCATCCCGTCTGGACAATGTTTTGCCCACTGCCCTGGTGGCTGAGGGAAACGTGGATACACTGAGAGTAGCCAGACTAGTATCTCCATGAAGAAAAGGAGCTGAGAGACAGGTGGACTAATGACATTGCATCTTTTGACTGTTCCCTTTGGATCGGTGGTTCCTACATTATGACACCTTGATAAAGAATTCCTAGGAAATCCTTCCTAGATGTTGTCCTAAATGTAGGGAAGAAACATGTTTTTGTAATGCCAGAAATCCTAAATGCCATCCCAAGTTGAGATAAGATAGGATTTGACCGTTAGGAAGTTTCTGTAATGAGGCCCCAGCCCTATATTTTGAGAAAGGAATCTTTAAGCATGTTATATCAGCTTTTGCCAAAAACAACCCTATAATTCTGATTCAAAGCAACATCTGAGCTACAGTACATATATAAAGCTGATTAAAATAATTAATGGATTAATGTCAGTTCAGGTTGCCATTTACACAGTTATGTTGTGTTTGTTTTCTTTTAGAAATCATGATGTTGAATTCTGCAGTGCAAGATGCCTCATAAAGACAGGAGGCAAAAGCAGAAAGAAAGCCACTAATGGAGGTGGATCTCTGATCTCTCTCTCTCTCCCACACACACACACTCACACATATGTATAGATTTGGGGCACAATGATATAGTATGATTTGAGTATGAGTAGTTTGTTGTAATTTTGGGTCGCCATCATTTAACACATTGAACTGTCAATTATGTTCACATATAAAGTTCTTCTCCATGTGCCCATTTTTCAATTTGAGCACCTTCCCCTTCAAAGGTCTCTGCACGGCCATGGTTCAGCCTAACCTGACAGACAGCCAGAGCAAGTGAGGAGACGGTTGTAATTTGAATGTACTCAACAGGTTGGCGCTAACTGACAGCCTGATTTTTATCTAGTAAAACCACCAAGTCTCACAGTAATGCAGTGTCATGGTTTGTATTGGGAAAGTTAATTAGTTAAACTACAAAGTCTCATAGTAACATCAAAGTTATATTTCTAACCGGGACATTTATAATTTATACACTTACAAGTATTGTCTTGTTATACGTGGGCATGAGTCAGGGAACCAATTCATTGGCTAGCCTGAAGGAAAGAATTGCAATGAGACAGACTATTGTATGGCTTCCCCAACATATCCTGGCATATGGCAGATGGCAAAATGTGTGAAGTAAGTCAGGTCATATGAAACTGACTGCGTGTGTTTCTGTGTGTGTGTGTGTGAGATCATTTTCATGATCAAATGATCCCAGAGATGGCCTTATCAGTTCACTAGCCACATTTTCTTCTCATCAACTCCATCTGCCCATACAAATCTTGCACCTGAAAGTGTGGCCCCCTGCCCATTAGAATCCTGTAGCCCTGGTGATATGTCCGGAGCTCCTGGTCACTTATGGTATCCTGGATTACAGATTACCTGACCGAGCGGCCACAGTTTGTTAGATTGAAGGACTGTCTCTCTGACACTGTGATCAGCAGCACCAGAGCTCCACAGGGAACTGTGCTCTCTCCAGTACTGTTCACCCTGTACATATCTGACTTCTGCTACAATACGGAGTCATGCCACATGCAGAAGTTTTCAGATGATACTGCAATTGTGGGGTGTGTCAGGGATGGGCAGGAGGATGAATACAGAAGCCTGGTGGCTTTTTTATGCTATAGTAGCACACATGACCAATGGCTTCTGCTACAATACTGAATGGCTGTAACCCTATTACCTCAACCTATTCTTGCATTGACATAGTTTTTATATTACCTTGTCTACATTATACATTACTCTCTTATTTGTCCATATTATTTATGCTGGTCTCCAGACCTTATTCTTGCACTGTTGGACTACTGTTGGACTGCTTTTTGCACCTTCACCATGACACTCACTCTCTTGAGCACCTTACCATGCACACAGAACTACAGGCCAGTCCTGGCCCTGTCACTGCAAGCATCTCATGCTTGATCATCCTCGAGCACACTGGATTTTTAAAATTTAATTTATATAGTATATTTAGTATTTAGTTTTGTTAGTTTCTCTTATCTTCTACTGTCTCTATTGTACAGTGCAGTTTTTTGTTATATATTATATTTACCCTTTCTGCTGTAAGTGCATGTTGTGTGTGATGTTTGTATGCTACTGAGACCTTGAATTTCCCCTTGGGGATAAATAAAGTATCTATCTATCCATGACCACGTGGAATCCTCCTGCACTGGAGAAGGTGTGGCCACTGGGCCTTCTATAAAGATGGCCATTTCTTTTCTGTTGAGCTCAGACATCCGAGACCTTCATCTGAGACGCATCACCTTACAGACTGCTATCAGAGACAGCCCGCTGATCCAGCAGCCCACTGACGGACCAACCTGTTGACCAATCACATATCAGACAGACCTCCTCTGGAGTCTCAACCCATCTATCTTCAGGTCTGTATTTGAGTCTGCTGGACTTTGGCTAGTTTACATTTTTATATAATATATATTTTACTGAGACTTGTCCATAGGGATTCAAATGAGGCACACGTGTTTTTTTAACACTGAAACATACTGAAACCAGGTGTTTTTTTCCACTGTAGAACTTACATCTTCTACTGTGGACTGGGTAGGTTCCAGCTCAGTTGAACATCATAATTTAATCTCCTGAGAAATAGTCCTTCTATTGTCTCAGCCAGTGTAATTTAGGTTAAAGGCCCATTCACACCAAGAACGATAACAACAACTATAAACAAATATCGTTCTCGTTATTATGAATGTTCACACATAAACTATAATGATAACGACATGAAGAATGATATCGTTGGGGATTACTTTCAGAGCGATTTTTAGAACGATAAAAAGCTAATAGCCAATCAGAACCCATCGAATTTTAGCCGTCACATTCATTAACACAAGGAGATACTTTTATCGTTGTTCAATGCTTTTATCATTATGGTTATAGTTATCGTTATCGTTCTTGGTGTGAACAGGCCTTAAGTTAAACTTTTTTTTCTTTCCAATCCATTCTTTTTTCCTTCTCAATCTCAATAAAATATTATTTATTTGTAAATTCTATGCTCATTTTACTAAGTCATTCACTTATCTTACTAAATTGTGGGCTTGTTTTACTAAGTCATTCACTCATCCTACTAAATTGTGGGCTTGTTTTACTAAATTGTGCTTGCATTTTAATTTTGTACGAGCGCACAGTTTAGTAAAAATTAGCACACTATTTAGGGCCCGAGCACCCGCACCGCACCACAGGTGCTCGGCCTGCCATTGCCGCGTGTGTCTTGTTTCTGGTTTTCTCTCCGTGAACATATTCAAAGCCTTGGCCCAAACCCATGAACTAATGATGAATACACCCACACCAACTCAAGGCATTGATCAGTGTAAATGATCTGGGTATAGACACTTGGACATTTGCTTGAAATGCAAGTAAGAGGGGCATCATGGCTGTTTATCTAGTGCTTTCATTTATCTTGCACAATTGTTTTGTAATTTTTTGTTTTGTTTCTCTATTTAGTGAAAAAGCATGGCTCAAAAACTTGCTCTGGTCATTGTGGTAAGTCTAGAATAGCTATGTCTATGATTTATTTCCTTAAAGATTTGCTTGTGTCTCACCTTCACATGACTAAGAGCCAAATGGTTTTAAGGATACAATGAAACCATGGTACCTACAAAACACAGCCAAATTGTGCACATTAATGTATGTTTATATAACCATGTTCATTGCACTGTCGCTTTTCAGATTTTTCTGGTGGTTGGTCAGTTTGTTGGGCAAACATCTGCAGATAATGAAGGCCCAGCAGGTGAGAGAGAAATATGCACACAGTATGACCTTTCACACAATATACAAAACACAATTTTGGTTATTGAATACCTTGATTTGTATTAAAAGAGTATGGAGCCCGTATTCACCCACTGCTTGTTCTCATCTCATATCCCACTCCAGAGGATCTGGCCTATAAGGAGCACCCACTTGCAAAGCGTATGTTAAAAGCTGCAGGTACAGCAGTAGTAAAAGGTGCCAAACAAACAATTGGTGGAACACTTGGTGGAGCAGTTGCTGGAGGAGGCGTAGGAGCAGTTAGTGGAGCAATCCATGAAGGACCCAATGGTTCAGTTGAAAACATATTTAAACACGCAGTTAAAGGAGCAATTCTTGGAAGTGCTGCTGGAGGAGTTGGTGCAGTATTTAAAGGAGCAACTGCTATTAAAGAAGCAGGTAAAATAGGAGCGAAAGCAGGATTTGGAGCAACCTTTGTAGGAGAAGCTCAAAAATTTGGTGACACATACATTGATGGCAAAGATAAAAAACCATGATGATATGTCCACTTATAGCTGTGAACTTGCAGTATCAAGTGTTTATGTAATAAAGTTAAATAAAATATCAGGAGCATTAACCTAAGTATAAGTATGTATACTCTTTTGATCTCGTGAGGGAAATTTGGTCTCTGCATTTATCCCAATCCGTGAATTAGTGAAACACACTCAGCACACAGTGAACACACAGTGAGGTGAAGCACACACTAATCCCGACGCAGTGAGCTGCATGCTACAGTGGTGCTCGGGGAGCAGTGAGGGGTTAGGTGCCTTGCTCAAGGGCACTTCAGCCGTTCCTAATGGTCGGGGTTCAAACCGACAATCCTCCGGTTACAAGTCTGAAGCGCTAACCAGTAGGCCACGGCTGCCCATTACTGTACCTCAACCTGAGTGGTCATGTCATGATTTTCAACAATTCTCTGTACATAACACACACACATATATACACACACAAACACAGATACACACACACACACAGATACACATACAGAATCTAAAAATGCATAACATAAAATGTAAGATTTAATGTAGTACATACAGTTGAATAGAGTGTGCTGGGATGGTTGGATTTTTAAAATAAATGTCCAGGATTTACTTCTCCATCATCTGATCAGGATGGAGGGGAGTTCGCATCCACAGATGCTTCTGCAGCGTTTTGCACTCGTTAGCTGTGCAGCTCCCACACCATGCAGCGATGCCTCCTCTCATTTCCATACTAGTATGTAGAAGATACAGTACATACTGTAAGGGTCACTTTAAGGGTCACTTACAGGCACCTACACACACACACACAAACGTCTGGTTTTGTTACCTCGGTTCCCTGAAGGAGCTCAAGGAATCTGGGACATGGTGAGGCTGCAAAGATGACATAGATGACATTCATACTCCCTAAGGGAAAAGATTATTAAAAAATGTTTACGATAATAGAAATATCATAGTGAAACTGCTGTGTGTGTGATAAATTAGAAAAGGGCCCACCGGAACCATGGTTTACCAAATGAGACCAGTGCCGGTTCAGACCTCCATGGGGCCCTAAGCAAAATCCTGCTAAGGGGCCCTCCTACCTGAAATCTGAGGCCCAAAATGTAACCATTTTTATTACAGTCACATCTGACACCAGTGCTCCCAATACAATCATCCCACCCCATTTTGGATGTCTACGGAAGTTAGCAAATATGGTGTTTTCCCCATAAAAAGCTAGGGGAAAGAAACATAATTGTGTGTAAATCACCTTCACAGCTGTAAATGCCCAGTTTTAGGGTCTGGGCTGTTTGCTTTTGATGCTTACTGTACATATCCCATTACAAAAAACAACTGCAGTTTTTTCAAAGTACAGTGCAGTTATAGTACAGTAGGTTATAGTGCAGTAGGCCTAGTATGTTCATGTCCAAAATACTGCATTTCTGCAGTAAAGTGCAGTAGCCTAATATACTGTACAATGCAGTTTTTTGCTCCCCAAAATACTGCATTTCTTGCATAAGAACGGCAAATATTTCCTCCAAAACTGCGGTTTTGATGCTCAGACATCTGTATTTTGGCACTTGAAGTAATCCAGTTATTTTTTTGTAAGGGTCTGGTTGTGCTATAGCCTACTGGCTGAGGATGACTGTTTTTCACCTGGCAAGTAGGCTACTTGCCAAAAACATAGGCTACTAAACTGGCTCCCCCCGATTCCCTCAAATATTTTTTTCAAACGTAGACTATTTTAAACAATCATTTAATATAGGCCTATACAACGTGTATCTATTGTCCAGTATGCATCACAGCAAATCAAAGTTAATACATTGGGCTACTTTCCATTTTGCATACGTTCAGTTAGGATAACTAAACCAACTAAAGCTTGACTAAAATATTGTAAAACCATTTATCTCTTTTAAAAATATATGGACGAGTGAAATCACGATTAGTTTTGACGGGTCCTGTGTTTCTGCTGAAAAGCTTTTTTTTTTTTTTTATAATTTTTTTTTATTATTAATTTCTGTGAGTCTTCATAATTAGGTACCAGGAAGTACATCAAAAAAGGTAAAAACAAACTCGATGAAAAAAAAGGAACAGTTTCAGAATTTCATCAAAACAGTATTTCATCTCTACTTTTACACAATATGCTTCCTTCAATACTTTTTAGTATTTATTATTGATTATGCCGACCCAATCCTACCAACCCACCTCCCTTCCCCCCACCCCACCACCCCTATTAACCCATACCACCCCTATTAACCCCACACATGGTCCACATTCACTCACCCACAACAACAACAACAACGGCGACAACAACGACAACAAAAACAAAAACATAAATAGAGGGGTTCTAAAGATACATTTTAGAGGGCATTATAAATTTGGCTCCATTGGCTATCAAATTGTGTCTTTTTATTTGTGTCCTCTGACATTGATCTTTCAATACACAGGTAATACTTCATTAAGGCCTTCCAGTTATCTATTGAAGGAGCTTCCTTATTTTTCCAATTTTGCAATATTAGTTTTTTAAAGATAAGAGAGGAAAAAAGTGTCTGCCAGCTAGTAGGATATCTTATTCCCTCTATATCCTGAAAAATACACATTCTTGGAGAAAATAAGATTTTTCTGTTGGTATACTTAGATAACCAAATCTCTATGCTCTCCCACACCTTCTTAATTCCTTTACAGTACCCAAAGGCATGCAGGAGGGAATCACCATACAGGTTACATTTTAAACATCTATCTGATGATGTGTTATCAAACTTGCTTATTTTATCTCTCGTATAATAATATATCCTTGTCATTATTTTAAACTGTATTAATCACAGATTTTCTTCTTTTTGTTACTTTGGCTTAAGATCCATTTCAGGACTGATTTCCTTTCCCAAGTCGAAATTCCTGGTCATCCAGTTCTTCAGTTGCATGTACCTAAATATTTCTGTGTCTTTTAGGTTAAATTTACTTTTTAATTCACTGAATGGTGCAACAGAGTCGTAATTTGTGACATCTGACAACCGCTGGATTCCAGCTTTTATCCATGTTTCCCAGTATAGCTGGGTGCTCTGTATATTTATTGATGGGTTGTTCCATATTTGTATGTGCCTGGGAAGCCCTATTTCTTGATGGAGAATTTTTTTTATTTTATTCCATGCCTTTAATGTACTATTAATAACAAAGTTTGTTGATTTAATGTTGTCTTTGGAAAAAAGTGCTAACAGTAAACTGTTGCATTGTACTTGATTGTTTTCTGTGTCTACCCATGGATCTTCATTTGTCTTATTATGACCGCCGCGCAGCGAAGCGGCGGTCATATAGGTTTAGTCAGATTTTTTTTTTTTTTCTTTTTCGCATGCCCAAATTTCCGTCAATGATTCCCGGGACACTGAAAGACCGGGGTACACGAAACTTGGTGGGCATGTAACCCCACATGGATAGCATGGAACCATCGTTTTTCGTTTTGATCTGTAGCCCCCCCGCTGGACTGGACCCCCCGAAAGGAGGGTAGGGCAGACACAGTTTTCTGTGAATATCTCGAAAACCGTAGGGTTTAGGAGGACCATTTTTTTTTTGTATGTTGATCTCAAGGGGCCATGTCAACCCATTCCATAACCACTCATTTCATGTATAGCGCCACCTAGTTAAACACAAAAAAGTAAAAATGAGGTGTTGTAATTGAAGGTATCTGTGACCTAACATAGTCAAAACTGCACGAAATTGGAAGTGTAGGATCATTATGACACCCTCTGTATGCACGCCAAGTTTTGTGGAATTCCGTTCATGGGGGGCCACACAATAAATTAATTTATGTTACTATACACCAACTGGCCTGTAGGTGGCCGGAGACAGTTTTCTGTGAATATCTCGAGAACCGTAGGGCCTAGGAGGTCCACCTTTTTTATGTATGTTGGTCTTAAGGGGGCATGTCAACCCATCCCATTACCACTTATTTCATGTATAGCGCCACCTAGTTAAAAATTAAAAAGCAAAAAATTAGGTGTTTTCATCACAATATCTCTGGCTGACAAGGTCAAAACTGCACGAAATTAAAAGTGTAGGATCATTATGACACCCTCCGAATGCATGCCACGTTTTGTGTACTTTCGTTCATGGGGGGCCTTACAATAAAATAATTTATGTGTACATTTAGTGACGTACACCAACAAGGATTCCCGGGACACTGAAAGACCGGGGTACACAAAACTTGGTGGGCATGTACCCCCACATGGATAGCATGGAACCGTCATTCTTTGTTTTGATCTGTAGCCCCCCCCCCCCCCCCCCCGCTGGACTGGACCCCCCGAAGGAGGGTAGGGCAGACACAGTTCTCTGTGAATATCTTGAGAACTGTAGGGCCTAGGATGACCAATTTTTTCCGTATGTTTGCCTCCAGGGGTCATGTTAACCCATTCCATGTGCACACATGTGCATAAACAGATACACACGCACACACATACATTTACAGTAATCATACGTATGACACATACTCACACAGTAGACATATGTACGCATGCATGCACATGCACAAACACACATACGCAGGCAAACACACAAGCACGCACATACACACACACACACACACCCACACACATAAACATAAATTTGTACACGCACACATGCACACAATTCAAGAATTTTTCCCGTCATCTACTCCCTGAATTTTTGGTCATTGATACCCGGGACACCGAACCACCGGGGTACATGAAATTTGGTGGGTATGTAGCCCCACTAGACTTTTACGGAAAAATGTAATTTCGTCCCCAGGGACCACCACCAACCCCCCCCCGTGCTGGGCCCCCTGAACCGCAAAAAAAAAAAACAGTTTTTCCTAAATAACTACCTGAACCGTGGCACTGAGGATGAAGAATCTTTTATGGTATGTTGGTCTCAAGGGCCCACATCAACCTGGCTCATAATCACTCATTTGTGATTTGCACCCCTACCCCCCGGTAAAAAATGAAAATGCAATATTATTCTGCTTTAATCGCCCCTATCTTCAGTTAAGATGTTCAGAACTGCACCAAATTTTATGTGTATGATTGACCTGGCATTCTCCGGGGGTATGCCAAGTTTCGTAGAATTTCATCCATGGGGGGGGTCTAAAAAAATTAGGTTATGTGTACATTTAGTGACTGTACACTCATTGTTCTGTAAATGGCGGTGCACACATATACACATGCACACACACAGGCACCCACATACTATCGGTATTAGAATGGCCGATACATAATTACAAATTCAGTAGGATTAAAAGAAAGCCAAAATAAATATTCATCATCATCATCATGGCTGCATTTTCAGTATTGGCGAGAAGTAGTCGTTTGTCCACTAGATGGCGCATCGTTGCAGTGAGACGTAATTTTGTTGGAAGTTAAAAGTGGGTTGGAAAAAACAATGGACGCTTCATACAAGGACTGTAATTTACGGCAGCGAACATCTAATAAGGATAGGACGATGTTCACATGAAGTGTAATTCCCATTTCTTCTTGAAGCCGAAATAAATCTGAGGATGTTTATCGGACATGCTTGGTTTTTACTGCAGGTACGTTAATCTTGTAATATCAATAAGGACCTAGGTAATGTTACCGTTAGCGTTGGTTGAGTGATGGAGGCATTTGATTTATTGCATTTGTAGAAAACTATAAATGCGGTTATACCAAGCAAATGTATAGCAGCACTGTTTGTATCTTTCGACTGTCATTTATTGCACGTGCTACAAAATCATTCTGTGCAATGGAAGATTTACCAACGTTACACCGGTCTGATACAGTTTTGCCTATACATGCGTGAGACTGAGACGCCTGTTTATTTTGTTTTAAGTGCGTGCAGGGTGTGAGGGGGGAATCGATGTGCTTTGATTACAGCTTGGTAGTTGTAGTCTGTGAAATTAAAAAGCACGTGTGTGTGAAGTATCCAAACAATGACACCTTCATTTCATTATGGCTGCTTTAGCAAAACACCTTAAGCTACTGTGTAGTGGGTCCCATTTAGAAGTGGCTACTTCATTCGCGCTTTCCTTGACTCATGGAGCTGCGTGAATGTTATTACAACTTTTCGCCACGATATGACAGTTTAAGTCCGCTTGATACTGTAAGGCGTAAGCCATTGGTTTCCAAAGGAGATTTTATTTGTGTCGCCAGCATAGCCTATTGACAATTTATGTTGTAAATAGGCCTACCTTATAATCCTACCTGTAGCTTAGGGAAGCTAACAGCTTTCTATTAGGATCTAGTTTGTTAGTTACCGTTTTGTCATAACTCCCTGATGCATTTTTGCATTTAGAATAGCCAGAGCGTGTATATCTCAATCGGAAAAATTAAACAATATCGGGTGCCTATGGACTAGGCTGGGTGAACCCAGCCTGATCTGCCCGCTATTTATTTTTTGATTTCTTAAAAGATTGAGCTTGGTCTGATGAAAGCCAGACTAGCCATGGACCTCAGTTAAACAATGCAAGGGAACATGAATCAGCCTATATTTTCACTAACAATAACGGACAAAAGCTCTTCAACTTTGGCCCGTTAAAATGTGTATGAACAGTCTAGCGACGCATTTCATCAAGGCCCATTTGGACATGTCAGTTATTTGCACCACTGGTTAGATGTAAAACAGCATTTCGTTTCAGACTAGGCTACTGTTACTTAATTTGTGCATTAACAATAACGTTTCAGACTACTGTTACTTAATTTGTGCATTGACAATAAAGTATTACATGAACTAAAGATGACTAAAATCTTATGTAGAAGAAGAAACATTCACAAAAAATCCATCCATCCAAAAATGACCTTTGTTTTTGATAGCTGTTGAAAACGGCATGGAACTGACAGAGATGTTTTTGTTTAAAAATACATAAAAAATAAATAACATTATGCTGATACCTTTTGCTTTTCCCAAATACAATGTAGCCTACAGGTGTAAGTGACCTTTCATCAATCCAGTTGCAATGGATGAACTGTGATGAACTGCCCTACTTGTGATTGTTTAGAGATTTTAAAGGTTTTATAACAATGCTACATCTTCTTTGGCTATTCTACAATCTATTCACCTTTTCAGCACCAGTAGGCTACTTTTTGTGCACACACACACTCAGGCATGCTAAACAAGCATACACAAAAGTTTCAAGAGTGGGGGATGGAGTAAAATATGGAGACAAATTGAAGTGTGATTTATTTTCGCGGAACGGATGTACAGGACTGAGCGGCGGTCATATTTTACCGCTATGCGGTACATCTAGTTTATTATACGATCAATATAAAATGTCTGAGATGATAAAACTCTAAGTTAGGGAGATTAAGACCCCCTTCTGCTCTTGGGTGATACAAAACTTTCCTTTTCAATCTACATGCCTTATTTGACCAAATGAACGAAGAAATTATCGAATTTACCTCTTTAAAAAAGGTTTTAGGAGGCGTTATAGGAATATTTTGAAATTTAAATAAGAATTTCGGTAGCCACATCATCTTGAAGAGGTTTATTCTTCCTATTAAATTAATCTTCAAATTTTGCCACTTCATAACATCTTTCTTAAAGTCTTTTACAAGTGGAAGATAGCTATCTTTATACAGCTGGGTCTTGTCATGGCTAATATAAGTTCCAAGATATTTTATATTTTTTTTCTGTATCCGAAATTGTGTGAATTTTTCCAAGTCCTTTTTGGAAGAATCTATTGCCAACAGCTCCGTTTTTGCCATGTTCATTTTATAGCCTGAGATTAAATATAGTAATAGATCATCCGCAAATAAGCTTATCTTAAACTGTTTTTTACCTATCTCAATACCTCTTATCTCTTTTGTCTGTAATTTTTTGAGCCAAGGGTTCAATTGCCAATGCGAACAATGATGGTGAGAGAGGACATCCTTGGGCAGTGCCTCTAGTTAATGAAAAAGGTTCTGATAGAATTCCATTTGTATGTACATATGCTTTAGGAGACCTGTACAGGGTTCTAATCATATTCCTGAATTTTACTGGAAAGTTGTATACCTCCAATACCCTAAACAAGTAAGACCATTCTAGTCTATCAAAGGCCTTTTCCGCGTCAATAGCCATTAAAGTTAAATCTTTTTTGTGTTTCTTTGCATATTGAGTGAGGGAGATGCATGTTCTGGTATTAGTTCTTAAATCCCTATGCTGTATAAAACCAGCTTGGTCATAATGGATTAAGCTTGGTAGAATCTGTACCAGTCTATTATTCAAGATTTTAGTAATGATCTTCTTGTCACAGTTTATTAAGCTTATTGGCCTATAATCAGACGGTGTTTTTGGTATGACCGATATAATCGCTTGGTACATTGTTTCAGGGAGGCTATTGTTTTTTTGCGCTGCGATAACTACTTCTGTGAATAAGGAATGAAATTTAGGCCAGAATTTGGTATAAAATTCTATAGGAAAGCTGTCCATTCCCGGAGCTTTTTTAAGTGGAAAGTTTTTTAAGGCAGATTGTATTTCTATGTTGGTTATATCCTTGTTAAGATTTTCGATTTGCTCAGGAGAAAGACGTTTGAGGTTTATTGAATTTAAAAAAGGAAGAGAGTCCTGGTCTTTTATTTCTGACGTATATAATTTTTCATAAAATGATCTAAATTCATTATTTATGGCCTGATTACTCGTGTGGGCTTTGTTTGAGGTTTCATCTCTTAGAACTATAGGCTGTCTTTTTAAAACTTTCTTTATTAAAGAGGTCAAATGTTTGCCTGATTTGTTGGCAGCTACATAATATTTTTTTTTAGAATTAAGCTTGAAGTCCTCTGCTTTCTTAATTAATAGGCTGTCCAGTTTTAATTTAGCTTCATGTAGTTCTTTATAAATTTTACTATTTGTTTGGGTCTTATGTGCTCTCTGGAGTAATTTAATCTCTTCTCTCACTTTATCTAATTCCTTATCAAATTCTGCTTTCTTTTTTGACGCATAACCGATCATAATTCCTCTTAGGTATGCCTTAAAAGTATCCCAAACTATGTTAATACCCGGTCTGTCCTGGGGATCCCCACTTTTTACATTCGTTTCTATAAATAGATCTATGTGGTTATTGACATATTTCAGAAAGTCAGTGTCCATTAAATACTTCCTGTTCATTCTCCAGATCCTGTGAGACATTATGTTTTCCTTTGGGGACAGCACACATGTCACTATAGCATGATCAGATATTACAATATCATGGATTTTACTTGTTACCACTCTGTCTAATTCAGTCCCCGAAATAAACAAATAATCAATTCGACTATAGCTATTTTGTGCATGTGAGAAGTGTGTGTAATCTATTGTATTAGGATGTAATGTCCTCCATACGTCCTGAAGATCATTAATAGAGAAGAAATTAAGAAGTTTATTTGGTGCTTGTACCTTTCTAGTTGTTGTTGAACTGTCCTTTGAGCTAAAGATATTGTTCAGATCTCCTCCGAATATGATAACCCCGGTTGGTGCACTATCCAAGACAGTCTGTATCCTGCTCAGAAAAGACATATCAGAGATAGGAGGTTTATATATATTGATAAGAGTATAAATCTCTCCGAACAATTCGCACCTAACTACTAAGTATCGGCCATATTTATCTGGATGTTGTGAGATTAATTTGAAAGATAGCCTTTTGTTTATTAAAATGCCCACCCCTCTGCTCCTGGATGTAAGTGTTGCTTCAAAGGCTTCCCCAACCCAATGCCTCTTAAGATACTCTATCTGGCCTGTTTTAAAATGGAGCTCTTGAAGAAAGACAATGTCAGAGGATAATTTCCCTAAGTGGTATAGGACCTTATGCTTTTTTGTACCTTCCTGTAACCCGTTTACATTCCAAGTTGCAATTTGTATTGTATTCGGAAAGTTTTGAGCAATATTCTTATGAGCCATAGAGTAATAGTCTATTGAATTTACTTGGTAATGCTCCCCTAGCTACTATCAATTGAACCCAACCTAAATTAAAAAGGCGGAAAATTAAAAAAGACACACACAGAAACATCCATTCATGCTCAAACACACAGACATTTATTACTCTACCCCCCCCCCCCCCCCCCCCCTTCCATCCCCTTACAACCCTTAAACCCATACCCTCCTAAGGCTCCATCCTTAAAGAGCATGCTTTACTAAGGTTTAAAATCCCCCCCCCCATTGCGTCGGGCCATGATCTCTACATTCTGTAATCCAAATGAATGTACATATTAATTATAGCAAATCAACCTAAAGCTTATTTCCCTGGACCTTACTTGGCAGAAGTACAATCAACACAGTCACAAAACAAGAAATGTACATCATTCTGGTATCGACTTAATGTTCCTGGTACCTTACTTATACGATAGCACATTTGGGTTTATACAGACTTTCCTTCCCACTCTCCACACCTCCCGCCCCTCCCCTTCCCACTCACTCAGTAAACATGTTTCCCATCCACACATACACACAATGCTCATACCCCCCCCCCCCCCACCCTCACACATACATCCACTCACCACGGCTACTCATACATATACACACACATGTACGCACTGGGCCACCCCCCAACCCCCCCCCCACACACACACACACAACGGCTCATACTCTCACACACACACCATGTACACACTGGGCCAACCCCCTTTACCAACCCCAGCTTTACATTTGTACTTTTTTGTACATACAATAACGTTTTAGATCAAAATAGGCCCTACGCGACCAGGAGCTCTTAACCTCTCCGACCTCTCACGCCGCGCATGCTCCCTCCACCTGTGTTTCTGCTGAAAAGCTGCTAGTAGTTTCATGCCAAGCAGCATGTTATTCGTCTTATTCACCCGGCGGCCAGAATAAGGCTACAGCGTACACATCACACTTCAGTACAACAGATCAGGGGCGCCGCTAGGGTTGTATTCCATATAGTTTGGTACTGTAGGAAGGAGGGGGTCACCTGCACCCGAAAGGTATATTTTTTTTAACCTAGTTTTTTGTAATCTTTAAGGTGTCTAGAAAAGGAATTTTGATGTTCCCCACGCAAATTATTGTCCCATATGTGTTTTTTTGTATCATCTTTTGTGTCCGTGCTTGATTTTCGGCTGTAAAAAATTAAAACTTTAAATCTACATAGAATCTGAACAATACATCCTACAGACACAATCCACCCCAATTTCTCTTCGTCTTTCCAAGAGGAATTGATAGATATGAGGATTGTCATGATTACATGATGTATGGTGGTATTAAAACTCAAATAAACACCAAAAAATGTACAAAAATCGGTGACATTGGATCACTAGAACTCCTCCCCCATGGACCCTATTGATATATGTTTTCTAACTTTTGTATTTTTACAGTCTTTAAGATGTCTAATAAGCAAATGTTGATGATCCCTACTTGAAATATTGTCACATGTTGGTCCAAATGAACATCTCCCATATTAAGGAGTTACTATTCAAACTGTTATATTGGTATTATATTTATTGAAACAAAATAGAAGAACACTCATATAGTCAATTATGTGGATATATAGGGTATAACAAATCCCCATTAGAATAAACTGAAATAGAAAAGAGTGATTCTAATGAAAGGTCAAAAGGTCAAGGGCAATGATGTCTATACTGTACATAATACGACAGGTCTTCATAATCAATCTCTTGCTCCTTGTCTTCTTCACCATCTCCATCCATCTCCTCGACTGTTTCCTCCAGCAAGCCAGTGAGTGAAGTGGGGAGGATAGGTCCACAACCCACTGGTTCCAGGGTACAAGAGAGCAGCCACACTGATATTCTGGTGTCCCAAGCCCCATGATCCTGGTCAAGGCTGGGAAAAGACTGAAGAGGGTACCCTGGAACCAGTGTGGTCTTGTGGACCTATCCTCCCCACTTCACTCACTGACATTCTGGAGGAAACAGTCAAGGAGATGGATGGAGATGGTGAAGAAGACAAGGAGCAAGAGATTGATTATGAAGACCTCAGGTGAACCCCACCTTCCTACCCTAATAGTAGGCCTATGCACCATACGTGACCCAGTACCCCCCTCCAAAAAAAAAAAAAAGATACCCGATCTTATTTACAAAATTTGCGCTTTTGGTAACTGTAGGCTAGCCTAACGTGTAGGCCTCTCCTTATTGAGTCTAAGAAAAAACTTTACATAAACTGGAACAGAAAGCCCCTCTTAATCACGTCAACCTACCCATGTCATCCATTATCAAATAGCCTACCGCATGAAGCGTCTAACTTTTACAACACTGACTGTAGGCTACGTAGGATATAGGGGTGTTAAAAGTTCTGGGATGAGGGAGATTTCTCCCCCGGGATTTTTAAAAAAAATTCTGGTTGCTAAACACACTATTTTAACGCAGTTTGGGAAGGACAGGAATACCTTTACAGAGCAGTGGCTCTGGCTCAAATTAGGTGAACATACCTTATGCGCATTATAACTTCACTGCCCAACCCGCGAAAAAGGGAAGAAAAAAAAATAAACCAAGTTTATGTCGCGATTTGCGATAGAGGAAAACACAATTATGGTAACCTACTAACAATAAGGATTTGCTCACAACACTCTAAATAGGCTACATTGCACTGCTGTTTTGGTTGTCCCAAACTTTTAGATGATAGGCCTACGCAGTCAAGGACTTCTAACACCCGCACCAACCCGACTTGTCATGACATGCCTTAGCCCCAAAAAGGTTGAGAACCTGCTCTACGCATTAACTGAATCCCTGTTCCAAACAGTGCTTTATTTTTTTTAAATAATCCTACAGAGGAAAGCAAACAATTTGCTAACATTTTAAACATGTGTAGACCGTGACCGTAGAGTAGAATCTCTCACTGCGGTCAGTGTCAGCATCAGCATCACTGCTAAGAACAGTAGGTGTACGTCTTTTAACGTTACGGTTAAACGCCTGAAAAATAATAAGCTGCTGCTGTTGTTTTCTTTTCATGACTGAATGATTTAGGCTATTATCCTATGAATGAATGGAACGTTGTGTTTTTAAGCGCCAGAATTGACCCATCCAAAGCCATGCCCGAAAACCGCCACAGGCCAATCGTTATGATGTCATGACAATCAATGCAAAAAATCTCACTGAAGAAGAAGGTTACTCTGGCCATAGATATACACAGGTGGTCAAGAGCATGCAGATTAGCTTCGACATGTTAGCATACGCCATTTTCAAGTATGGCACCAGCTCTGTGCTCCATGGCTCTCATGCACGTACATGTTGGTGGGCGGGTACCTATCTGGTGGCTACAGCCAAACGGGTGACTCCACGCGCGTACCCAAGCAACTTTTTCTTCTTCTTGTTACGTGGCAAGCAAGGTATGTGCATTATCATGACCCTCTGAACTGGAGGATGACTCTTTTTACAGAATAACCAATAAAAATTGACGTTGGTCCATGCATCATTTCCAGCTTTGGGACATGCCGCATGATCAGAGCCGACTGGCGCTTTATCCGAACCCCAGTGTTCAATATGGCGTTGACTATGAATTGGCCGGATTTACTAGCCTAGCCTCCGCCATTCATTTGTATGGAGGGCGGGACTTAATCACACAGTCTAGTTATATACCTACATGGATATACATAATAAAGGCTAGATGTCACGTCCGCGCTGCTGGCCAATGGAGGACATCTGCACCTGGAGGCCATCTTGCCACAGTCAGCTCACTCACTCATAGAGTGGCGAAGTCCCGCCCCTTCTACTTCCGGTCCATGGGACCTATCTTTCAAAAAATTATGAACGGGAGTTAATGGAGAGATAACAATTATTTTTTGGTCCAGTTTGAATTGTGCCACGAATTTCACATATGATGTGTGTGAATTTAAAAGATTTTTCACGTCAAGAAAGTACTGTTGTTCGATAGACTTCAAAAGTTATGTTGGTTTTGTGCGAATCCACTCAGTGGACTACATCTACGTCTCGAACGATGTACGTCACCAACGTAATGAAACGATAAGAGCTGTTATGCTAGTTAACGGTTGCATCTTGCTGCCTGCTATGTCACTTAACAGTATGTAATGTACAGTCTATGGACGAATACAACTTACCTGATGTGTTTAATCCTCTGACTCATGGTATTTTCTTCGGCAAGGAAAGCCCAATTAAGACCTGTTGCTGGTATGCTTGTACAATCTAGTGTGGCTGTGAATGAGCTAACGTCACTAGCGCGACTGATGGGTTTGTAGTCGTTGGAATTACGATCTTTCACAATGTTGTAATTCAATAGTTACGAAACAAACTGCAAATGTCTTTACATGAAAAACTGTCTTTAAAATTGACAAATATCATATGGGTAATTCAAGGCACAAGTCAACCGGGACCAGAAAATAATTTCTTTTTCGCCATAGACTGCCGTTCAAATTTTTTTGAAAGATGGAGGCAAACGGAAGGGGCGGGACTTCGCCACTCTATAACATAGACCTCTCCGGAATTCCGAAGTCCCGCCTCCGAAACAGCCGTGTCCACCCAACTTCCGGGCGTCGAATGTCTATGGGAAATAACATGGCGTTTCGAAATATACCTGTCAAACATCTGTAGGTGGCGAAGTAGAAAATAATGGTGAGCCGATTGGCCTACACACTTCTGCCATCTAGTTTCCACTGGATTTTTTGATTGTCGGTGCCGTTAAAGTAGAAATATATCAGTAAGAAGCACTAAGTTAACGCACGCTTCGGACGCCGCGACTCCCCCAGAGAAGGTTGCAAAGCAACGGCAATGTTTCATAGTTTGTCTTCACCGAAATGGAGTTTGTGGCACCAGAGCCTGTCTACGGAGGTGGCACTAACCCTGCGTGAAATCATCATGTTTGATAGGTTGTTAATACATTCTGATCTTGCAAAATAAAGCTATCGATTCAATACGACTCTGATTCCTATTCTGCTTATCATTATCTGTTTTTCGTGGGAAAAACAAAATCTCATCTCGTCAAATCTTTAGTGTCTTTGTCGGCGATTTCTTTCCTTTTCAAATATCTCAATAACAGCCAACAAACTCTCAGCACAGTCAAACCAAAGTTAAGTCGTGTTGAAAAGAGGCCGAACCTTGCAAACGATTTACTTTTATAGACCACTGAAATCACACGTGAATCACACGTGAAAATGACCATCACGTTAGGTTGTGACTGGTTGTGAGCAAGATCTTACGCCCTCCTCCGCCCGCGTACATCGGAACTAGCTCCCGGTTAGCATTAATAATCGTTTACTACTTTAACGGCACCGACAATCAAAAAATCCAGTGGAAACTAGACGGCAGAAGTGTGTAGGCCAATCGGCCCACCAGCTTTTTCTACTTTGTCACCTACAGTGTTTGACAGGTACGACATTTCAAAACGCCATGTTATTTCCCATAGACATTTGATGACCGGAAGTTGGGTGGATACGGATGTTTCGGAGGCGGGACTTATTCCGGAGAGGTCTATTGTGTTTCAATGGTGCATACTTTTTAAATAACCATAACTTGCTCAATTTTCTCCCGATTTTAAACGGTTTGGTTTGTTATAAACGTCAGAGATGTAGTTATGACCAGGGTGCAATTTGTGTAAAAACCAGAGGGGGGGATGATTTTGAATAAGTTTGTAAACCCCAAAAAAACGATTCATAGCCTAGTAATGTCATGGCTAATAATACCCTATATTATTTTTGCCACCTTTGTAACATTTTAGTTTTAGTTTACCGTGGTGTATGACTTTAAACAGCGAGTGTGCTTGGTATGATGATCAGCTCCTCTAATGTAGGGTAGGACTACGTTTTGACAAGCATACAAATTCACCTTGTTCTTGCCCCATCTGAAATGACTCCTCTACTTTTGCTGCCTCCATCCTTTCTGTATTTGTTGTGCAATAAAATGTTGTATATGATGGCACTGAATTGGCTAACAGTGTTAGTTGGTAACCAAATAGCCTACACATTGCACTACACGCTGCATAGGCTACGTGCATTCTCTCTCCTGCTGATTTGCGTTCAGTAGCCAAGTGCGTAATATTGCAAAAGTTGAAAAAAAATGTGTTTATTGTAGCCTACAGAAAATAAATAGCCTATCATACTGTCAGTTAATTGCCTACAGTGCAGTGAAGAGTTTGGAGAGAAAAGTTATAGGGCAACTTGAAGTTTTATGAAAATAATTTACGAACCAGAACATAAAGACCATGAAGCTTCTATTTCTTGCAGCTGTTAAAACACCCGCTAGATAGTTTAAATACCCACCAACATTCGTTTTTGCAGTACAGATTATTTCTAAAAGTTATTTGTCTACTAGGCCTAGCCTACTGGCTGATTTATCAAACGAGTGCTTTCTCGTTCGTCCTCCGCAAACTACAGGTGTTTCGGTAGAGAGCCATTGAATAAGCGATGCCAAGCAATTTCTGTAACACTTTTTGTGACATTCAGCAAATATCTCCTCATTTAATGTCAGTTCCTTCGGACAATAGGCCTACGTTCTACTCTACGTGCAGTTGTCCTCCATCTCAGTTGCATCAGTTTTTTTCTAATTTTGAAGGTTCTAAAACATTATTATGCTTCATTGAATCCTTCTCGTTTTCTTTCATTTGTCCAGCTAACTTTTCCATTGAAACTAGCCATTTATGATGGATTACACACTCGACATTCTGAAATGTCCTGCACGATCAAGGCCAAATTAAGTTATCACGCAGCCACTGTGTCAGCAGCATGAGTGCTGACGGTGACGGTGCATTTCTGATGTCAGATTATTATGTAGGCTAGCCTACTAGACTGTTCTCACGTTGCAGCGCTTTACTTATATGAAGTAGCATTAATCAATATGAGGGGCAGAGGGGGATAAATGTTGTCCCCACCGGGGATAAAAATAATTTAGCAGAGGTAGGGATAGGAAAACCAGAGGGGGGGGAAATCCTCACCACCCCCCCCCCCCCCCTACAAGTCGCACCCTGGTTATGACACTCTATAATTATGAATAATTATAACTTCAACATGTTCAAGCATCGTTTATAGCTACGTTAATAACGTTTGTAAGAAACCAAACCATTTGTAAATCCGTCAAGATTTCAGCGAGATAAGAGTATTTGTGTTCGTGCAGATCACTCACCTTACATCAGGTACCACAGAGCCCACCAGATAGCTTGCCTGTGACAAGATGGCCGCCTGTGATGCCGTTCAAGACCCCGCCATTAGACATCTAGCCTTTATTATGTATATTGCATTGGCAGGCCAGTGAACCCTTCTTCTTTTTGTGTGAGCTTTTTTTTGGCAGTTTGCAAATAGAGTGCATTACCACGATCTGCTGGACTGAAGTGTGATGGCAAATGTACCCTGTAGCCTCGTTCTGGCCGCCGGGTGAATAAGGTGAATTTAAACACATTTAAATGTAGCCCATGGTAGCACTTGGTACGCTTTTTCTGATACATTAGATAATTTCCTCCTTCCCCTTTATCTTCATACTGGATTGTTAAGTCAAGCAGCGTCACTGATGGTGTGAGCCCAGCTGTAACGCCGTGCATGCAATGAGGCTAGATGGGATACAGCTAAGAACGGAAGTTACGTAACAGACAGTGAAATATCGCAAAATCTCGACGATACCAGAGCCCGTTTACGGACGATATTGTTACTATAACGATGGCAGCTTTCTTCTCGTCGTACAGGAGTTTTGAGAAGTACCTCAGTGATTACAAGGAAGAAACCATGACTAAGTTTACAGTCTTAACTAAAGACCGCAGTTTTGGTCAGGACGGTGAGTTCAGCTAAAAAAAAATTCCATTTTTAAATCGATAGTCTAGCTGTTAGCTTAGCATTGTATGCGCGAGTTTGTGTGTGTGTGTGTGCGCGCGCGCGCGTCTCCCTCTCCCTCCTGTGTCATATAATGTGTCATATAAAGGCCAATGTTATTTTGTAAGCAACTTAAAAACTTAAAATTCAGATTGACAGAATCTCCTGTTTTCCCGGGGAGTGCGCGAGTGTGTTAGCCTGGCGGGCCATCCTATATCATTGAAATGTATAGTCTGGATTCGAACCATTCACCTCGCTTAATCCAAGGGGCGGGCAGAGAATTGTCTTTCAAACTGCCTAGGCATGCAATAGGGCCAGCGCTACGACCATATCCGTATCCGGTCGGCAAAACGGCAAATACATCCTTCTTCGAAAGTAATGACTTAAGTGCATTGTGTTGCTCAACTTTCAAAGAAAAGCACAAGTCCAACTCCTCCAAAGTTGACGCCAACGCCGATTCAAACAACCGCTCTTCGTTCGCCATAGCCACCTTCCTTGTTGTTCACAGTCGCAGGACTGTCGTTATCCTGTTAAGCCCGCCTTAAGACTCTCTAACAAAATAGAGCGCTGTGATTGGATGAAGTCCACGGCGTCAGCCAATAGAAATCTCTATGGTTTGATACTAGACGAACAGGCTGAGCAAATTATTTGCCGCCGCTAGGGTGCGTCTAGATATTGGACATATTGTGACTCTCTAACTCTTAGTCTCTGATGTTTATGTTTCTGTTTCTGCACTACAATGGTACTGTTACCACACTGCACATAACTGTACTGTACAGTACATATCTGTCCATATGGTTCATACCATATTTATTCAGTTTTTATTATAATATATTCTGTTCACTGCATATATCTATATGATTCATAATGGTACTGCCAATACATTGCACATATATGTAAGCCTACATGTTGTGTTCTCTACAGATGGAGTCGAGTCTCCGTGCAGAAGTAGATATTGCATGCCAGGTTTCAAAAGTTACGATCTCAGTCCAATCGTTAGCAGCTCCATCACAGCAAGTTATGGTCCATCCCCAAAGGGAAATGACAGTGTTCGTTGTGCAATTGAAGCAACTCTTTCACAACGATCCATAAAAATAGTTTTAAAAATAGTTTTCATTTATGACACGGATATCCATGGCTGAGACGTCTTTAGATCGTCTTTAATTATAAGTTCTCGTAACGCAGGGTAAAGTTAAACTTACGTGTCCATATATATTATACTTCTTTGGGACACCCGTGATCATAACTAAACTATTTATTTTGTAATAGTATTTCTAACATGAATTTATAACATAAAACTGATGTTAATGTTCGCAAAATAGCTATTTTTCTTGTTTCCTTTGGAATATACACGATCGCTTCCTACTTCCTGTCCTGAGCGGCGAGATTTCACTATCTGTTACGTAACTTCCGTTCTTAGCTGTATCCCATCTAGCCACAACCGAGTTTCGGGGAGAGGGAGTTAAGTCATTTAGTAAATTATGTACTTATTTCCGGAATTGACGTCACTTCCTGGACTCGTCTGAGGCTGGTCTAATGGGTCTGAGGTCTCTAAATGACTTAACCCCTACTGGTTTCGGGGTTAATCGAGTCAACCAAGGAATGAGTCTATACACAAATCCGGCGAAACACGGAAGTAAAGCAGCGCCTCCATTACTGCGTTGCCTTGCTGCTAAGGAAGTAGCGAAGTAATGTGTTGGTCCTGTAGGCGGCTGTAGCAGACGTTAGCTGTAGATGCGAAATCTTCTTCTTTTTCTTCATTTTTATTTAGTACGTATGCTGTCCAGTGATGCCAGGAAAAGCGTCTTGTGTGGTCGGCTGTTTTAACAACAGTAAGAATATACAGACCTAGAATTAAACCGTTTGTGAAATTCACAAACCTTTGTTGCACATTGAGTGCCCATGTTTACAGGCTTACGGATTACACAGAGTTCCTTGTCGAGTGGAGGACCAAGATGTGCGTTAAAAGTGGTTGAAATACATACGATTAATAAAATAATCCTGAATACCTGTAAGAACATGTATTTAACTGCTACAAGTGGTCGTGGCTAATAGTTATTTGTAACTTCAGAAGCTTGTGATATTAGCAACACAGCTACTAATGATAGCATTCGGCTTATTGTTGTCATTAATTAATACACGTCTTAATACATTATGTTGTCAATAAATTACCTTCATTGGTAAGTTTTGGCCACTGCCTGACATCTACCCAATGTTCCCTTTCACCTGACATTTCATGAGCAGGATCTCCTATTTGATATTCTCTGACAGGATGCTTTCATTGAAAAGCCATTAGAAGGCCGCAGGCACGCAGTAATGGCGGCAGGCAAGATGGCAGCGCCCATAAAGTTCGCAGCGGATTGGTGTATTACTACACGGTGGCTTGCTGCGGCTGTGGTCCTAATTGGTGTTGCTACGATAGAGGGGGGCACCACTGTTTTTCCCATGTCGATTTTATTGTTATTTATTAAGTTTGTTTCTTATTAAGCTCTCGTGAATTTAGTGGGCTATGTGCAATATCTGGCTAGGCCTAGGCCTCTGACTAGTGTGTGCTGTCGCAAACTGAAGAGGCGTATTGGGTTAGTGCAATATCTAAGGTGATCTCTAATGTGTGTCTAGTGATTTGCATTAGTTGTGTTAATATTCAACGGGTTTGTGCAATTATATCTATGTGCAATTATCAGTGACTATATGGGCTAAGTGCAATATCTTTCAGTCTTTGATGTTAGTACACAGGTTAACTAAGGTGTGTGTGTGTATAGGCAACCCCAGTTATTCTCACCCTTGTGTTCTGTGTATCTTGGGCACTCTGAATAGAAGTTATCTTCTCTTAAAGTGGCAGCTGCATTTATTTTCATTTGTAGCCTACATTAGGTTTTTTGTTTGATTTTCTTTAGTGTTTGCTGTGAAACATCTTTGCTGTGTGGTGTGTCTTATTGGTTGGTACCATCACTACATCTATGAGCCTCAGTATTAGCTGTTGAGTACTGGTTGTATTGAGCTGAAGCCCTGGACTATTGCAAATTTGCACAGTGTATTGTCTGACTGTTGGATGTCATTTATAATCCTTTAATAGTAACTTATTTCAGTGACTATATTTATTGTTCCTATTTACTAGTGTTTGCGTAATAATATCTGTGCCATATTTATTACTTGCCATTTTGCACAATATCTGTGATAGTACTTACTGCCATTTTGCACAATATTGAGATTGCCTTATGCATACTGCCCACGATTAGCCTTACTGGTGGCGATTATAGCCCATTGTCTTCCTTGTATATAAAAACAACTTTGTGAAATAAATAAGAATTTGAATACATGACAGCTGTACCCTGATCAGTTTATTCTCTTACTGAACTTGCTGGGGAATTGACCTAGGTGTATGGTATAGGGCTCTCCCACCCTTCTAACCGGGAGTGGCGTAGTCACTGTTTAGAATATTATGCTACAGGCCACATAAATATGTATTTTTTTTTTTTCAAAAATGTAACCAGTCGCCCGCATTCAAAAAACGGAATATGCAATTATATTTCACAACTTTGCACTGTGGCTGGGAAAGACTGGCAAGCAAGGCGCAGACAGATCACGGGATTCACTACCCTGTTAGGTGGGCTAAGGCTAAGACAGCAACACACGCTGGAGAGATATACATAGGCAAACTGAGAAACAAACACAAGTTTACCCGACTCATTTATTCTTCCGTTTTGCATGCCCTGAATGGTAGTTCAGTTTCATGTTCATCTTTTTAATGTATGAGACACTGTTGCTATAACTGTATACCTGTCTGTCACTAGCTTGACTCAAGGGGAGACAGAGGAGGGGACCTTCAGTAACTTGCGGGACCATAGACAACTTGCGTAGTGTGCGATTAGGGAGAACAGGCTCTGGATGGAACACACCAATAGGCTGTGAAAGTCCTGAGTCTGAACTGCCAGGTCAAGACTTGAGTCTTCTGACAGAGCAGACATCTGCTTGGGTCATTAGGACCTCATGTTAGCATGTACAGGAAGACATAGGTGGAAGAGGTGGGGGTACTACACAGCCGCAATCCATCCTTCATGGGGCATGGACACGCATCTGAATGTCTCTCACTCGCTCCTATTCTTTTTCATCCTCACATCGCCACATATTACATCCCTCCCGGAGCGCCCGAAGCTACGGCCGGGTCTCGGCGTGCTCGAAACAGACCCCGGAATGATTTTCCAATGAGCTTCTCATCCATCTCACTCCAACGCCAACAAGGTCTGGTTTCCCTCAGCGTTGACAGGCGGAGCAGGTAACCAGGGGGAGCCCCGTTTCCGCCGCCTTGGCGACCGGCGCTTTTGTTTTCCACTCGGACGCGAGGTCTGGATGGGGGTGTAATGTGTTGGCGCTATCCTCTAATCCAGTTAAATTAAAAGTGTCGGTTATCTGACGTAAGAGGCCTAAGCTAAATAGGCAGATCATTGCAGACAAAATGGCTCCATCCCCCCATTATCTGGATAAGGACTTGGGATGACTGTACTGGGAGCGAAAACATATGGAGCTAATGGAGATTACTGAGTCATTGAAAGACATTTATCCGGCTGGTAATCTTTCGGATGTAATCCCCACTGTAAATCTATCGGTCAGCCATCTCCGTGCCGTCCCACTGAAGTAGCTGTGAAACGCTTGAAAGGCTGTCGGTGAACTTTGCCCCCTGCGCCACCGAGCTGATATCTTCCCCCGTGCGTATTGGCCTGGTGGACGTTTCGCCTCAGGAGATGTCAACCCGAGCGATATTTTACAGCCCAGCTTGTAGACAAAACAGCTCTTAACCATACACCCCCTTCGCCCTTTCCTCCCCCCAAAAAAAGAAAAAACAATGTTGCCACATCTGTTGCCAATTTTGGGCTAAACAAGCTGGCAGTCGGAGCTGTTTAATATTCACAGGCCCTGGAGTCTGACAGGACGAGTGCCAGATCTCTGGCCGAGGATGGAGACCCCACCACCACCACCACCTCATCCTCATCTTCATCTGCACGGCACAGAACAGGACTAACCCAAGCTCCTGAAGAAGAGGTGATGGTGAGTAGAGGTACCTTTTAAGGGAGAAAATTACTATGTGTGTGTGTGTGTTTAGGGGGGGTCTTTGCCGCAGGGTACAGACCAGGACCGCAAAACCGGCGCAGTGCCACACAGGAAGTTCGTGCCGGAGGCTCAACCAATCAAAATGCATTTAATCATCAAACGAATGGGCCGAGGGGGGGGGGGGGGGGGTGAGGGGACCAGGCTGTCGACCAGGCACAACTCATTAGCCGTCTCTGACAAAGACGAATGGACAGCTTCGGCCTGTGGCAATATTATTCTTTAAAATCACGTATCAGAAGTAAACAGACCCTAACCATGTAAAAATCTTGCCAACTTTAGCATTCAATTGTTCATGGGCCAAACTATTTCGGAGGTATGATAACAATAGCGAAAATGCTTTTTAATGTACTTAATTGTTTTCATGTGAGCATGTAAAACGAAAATATTGTTCCATTACAAGAGAAGAGAATTGGGGAGCTTGATGCATACCATATTTTATGGGGATTACTCACATATGGAAGTCTAAAAATCCACACTTTAATTGCTATATTCAATGTGAACAAACACTTGCCATATGTTTTACTGGTAGATGCGAGCCAAAAGGCATTACCCATGTTAATTGGTAATTACCAAAGTGAATGGCCTCGTAATCCAGTACCATGTAAGTGGGAGAGTCATTATTGAATTAAAATGCTGCTTTTTTCCATAAATTTCAGTTTTAAGGGAAAAAAACATAGTTTGGTTTTCATTTCCTGGTTGGAAAAAACAATGGCATGTTTATCCATTCATGTTTGACTTTTTGTGAGATCGTTCATGTGCTCCTAAATATCAGTGTTTGTTTAGCCTCAATCGGAACTTGATCTGTCGTTTGGCTCGTGGAATGGACCGTGGGGTATGGGGCTGCTTCAGAGAGAGCCCAAAGAACCGCTGGAGAGTGTATGGAATCCCCATATTTTTAGAATGCTGTATACAGCCATCTCAAGTGCATGAGTACTTCCTGTTGGCAAATCTGATAGCAGTGGTGACATTCTGTTGTGCTTCTGGGTGGCACATAAAATGTATGAATAAAAATTCCATCCCCATGCGATGCCAAATATACCTTTGTTCAGCCTTTGGAAGACCCCCGGAGCGGAACAGAGAGGGATGTGTGTGTGTGTGTGTGTGTGTGTGTGTGTGTGTGTGTGTGTGTGTGTGTGTGTGTGTGTGGTGTGTGATGTGAGAGTCCTTTTATGTCGGAGTGTGTTTGAACCTGAGAGTGTTGGAATGGTCAACATTGAAGTCGTGTATGTCTTTGTGTGAGTCAGGGAGAAAAGGAGGAAAGGAATCTAACAGCAGGGAAGTTGGCTATGGCTAAGGTGTTTGTTTGATTTGAGTTAAGGAATGGCAGGTGTGTGCAATCTCATAACCTGTTTTAACTATGTGTGTGTGTGTGTGTGTGTGTGTGTGTGTGGGTGGGTGGTTGGGTGGGTGCATGTGTGTGCCTGTGTGTGCGTGCACGTGTGTGTTCTTAGAGTTGGTATAATCAGAGATGTGTGACTGGAGGGAGGAATCTCACATCAGAGGAGGTGGCCATTGCTAAGGTGTTTGTTTGATTTGATTTAGGGAATGGCAGGTGTGTGTGTCTGTTTTAATTCTCTCTCTATCAATGGGAGGTCCCCTCTAAAATATAAAAACGTGCGTGTGTGTGTGTTCTTCAGGTTGGTATAGTCAGAGATGTCGGAGTGAAGGGAGGATGTGGATTGTCTCACACCTCCCGTGCACCTTGCTAGAGGACAACCCTTGCCATGGCAACTGCATAAACATCAGTATGCCTTTCCACGGGTGTATCTGCAGGGAATACTCCAGGGTACAATGTGCTCTCTTGCAGGCAGGGACGGTGTCTCTAGTGCAGATCTCACAAGGCTCACCATGGCTGAGGCTCGAGGTTAAGCATTGAGCAGGTTGTGGATTACTATGTGACCATGTGTTCATTGCTACTTAAAGATGAAGTGTTAGACAAAACATTGATGTCATTTCCTCACTAGTTCTCACAAAGAAATGGTGGTTGCAATTAAAATATAATCCTGTAGAGTACATTTTTCAGTATTATACTATAATAATGTAATAGAAATTATCATAATGCAATACGGTATGTCAACATATACCATAATCCCGTACATGAGCCAAACATAGTGTCTTATCAGCCTACTATAGGAGGCTGTGTATGGGAAGTTTCCTGATGATTATGTTGCCTACCGCTCTGTTCACGAGCACCAGCTGGGTCTTTTTATTGACATGGCTGAGAGTGGCACTGACTGCGCGGCATCTGAAATGAGATCAGGTTTCCAGCTGGAGGGTGAAAGCACATTTCAGGGGGGGCTGGAGAGAGGCATCTGATATCGAGCGAGTATTAAAAATAGGCGTTGTTTATCCAGTGGATTGAGCCCAAAAAGTGGCATTCATGCCTGCTGTCTGGGGACCTTCGCTCATTCTCGTCTCATTTGTTCACATTTCACCAATCCTGCCACCTGCCTGTTGCCACCGTATTCTCCTGGGGGCTTATTGGCTGGCCGATGACAGACACAGTAAAACAAAACCCTCTCGCCAGCCTCTGAGGCCCTTGACCTCGCGAGGCTGAAGGTGAGAACTTTTTTTTTTTCTAGAATTGACTCTAGATGTGTCGTGTGGACGCTTGGCTGCCAACGGCAACGGCTGGACCTGATCGTTGCTGTGTTTAGAGAGGCAGCTGAGAACAGATACACAGATGTTATCAAGAAAAAAGGGGGAAGTCTCCGTGGTGGTCAACTGCGACTTGCATGTGTTTACAGTGTCCGAAATGAACCATGTCAAGTGCGGTATTATGTGTGTGTGTGTGTGAGTGGAGCAGGCCAGGCGATCTAAGTGCACGGCGCGTTTACCCAGCAGATGTTGTGTGGTCTGCCGGGGTCGTGTTTGCTTGGCCGTCAGTTAGTTTGTTTGCTCTCGGCGCTTGAGCTGCCCTGGCTCTCGGATTGGGCCGGTGGTTCACGGCGAGGTCTGTGGCGCGTGGCCATTGTTGCCGGGAGGTCACTGTATCACTCAGCCAAGTGTAGTTATGGCAACCATTGCCAAGGCAGGATTTGGGACAGCAATCAGTGTTTCTCTGGATGCTTTGGTGCAACCTGGAGATTTGCGAAACTGCCTTTTCCCCCTCAATTATACTCTAATTGAATAATCAATGTAATTCCTCAAATAGTTTTCGAGTAAACAGTTCTCCTGGAATTCAGCAGCACATAATGCTAAACAGCAGATGCAGAGGCAATCACAAACATTGCTTTAATCTGTTTATGCACTACTGAATAATTTTGTTGATGTTTAGTGCAGTGAAGTCAAGTGCTTTGGCATATCTGGGCCAGTCTTCAATGAATTTCCTGTATTTTAGTATTGGCTGGATAACAGTTGAATTAATGTGTTCGACCCCATTGCACACTATATAGCAGGTCAAGCACTCAGTTTTGTTTTCTTTGATTGTCTTAGATTTAATGTAATACAGAGGACCACAGCCAACTTTAAATTTGTCCTTCTCTGTTACCTCCAATCTAAGATTTTAGTTCGATTTACCAGCAGTGAACGATCATATCTGTGTGAACAGCATACCACATAGGTACATCAGCCAACTCTTCACAGTAAATTGAGTTTGTGATGACTTCTGAGGTCCTGGTGTTGGAGCTCTGTTAGACAAAAACTTTGTATCGGCAACAGGTACAGTAGATGAGAATGTAAGATAATGCCAATCGCTTCACAAACATGGGGGCCTGCAGACATAGAGAGATATGTTGGCTGTGAAGAATGCAACCTCGTTCACACGCTTTACACCTGTGGCAAACAATAAGGCCCATGGCCTCCAGGAGAGATTTTGTATCCATTTTGGTTGTCGCAGAGTGAAACATTGTTTTGGACCACTAAGAAAAAACAACCACTTAGTATACAAAATATTGTATTTGTGTCTTTTGCACTGGTTTACGGAGGGTTGATACTGGTAATACAGAATTACCAAGATTGTGCATACATAAAATATCAACAGTTAACAGCACAGATGAACACTCCAACAAAACAGTTCTGTGAAAGTCTATAATGTTCTTGATTCAGTGTCTGGACTCTGGACTGCATAATCTCCTGAAATACGGTTGAAAATTAATAATAATAATGGTCTCTATGGTCCAGTGGTCCAAGTGCCAGGGTACTTTTAATATGTGTGTGTCAAAACAAGAAGTAGATCAGTTGTCTCTTGTACAAATACACAACATATTGCTGTAAATAAACAAATGTCAAAGCTAATGCTAGAGCTAATTTCAGGAGAGCGGTGGGAGAATCCCAGAAAGGTTCATTCCTTGTGTCCTACTCAATTCCCCAAGAATATCAGACTAAATTGACACTATGTGAGAGCATCCAAATATACAATGGTAATTTGTTCCAACCCCATACTTTGGGTTCAACTCCTTTATTCTTTATTAAGATCCTTTATTAAGTCCTACTGTGCTGCAAGAATGTCCCACAGGGGAGGGTACCTAACATGACCTATAGCGTTACTAATACTACTCACTAGTATTATTATGTCACAGAAAGTGCTTAGCACCCTAATTAATTCCTTTTAAAATAATATGTGATGTTTTAAGTGATATACTATCGTTCCTTGAAGTAGTGCTCCTTTGACAAGCTGAACTGATCCCTATCGCTGTTTTGCTGGGTATGATACCATGTTGACACACGCACTTGACCTCGGGATCAGGCTTCACCGTGCCAAATTACGCCCCCACCAGCCCAGTCCTTATCTCCCACAGGGAACATTTTGAGAATCCACCCGCTGCTCGTCTGCACTGTGATTGGCTGGAGGAGCGCACGGGCATATGCCTGTCTCATGGCCTTGGCTTGAGCCGATGTTTGTCTGTCTGTCTGCCAAGGTGTCTTTGTTTCTCCCGCCACAGGGAACTCTGGGAAAGGTAGCGTTTTTCTCTGGGCCTCTGAGCGACCCCCTTCTTTGCCTGTCTGCTTGTCTGTGTTTATGGGAATGCTAAACAGACGGCCCAACCCACAGAAAGACACACCAAATACACACATATATAAATATACACACACTCATACACACATGTTGAGAGGAGGCGTGAGAGGAAGTTTTTTAGGGTGTGTGTTTGATAAACAATTCAGTAAAAATAATTAGCTGATAAGACATGCGCTTTGATTTCCCACTGGAACTAAACTTTCTATATTTCGCCTCTGAGCTCAGCTGGTGTTTTTAGGCCAGTCTTCCATTAACATACGTTGAATTTTTAATATGCAAAGAATGTAAAGGAACAGTGATGAAATGCAGATTTATTCCATTGGGATCTAAGGAGGAAAGGACAAGGCATTTGCATATATTAATTCTGTATGCGTATGTTTGTGTCACTGTGCATGTTTGTGTATGCATCTGTATTGTATGGATGTCTTCAACAATTAGTATGTTTGTGTGTGTATGTATTTGGAGTGTACATCTGCACACACATATATTTTGCTTTTGGCTTTGTATTTGTTTATTGTTTTCATGTATGTGTATATAGATGTAGATGTAGATTTGTCTGTTTGCTTGCAAGCTTGCATGCATTTTATTTGAAGCTTTAGCATATGTGTGTATGTGTTGTGTATGTTTGTGCTCTTGCAGACTGACTGACTGGCTCACTGTCTGCATGCATGACAATGGGAGAGACAACAGCAGCAGCAGCAGCAGCAGTAGCAGGGATGCCAGGTTGGCTCCTACCCCCCACCTTGGGCTCCGTGCAGAGCTGCAGTTGTGCTGGCTTGGCCTGATCTGGTCTATGCACCATGCTGCTCTGCACAGAGGCTGCTGCTGCTGCTGCTGGCTGCAGGAGGGGCTTGGCCAGGTCTGAAACTGCTGTGTCTGTGTGGGTGCAGCTCAGCTGGCTGTGAGAACAGATAAGAGAGTTGATGGAGGGGAGAGGGATGGAGGGAGAGAGGGATAGAGAGAAGGAGGGAGGCTGGGTGGGAGAGAGTGAATGAGAAAGCAGTGGACGGAGAGAGGGAGGTGGACAGACAAGAGGGAGGGAACAGGGAGAGAAGGAATGAGAGAACTGTAAAAGGTGGGGAGGAGAAGGAGTGAGAGAGGGAGGGAGGGAGGGATGTGGGGATGAGAGCTGTTTTTTACTAGCTTCACTTACTTTGCTTTTTCTCTCTCTCTCTTGCTCCCTTTCTTGTTACTCTCTCTTTCTCTCTCTCTCTCATACTCCCGAGTTCTGTAGCCAGTCTCAGACCTCTGGGACTCGGCTTGCATTAAGACATTAACAATGACTCTGATGCTTAATAAGGGTGGGTGTGCGTAGAAAACATCTTCAAAAGCCCACCACTACACCCGCCACCACCACCACCACCACCCACACCCTCCTCCCTTCCACTGGAGAGCTTCTGGCAGTGATGTCGGAAATCGGCTATTAGCGTTTTAATAGGGTTCATCTAATCCACGCTGGCAGATTAGAAGAGTCTGGACGTCCACCAAAAGGACGCCGTCGCCTCGCCTCGCCGCGCCTCCCGCTCACTCGCTAACGTCTTCATCTCTCAACACTAATGCATTCACGAGCAGCGTGTGAGTGTGTAGTGCTCGTAGCATGCCAAGCCAACCTGTTTCTGTCTAGGCTAGATGAATGGAGCTCCCCTAGCCAGCTATTTCATATTGCTTATCCATTACTATCCCAGCAGGCCTTTTTCTTTCACCCCCTCTTGGAAAAGGGCCTTCGCTAAAGTGGGGAGTGGAGTATTCTCAGCGGAGAGCACTTTTCTGACTCCCATTTGGTTGTGTAGGCGATTGTATTGTAATATGCTATTAAGCTGACATCTGTCTAATACACAATGGCAGAAAAAAGCTAGCTGCCGAGCCCCCTTTCCTCGTCTCCCCCTGGGCTTTTGTAAACTCTCAAAGGCTAATGGTCAAATTGGGCCTGTTTTAGGAATGGGCAGCGGCCCATCTGACAGCGATTTTCGAATCTCGTGCAATTTGGTGATGGTTCCCATCCCCTGTAGCCACGGGCCCCCAGAAAAGCCAGCCAATCGCGGTCGCTCGCCTCTGCGCCTCGTCCAATTACAGGTCAGTTGGTGTCACCGCATCATTGTCTGCCGTTGAAACGCCTTTGTTTTCTCTCTCACGGCAGTGGGCTAGCTGCTCATTTTTTGGGTCTTGTTCCGAGCAGGAATATTTAGAGGATACATATAGTACTACTGTATACAAAAGTCGATTAATTCCTGGGGTTTTTGCAATGATGGAGGAATCCTCGTTTTGAAAACAAACAAAAGAGGAAGTTGAGGTTTTAATTTGCAACCCTTTTGACCTACTGTTTTTCCAGAGTTCTTTTTTTGTGGTGAGTCACACATTCTATCACAAAGCTGGCCATGTAGGCTCATTGATAGTCTTTAATCCAGAAAAAGCCTTAACTTGACCCCAAAAAATTGTTTGAAAATATACAGAGTGTGGAGCCTGTCATGACAGCCTGTCATGCCTTGTAGATCTCCATTCCCCTAGATTCTCCCCCAACCCTTCTCCTGACTACCCAAACTTCAGCGGGCTCAGACAAAACCTGCCACTCTCACGCTGTTTGCGCCGAAGGAGGAGATTAATTTCCCACTCGAGAGATTAGCAGAATACCTGGAGGGTAGCGGCTCGTGCTGCTGCTGCTGTCTGTGAGCGCGGGTCCTTTAAAAAAAAAAAAATTAACAAAACGACTCCCGGCTTGATGCCTCGGCAGCCCACAGACCACACAAACTTCCTGTCAGTGCAGGGGGGCCCCTGCCTGCCTGCCTTACCCCAGCAGCAGACATGTGGTCTCTCAATCGGCCTGGACAGATAACAACACAGTCCCAGCTCCCGTGATCAGCAGCCCAGTAGTCTCTCTCTCTCTCTCTCTCTCTCTCTCTCTCTCTCTCTCTCTCTCTCTCTCCGTGTTTTTGAGTGAAGGAGAGGAGTGCTGCTTGGCTGGGCGGTGCTGGGCGGTTCTGGCAGACTGACCTTGAATGGTATTCATCAGTGGTCTTTTCTGGATCAGGATGTTTTATTGTTGGTTGTATCAGGTAATCTCTCTGGTGCAGCGCACTGATAACCTTCACTCCGGGGGTGACTCCCATATAATCTGTTTCCTTTGTGCCCAGAGTCTTCTTATCCCTCTAGGAATGGACGAAGAAAAGGCCCGGTGTGGTTAAAGACTGTGGTTAAACATTCGGCCCTGTCTCAAGGAGACATGAGCACCTTAAATGTCACTGCCCGTTTATTTTTGGGTGTTGCCCTGTTAAAAATGTACACAGTCTTAAAATAAAAGAGCGAAAAAGCTTGGCAACATTACAAGGCTCCAACAAGAACTGGGAAATACTGCCATAAAAGTTCTCACTGCTCATAAAATGGAATGTTTTTTTCCCCTTCCTTTAACATGACAGCTCAGGAGAAGGCCTTGCTCTATTTTACAATGTCACTCAATCCCCGAGAGAGGCTCTTGTTTACGGCTGAAAAAGTGTCGCCATAAAGATTGCGCTGCCACTCGCATTTTCTCACCCCAGCAACCCTGGGGCCTCCCTGTCCTCCCTCCCGCTCTAGAACCTTCCCTCTGCGCAGAGAGGAAAATAACCGGGCCAGACTATTATGACATCTTCTTTTCTGTCCAAAATACGAAACTTTTGGTCGAAGGTGACTTTTGTCACCCCTTCCTTTCCCCAGCCCCACCCTGTCCCCGCCATCTGCCTGTTGTAGAACATGTCACCTGATGTGTAGCGGTGTAATGATGGGAACGGCCTGACCTTGAGCGGGTCGGAGGAGGCATCGGGGCTCTAGCCTTTGTTCTCGCGCCGCCAGGCAGGGCTAATGGGGCTGAGCTGACCGCTCCGGGTTCTAATCCCGCGCGACAATTTTTTGGCTGCCACTGGAAGTTGGTGGAATTACAGGGGGGCGGGAAACGCAGATGCCGTCCTGCCGCTGGGACTCCCACACCTCCTACTGTGCTGGTCACCAATCCCCTCCGCCCTCCGGGCCGCTCCCACGGGCCAGTTTGAAGCGGTCACCTCTCAGGTTACCACCAGAAGGAACCAGGAGAATGAGACCCCCCCCCATCACCAGCACCACCAGGCCTCCACCTCCCACTTCTCCTCCTCTTACCAAGCGACCCAAAACAACACGAAAAGCCCTCAGAGCCATTCTAACACATCTCTCTCTCTCCAGTGGCCCCTTCTCTCCACCCCCCCATGTAAACACATCCCCACACCCACCTCTCATGTTTGCGCTGGGCCTGTTTTTATGACCATGTTAGTGAACCGTCGCTTTCCGCAGAGCGGCCACTGTTAACACAGCTGAGGCGCATTAGGGACGGCTGCGTGGTTCCTGCGCCTTTACCTGTATGGCTGCAGGGCTTCGCTGGACATCCCCAGTGTTTATCCTTTCACTTGGGTGCAGAACCCCTTTCCACACACACACACACACACACACACACACACTGACATGTCAGACTGTGTGGCACCTCTCAGGAACCGTAATATATTTAATTGCCCATGGTGGTGTTTATCTGGAATTTTGTTCGACAGGATGGCAGCTGCTGGGTCGCCTTTGGCTACATCTACTTTGCATCAATCCCCGCTGGTAATTTGTGAAGGGATTGGCTCGGACAACCAGACGGCATCCACAGCACTCATCCATCAGAGTATTGGAAGCCGATAGCAGGGGGGGTGGGGGGGTGCACCAGGCTAGCCAAGCATCATGAAAAAGAAACATTTTTATGGAGCAGCAGGAGTGATGTTGGGACCCGGCGCCAAGGGCGATCCAGATGTTTCCGCCACAGCAGGGCTTTGCCACGCCTTGGCGTACTCTACCTCGACGTCTTTATGAGCAATCGTTCTACTTGTCATCTTCTCTCTTCTTTTTTTCTCCCAGTCTGCCATCCTCTCATCTCTCCCTTTGCCAAAGGGGCAATATCAATAATTAAAGTCTATAGATATTTAGCCACTGAATTTGATACACTCACATTACCCATAAATCCATGTTGTACTTTTCATCCAAATAATACAATTTGGCCCAGTGACAACAGCTCCACATTACACAATTAATTTCCCTTTTGAGATGCAGACATGCATCTAATATGTATTACAAGCAGATGAATGAACCTTAAGCATTTGTTGCGTATTTGGTACCTACACTAGATAACACTAGTGGCCACCCGCTGAGACATGCTGATTTGTGTTTCGGGCTGCTGCACAAATGCTAAAAAAGTGCCACTGAAACACGTGGGCTCTCCTCTCACAGATTCCAGTGTGTGACTGATGCTCGGCTCTTAAACACGTTTGACACGGGTCTGTTTTGGCTGCGAGCGGGCAATTCGCATTCCAGCGGAGAGAATGAGAGTGAGCAGACCTTTCCTGTTGAACCTTGAACCGTTAAGGGATCTGTCTGTGGCACGTTTGTGCGTTATTTCCTCTGAGATGTATCAGCGCACCCCTCCTTTCCCCCACTCCACCAAAAAATGCTGTTCTTGGGACTGTAACTGGAGAGGCTCGTCGTCACGCTCCATATCACCCCACCGACCCCCAGCCCAATTATATGGCCCGACCCGGGTTTGATGACATAACCCCGCCGGGCTGAGGTGCCGTCTCTCGGTGGGGTACCTCACGTCTGTCACGCCGCGTCAAGCCCACATACTAACCAGCCTCTTCCCAGGCTTCTCCCCAGGGGGGGAAAGAGAAGAGAGAAGAGGAGAGAGAGATGGAGAGGAGGAGTACGGCTCCCTCCACTCCTTTATCCACTTCAGCTTCTTCAGAAGCGCTCAGCCTCTTTATGAGCTGTCTGGGAGGACAGAGGCTGAGGTCTTCAAACATGGCGTGAGTGAAGCTCTGGTGCCACTAACAGCCTGACTACTGGGATTTTTTTTAGTGTGATTTATTCTTGGGATCCATCTAGGGCCATTTATTTTAGAATATTTTCTGTTATTTCTATTATTTGTCATAGAGCGTGAACATTTGGATTATTAGATTGTAGGGTTTCATTAGGTATTACGACATTCAACATTCCAAACTATTATAGAAGATGGTTTAAATTGAATGCATGAATATGAAAATATGACCCCAGCCTCACATTTGATTCAATTTCCCTCTGATCAACCACACTGTAAATGCAATCAAAATTAAAATGCATTTCAATTAGGTTCTCCAATAAACATATTGGACAACTAACAAGAGGGGGTGATTAACAGCTTTCTGCATATGTAAATCTCTTGTTTTTATCACCGAGGATTCGGGGCAATCTGTTTCACAGTTCGCTTTGAGCACATGAGGAGAGACGTAGTCTCGTCATTAACTCTGTAATAATTGTCTCTGCTAGACGCCTTTAGGGATGGTTCCCCAACCGTGTCGGTAATATTTTTAGAATCTGGGGGGGGGTTGGTGGTGGTCTGTATTCCAGTAAATTGCATGGTGGGAAATATGCTAATATTCCAGTGCCTAAGACGTGATCTCTGTGCTCAGCAGTTATGCCATATTATTATGAAATATGCAGTGTGAGCAGCGCAGGCAGCTACCACTGGTGGGTTGGCGATTGACGGCCTAGGTCCCGCTATGGAACGGCCAGTTGGTCTCAAGTTATTTGACTTTACCTTTCAAATGCTGAGGAGAGGAAATTCTTTCAACCCCCTTTTCCATGGTGGGTTGGGGGGGGGGGTGACGGAGAGGTTGGGAACAGGGCTTCCAGCTTAATTTAATTTTTGTGACGACCAGAGGGTGGGATAGGCTGACCTCTCATATCACAAAACTGAAAGCTGCCATATACTGTAGCTGCAGAGCACTTTCTGAGGTTAGAGTCTTGAAGCTACTGGGGGGATTACTTGTTTCTGATTCTCATGGCCACATTTCAAGGCCAGCCCATGACTACAGAAAGGACAAAACACACACTGAATTCTTAAAATAAGATTTTTTAATATTACTTATTATCATAAAGATATATTTACACACTTTACAGAAATAGAAAATAAAAACACAAAGCTACGCATGAAAATGAAAATAAAATAAGTACTCCAAGAGCTAAAGCTTATCTTTTATAAATTAGAAACCAAAAGTTCAAATATGTACACAGTATTTCAATTTCTGATACACTTGTTTTTAAATGTCATTAATTTATGTCATTTATTTTTGCCCAGTTCAACATCAAAAACAGACAGACTGTACTGTACATTTGGCCTGGCGAGTAACATGAGCACACACACACACACCTTTAACTGGATAGAAGAGGACTTATACACTGTCTGTACGGTACTGTGCTTGTCACCTACTAATACTGATGAGGACGGCTGCGTTGCCTGTGTGAGTGTTGTTGGGGCTCTCCTAAGACTGGGAGCCCAAGAACAGAACAGGAGTAGAGTGTCAATGGTCTATGATGCCAGCGTGTGGAGTTTTTTATCTTTATTTTTTATTCTTTTTTTTTAATAACACCAGGGCCAAGGTGACACCAAAAGCACTATGGATATGTATGATCTAAAAGACTCCCAGGTTTTAGCTTGTGCCATGACATTACTGACATTTTTTTTCTTTCAGTTTGTGTAGCCCAGCTGATGCTAGACACTGGCCATAGTAAGATGTGTGAGAGGAGAGCCTTGTCGTCTGAAGTATGAAGTCTGTTTTTTTTTTTCTTTTCTAGTTTTGTGGGGTAATGAGCCGTCGCTGAGCACAACGCTGCTTTTTTGCGGGAGAGCTAATCGAGTTTGCCTGTTGGTGGATCGGTCTGCTGCGGGATTGGATTTCAGTCACCGAATCCCTCAGCTACCACCTCAGACAAAGCTAGGTGAAGAGCTCATCAGCAGCAGAGCAGTCCCATGCCAGACACCATTTTCTTGATAACGATAACAGTTGGTGAAGGTGGCCCCTTGGACACAGTGCATATGTGGTTACTTCCTTAGCTTCCTACTCACTTGCCTCTACTGTCTTCTCAACATCTCCTGTCTTTGCACCTCCTACATCTCGACCCATCGCATTTCCCAAGCCAAATGCACGTCTTTTGTGTGTGTGAGAGAGGACAAAAAGCTGACATGTATGCATGAGACATGCCGAGTACACAGCGCACACAAGTGCACACGGGCCTCTTAGGCCTTGGAAAAGAAAGGAACGCAGCGCTCGAGAACAAACACCATCATAAGAGGAAATGGGTTTACTCTCTCCTAGTGAAATGGACTGGTTTGCCACTTCAGTGTTAGTCTGGGTGGACGCCTTTTTCCTGTTTGATCTAACTAAGCCCCATTTAACCTGATACACTCTTACTTAAGGGGAATCGTCAGGGGCACTGCACAGAGAGAGAGGTCTGAGACAGCTTTGACCTATCTATGACATCAATTTTTTTTTTTCTGTGTAGCAGACTAATTTCTATACTGTTACAACCACAAAAAAATAAAAATAAAATAAATAATATTTTTTGTAAAAAAAAAAAAATCAATACAGCTTTCCCACACTGTATCTCCATGTTCAAAGTAAGCTTTGGACAACCAGCTAGACGAGAATCAGTCAAAAAGGAATAATTGTCACAATACACTGGAAAAACATTACATGCCAAGGAGACTTGTTTTTCGGGATTTATTTTTCCAGCAGCATAATGGAATTGCAAAAAAGTGCAGCCTTGCATGCCCGTACAGAGAGGACCAAAGCCAGGTGACTGACGGGAGAGGGGAGCCGAGACAGAGGGAGGCTTTGGATTCCTATCTCTTTTGATAGATGTCACTGATCATTCGCCTGTGGATTCTTTTTCTGGAATCTGATAGAAAGCCAGCATCACCAGAGTGTAGCTATGGTGATGGGTAATAGGGGGAGAAAGAAAGAGGGGGAATTGGGGTGGGGGGCTTGTAGAGTCGTGGCTCTGGTAAAACGGGGGGCTTGGAGACAGCGGTTTATTTGACTTTTTCTCCCTGGAAGGGCTGCGCAGCTGGTGCAGTTGATGAAAGATACATTCATGAGACGATGGTGTGGAATATAGGCATCACTCCGCACCGGGATGGTGACTCTCCAGACAGGAAAGAGGAAATGGTGATTCTTTTTTTGTTCTCTCTATTTTTTTTTCCGTTTCTTATTGTTGTGTTTTCACACCCCTTGTTTTGACTGAAATAATAAAACAGGAAAACTCCTCCAGAGGGAACAGACGGAGTTATTCTGAGGGGTGGGGGGGGGGGGGGGGGGGGGCTCTGCTGTGACTGTCGTGATTGGGAATCACAGTGCCCTCAGATCTGAATACATTTTTAATCGGGGTGAGTGCGGCTCGGTTGCCTTACCTTGCCCTAACCTTTGGGGCGCTCTCTTGAGAAGAAGAGCAGTTCGCCAGAGAACTGTCACCTCCAGTTCTACAGAAGGTGGAAAAAAAAAATGCCAGCAAATCTGTATTTGATGATATAGCGACTAAAGCAAAGGAAAACGAGAAAAGCTGAGCTCTGCCCACTCTGTGGTCAGATGGAGCACGTGACTCATAGACAGGGTATCGGCGAGTAACAGTCTCAGTAAAGCCTCGTGACAGCTCTTGGCATCAGACTGTAGCAAGCATCGGACGCTTGAAAGGACAGAGTGGTTGGGAAGGAGAAGAGCACACTGCACTGACCCTGCTACCAGTTCCCAGTTGCGGACAGGGGCTCGCGCTCTCGGCCATCTGTGGTGGTGGGGGGGTCTGCCGTGTGTGTGTGTGTGTGTGTGGGGGGGGGTTGTTTTTAATGGTGTTGCGTAAAAGTTGAGGGTGGGGGGGATGTGGTCGCGAGCTGAGCCAGTCTGCCGTTCTGGCCTCAGACACTCCTGACTTTGACAGGGGCTCGTCTGAGATAGATTATCCCGAGGGTCTTAATGAGCGGGCCGATCAAAGCCGTGGCCACCTGCACTAAAAGGAGGCTCAAGCTGCAAGGCCACAGCTCCCTGTGATGGGGGGGGGGGGGGGGCACATGAACACTTTCAAAGTGGGACTGAAACCTGGATACATGACGATAGTGTTGTGGGTAAATATATAGGCAGGGAGATATAGTTTTATATAATGCATACATACATTTAGATACATTTTTTTCATGTGTGTGCTTGTGTTTAAGTGTATGTGTATTTGTGTGTGTGAGAAAGAGATTCTTAAATAAATGCACAGAGCATAGACGATTCTAGTATAGGCTTGTATCACAGCACCCTGAGGAAATTAAAAGAAAAAAAAGAAAACAAAAAGAAACAGAACAAATTCCAGTATGATGTAAAGGCATAGTGATTACGTCGATAAAAGTCTTGATGGATGGGGTGGGGGTTAAACCGAGCTGTGGGCATAGAGCACTGGTGGTAGGCTTTACGTGGTGTAACTGGGATAAAGCAAGATGGCTGCTTTAAAAGCATACTGTGGTTTTGGTTTTTGGTCTAATTCCTTTCAGAAGGCTTCCTGCCTTTTTTTTGGAACATTTTAT
>NC_055976.1:8429962-8437462 GCF_018492685.1 Alosa sapidissima
GTATGTATGTATGTATGTATGTATTGTATATTGTTTATTTGATATTCTTCTATCATTTTATCATTTGTATTGTGTATTGTTTACTCAATGTATTTTACATTTGCTATTTGCTATAATGTACAGCCAAGTATGAAGAGTAGTTTCTGCTCTATCTAAAGCAATGTGATATGATGTATGCTGTAGCCAAATATAGGTTTTGGTGCCCTATGTGCCACTGTTGTGTTTGTGAAAAGCTCTCTGTCAATCTGCCCCTCTGGCTCAGTCACCCATGGCTGGGGACGTCTCCTGTGCATGGCTTAATACACATTTGAGTACGCCATTGCGTTGTGACGCTGTCCTATATACAACTGGATGTCATGCATGAATGGATTTAGTGGCACCAGCAACGAGATTATCCTCCCGTAGGGTTGCCTGGATGATGAATATTTCATAGAGATCATCCACTTTTGCGGTGAAGACTCTTATTTAAATGAATAGCCTCCCCCACTCAACAACCCCCCCCCCCCCCCCCCCTCCCCGAGGGATTTATGTGTGCGGATGCAAGCCTGCTTATTACTGCATTAACAACTGAGCATTAACTAATTTTGTTGTTGATTACACCCTTTTGATAGACATAATGATAATGTTTTGGTTGGACTCGCACCATGGGCTTTTGCAACAGAAGCTGTGAAAGCACACATCAACACCTCAGCAGTCGGCACAATAAGCCCAGTAATTACAACTTTGCTGATCTCTTAATTGGAAGGAACGTTGTGGGTGCGAATGGGGGGGGGGGGGGGGGGGGGGGGGTGAAACTCTGGCCTCTCAACGTTGTTGGAGCGTAGGCTTGAGGGTAGACGGTTGACATTACACAATCGGGCGCAGTAATTGCTTGCTTGACCCTAATGCATCACCACAGATAGAACATAGCCAGGCGATTTGTTAAGACAGGCCTACTGCCCCCCTCCCATCATTATGACCTAATCAGATCATCATGCATACTACACATGTAGTACCCATAGTGGAGCATGCGTGGGATGCAAAGTGGTCTGGATCCATAGGATTCACAGCATGCTATACCCTGCAGTGGTAATGACATCACCTCCACGCCTTCGGACCTCCACGTTTATTCTCCTCAGATGGGATTCTGGAATGTAGTCTTCACATTCAGTCTGACTTGACTCACAAAGAGAGCTGTCCCTGTGTGTGTGTGTGTGTGTGTGTTTGTGTGTGTGTGTGTGTGTGTGTGTGTGTGTGTGTATGTGTGTGTGTATGTGTGTGTGTGTGTGTGTGTGTGTGTGTGTGTGTGTGTGTGTGTGCGCGTGCGTGCGCTTGTTTGTTTGTGTGTGTGTGTGTGTATGTGTGAGTGTGAGAGAGAGAGAGAGAGAGAGAGAGAGAGATCTTTTCTAAGCACAGTGTGCCTTGGCCTTGGTAGACAATCGATCACGGCATGTGCTCTGCTGCTGTGGTTTTTGTTTTCCTTTGAAACGTTGTGGCCTGATTGACACCTGGATGTTTCTTACTCCCACGTGAAGGATGCCGCTGTCTGTCACCGGGGAGATGGACACGTTTGAGTGCTGCGCTGCAAAGCATCGTATACGTCAGACAGCATTACAGCTGCATTCATCGCCACTACGGAAAGCGTAGACTCCAAATCCCTAGCAAATCCCTAGACAGTGAAAGGATTTTGTGATCGCAGTCAAATACATAAATACAGACACGACTATAAGACTTTTTAATTATAAGTTGTGTTTATTTTCAAGGGAATTCTCAAGTCGCAGCACTGACTTTGGTTGGTTACACTTCTTCACTGGGCCGTAATCCTTTCAGTAGACAGCAATCTGTCAGGCTGCCGTCTCCATTTACTTGAGCCTGAACTCTCCCCGGGAGCATAAGAGGCTGCCTTTGTGTTTTGTTGATGCTGTCTTTTGTCGCCCTTGGTGGACAATCAGGCTCTGTGTCCACGCTCTCGCACGGCAATAAAAGTAAACGGCTCCGGCCTGTGGAGAATGCCCTACGTGGGGTCGGATGGGAGGAGAGAGACATGCATGGAATGTTATGGCCTGTGTGTGTGTGTGTTTGTCTATGTGTGTGTGTCTGTGTGTGTTTGTGGATCTGTGTGTTGAAGTCCCCAGCTGTGATATGGGGTGAGCTGTTTCCAACCCCCCCGCCCCCCCCCCCACACACACACACACACCCCCCAGTGTTCTGTTCTGACCCGCCTGTACACACCACCCCTCCCTCAACGATGGACCCTCCGGACCACTGACATGACCTCCACTACAGACTCATTCCTGCCCTCTCCCCCCCCCCCCCCCCCCCCGCACCCCTTCCACCGTTCCCACAGCCCCTTCAGCACTGACCTCCACCGCGGCCTCCTGGACCCTCTCTGCAGTGCGCTGCTTTGAGTTGTTGTTCGGCGTGGCCCTGCGGAGCCCACTAGCGTCGCGGCTAGCACTCAAGCGCGCTCCTGATTGAGCCGTAATGGTCTGGTAATTACAGCCATTTGCAGCGCCGCGCCGAGGTCAGGGATTAAAAGGAAAGACATTTTGCTGAGAGGGTCACCCTCGTTCTCTCCTCTCTCCCTCTCTCGTTTCCTGTCTTTCGCTCCCGCCTTCTCTGTCTTTCTCTCTCGATCTCTCTTGCTTAAGGGGGGCGGGGGGATCTCTGAAGTCTGGTGTCTGTGCTATCATTCACACGCGTGTTTGTGTTGCTGGTCATGGCATGTCGTGTCTGACAGGCGGTGCTTCGTTGTCTGTCAGAGAAGGCCATCGTGATCAGCCTCTCAAAAAGCAAAGTGATGACAGAGAAAAGAGGAAGGAAAGCAAGGGATAGAGACTGAGAAAGAGGGAGAGATAGTAAAGGTCCACATTCATCCAGAAACACACAGCTCATGTGATTCAGCAAATGACAGCTGTCAGTCATCACATGGTGGATATTGCTAGATAAAAACACTGCTCTCTGGCAAGAGGTGAAGTGCTTTCTCCCTCCCTCCCTCCATCTCACCCACGCTGGTGTGTTCTGCCTGCGAGCTGTAAGCACACTCGGTAAGAACACTTGATAAGAAGGTGGACACACCAGGAGGCCAGGTTAATCGTCAGCAGCGTATCCAGCTGGCCTCCAGCCCTGTCGTGCGCATACAGAGCAGCTCGTGTGTGCACCGTCACGAAACCCGAGCGCGCTACCTCCTCGGTGGATGCTTCAGCGCAGGCGTTTCTGTTTGGCGGCTTGGTTGGGGTAGCGTGCGTGCGGCGCTCGGCAGGGCTCAGATCAATGGCTCAGCTTCCTCAAAAGCGCAGACCAGGCTTGCTGAAAATGTGCCCATATTTTCCCACTGAGGTGGGGTGTGTGTGTGGTGGGGGAAGCTTTGGATGAAAGGCATCGCGAAAACTGTTGCGTGGAACGGGATGTGGCACGATTTGTGTGAGTGATAGTCGAGTGCGATCGTCCGGGGCGGAGATTGTCGCTGCAGCGGTCGCAAGAGAGCTTCCCACTGCTGCCTGCCGCTGGTTAATATTGGATGAGCTGAGACCCTGATGGGATAAACATGCTAATCAATTACACTCAACTGTGGATAAGTGCATCGTGAACTCACCAGACACATTTGAGTGTTCCAAACCATGTGTTTTCTAGTTACAAAGACAAATTGTACCAATAAATCGGACTCTCACTCACTGTGGATCAGAACCCTAGACTATTGTGCTAAACTCATACTGTACCGATACATCATAACACTAATCTTGGACTACAGGGATGCGTTTCCCAAAACCATAGTTGCTAACCTGTTAACCTGTTAATGGGAAATTGCATTGCAACCAACAAAGTTTCTAACTTAGTTAGCAACTATGATTTTGGGAAACGCGCCCCAGCATGATAAATCTGAACTCAGACTCCTGGACATGACCTCAGATTACCATGTCAGAATGTACCCTAATTCCACACTACTCTGTCATCGGTCTTCAGATTAGTTTTTCAGATCCAGTTTTTGGGACGATCTGTCCGATCCCTTTTCTTGGCAGCCGATAAGGCTGGAGCCGTGGCCAGGTGGTGGGGTCTGAGGTGTGGAGTGCTGTGCTTGATCCTTTGTGCTGCTCTGTGGTGAAATGAGATGCGGTCTGGGACTGTTTGTGGTGTGTTGCGTTGCGTGGCCCTGTGTTACTGTCAACACTGGCCCCCAACAACAGCACGGCCACATAATGGCCTGGTCCTCAAGGGTGCCTAGCCAACAAGGTGGGTCTTGCTAATAGAAAAGAAAAGACAACATTTGAAACGCAATTTGATGTGGTATGGATTTGCAGGAAAAAAATCTGGCAAATTACATGCTGCCTTTTGTCCCCTTGACTTCAACTCGATGTGCAAATCAATTGGATTTAGGTTAGCTTATAGTCACAGTAGCCCTGGAGTTTTCACAGTCATATTCAGATTAGTCACTGTATGCTGCTCACGCTGCTGCACTCCAGTCAGTCAATGTGTGTGTGTGTGTGTGTGTGTGTGTGTGTGTGTGTGTGTGTGTGCCTGGTTCTGGTGCAGCGACTCTCGCTGATCCCCTCACCAGCAATCAGCTGCCTGATTCAGGAAGGATCGATCGAATGTGCGGGGAGGCCACACCAAGCCTTAGATCAAGCTGCTGATTGAAAAGGTTACATAGAAATCTCCTCAGACACACACACACACACACACCCACACACACACACACACACACACACACATATACATGCATATACACACGCACGCATACACACACACACACGCACACACACACACACAGGGTCTTCTCCATAGACCAATGTAGCACCTGTTCATTTTGGGGAGAGAGTGAGAGTGTGTGTACCCCATGCTGGGCCTGGCTAAACTCATCTGGAGTCGCAGAGCATCTCAGAGAAGATAAAGGCTGCAAGTGGCGGCAGCGGCATTGTCCAGCCTGTGGGCCGGTCAGTCACCAGAGAGAGGCTCTGATTTCATCACCACGATTACTCAGGGGCTCAGGGGGATTTCAGGACACACACATAAAGGAGCCGCAAGCAGTGTGTCTGTTTGTGTGTGTGTGTGTGTGTGTGTGTGTGTGTGTGTGTGTGTGTGTGTGTGTGTGTGTATGTGTGTTTGTATGTGTTTGTATGTGTGTGTGTGTGTGAGTGTGTGTGTGTGTGTGTTTACTTGTATTTCTGTTTGTTTATGTTTTGCCTGCAGACGAACCCTCCAGTGCGCTAATGAAGGAACAAATCAAGTGGGATTGATGAGCACATGAATTATTTAATCACATCAGCATGCACTAACACACACAACCAGGCCCCCAACCCCCGTTCACACACACACACATGTACACACACACCCAAACTGACAAGCATAGACTCCACAGCATCTCTGTCCCCCCACCCTGTACACACCAGCCCTACCCATACACACATTTGCATATGTGCACAAGCACTGACGCAAAAAATTGTGCACACAAACACACACAAAGAAACAATGATACACAAAAAAAACACACCCTCACACACACTTACACATATGGAAACGTGTATACAAACACACACTGATATAGAGAACACAACACACACACATACACACACACACACACACACACACAAATACACAACACAACACAACACAACACCCTCACTCATACACACATTCTCGCTCTGTTGTGGTGGGATGAGGCTGAGCTAAACAAAGCGATTGAGACGCAGCGTTTGGTGAGCGGCCCAGCCGAGGCAGAACTAATCGCTCTCTCTTCCCCAGACTGCGCTGGGGTGCGCCGCACAGGCCCAGGGATTCGCCCAGACAGCCCACCACTCCCCCCTGACTCCAGCAGATGAGATAATCATGTTTGCCGTGTGGGACTGAGTGTGTGTGTGTGTGTGTGTGTGTGTGTGTGTGTGTGTGTGTGCCTGTGTATGTGTGTTTGTGTGTGTGCGTGTGTGTTTGTGTGTGTCTGTCTGTATGTGTGTGTATGTGTGTGTGTGCAGGCATGCGTATGTGCCTGCATGTGTGTGTGTGTCTGTACACTGTGTGTTAATCCTTATGCAGGGCGCCTTGTGCAAAGGCACATCCAATCACATACAGTACTATGTACACACGCGGATCACCTGCCTATACATTTATATTTCATACACACATACACACGCTCTCTCTCTCTCTCTCTCTCTCTCTCTCTCTCTCTCTTTCTCTCTCTCTCTGCTTCTTTCTTTCTCTCTTCCTCTCTCTCCCTCTTTCTCTCACTAGCTGCGTCTTGAGGGGCTAGAGCAGTAAGGCACTGAGTGAGAGGCAGCAGAGGATTGAGGCTCAGGGAGCAGAGGGATGGGAGAGGAGAGGAGAGGGGGAGTGGGGGGAGAGGAGAAGAGAGGAGAGCAGAGGAGAAGGGAGGAGGAGGGGAGAAGAAAGGAGATGAGAGGGAGTGTGGGGGGAGAGGAGGGGAGGGGAGAGGAGAGGAGGAGGCGAGGGAAGGAGGCTGGTGATGGGGGGTGGTGAGGGGGGTCTCCAGTCAGGCTTGGCTGGGCTCCCCTGTGCTCTGTTCTGTATGCCACCCTTCACTCCAATTCCGTGCAAGGAAGCTAATGACAGAGCAGCATGGAGGAGAATGGCTGCTGCAGCAGTGGAGCCGCTGTAGCGTGTGTGTTTTTCTGTGTGTGTGTGTCTGTTTTTGTGTGTGTGTGTGTTTTTCTGTGTGTGTGTGTGTGTGTGTGAGCCTGCCTCGTCATATGCCAGAGAATCACATCATGCATACCTTCCAAAGCTAGTTACTGTCATAGAACTTTTTCATTGTTATCTGAGTGGCAACACCCACCCAGACCTCACATTTTGGGTGCATACTGTATGTATTTGTGTGTGTGCGCGTGTGTGCGCGTGTGTGTGTGTCTGTGGTGTGTGTGTGTGTGTGTGTGTGTTGTCTTCATGATTCTGCTAGTGCTCTTCTGGTTGCAGATGCTAGCTCTATTTTGTCTTTGTTGCATAGCAGCATTCTTAGTGCATTATGGTGATATGTGTTTTGTACAGTTTATGTGTGGGTATGTGTGGGTGTTATTGGTATATTATAAATACAAGTCTGAGTGTGCTTTTCAGATCATTTGGAAAAAAGCTATGCCTTGACCGTTTCTGTTTTAGTCATATGTGTGTGTGTGTGTGTGTGTGTCTCTCTCTCTCTGTGTGTGTGTGCGCGCGCTTTCTCGAGTGTGGCTGTGTGAATTTGTTTTGCATCTCCTCTGCCCTGCTGTAGGTTAATGAAAGACATCGAATACAAAAGAAAAAAAGGATGGAGAGAGCTAGAGAGAGAGAGAGAGAAGATAGGAAAGCAGGCAGAGAGGCAGAGAAGCGGAGATAAAACAGGAGAGAGATGAAGAGAGCATCTCTAGTGTTTTCTTTCAGGGCAGGCCTCCTGTGCCCTAGCTCCCACACGCTCTCTCTCTCTCCCTCTGATTCTCTCTCTTTCTCTCTCTCTCTCTCTCTCTCTCTCTCTCTTTCTCTCACTCTGTCACCAATGGCTGCTCACCCTTTCCCAGGCCTACAGTGAGCTACATCTAACAC
>NC_055976.1:8439962-8442462 GCF_018492685.1 Alosa sapidissima
CAACACACACACATACACACACAACACACACACACTACAGATTCACAGCATCATTACTACACGGAGAGCAGGGAGATGTACAACACACACACACACACACACACACGCTTGCACACATACATGTATATGGTCAGATGCTGACTCATGCAAACATTGACATTCACTCACACAGATGTGAAGGCCATGTTTTGAAGACAGTGATTGATGTAAAAGTTAACTGTAGTAATGGATTACGTTGAGCACGCACACACAACCACACACACACACACACACACACACACACGTCAGTCATAGACAAAAATGTGCACACACATGGCAAACACAAACATGCATAGACTTTCCTGGCAGACACAAACACACTGTCACTCAGACCTGTGCATGTAGGCACACACACACACACACACACACACACACACACACAGGAAGATGGAATGGTAATGATTGGCAGGAGTGCTGTCTGGAGGCATGGTGCAACAGTGAAGGAACTATGGCTGGAGAAAAAAGCAAAGGAGTGGCTATAAATAGCCCTTTCGGGGAGGCATATGCCGGTGCGGAAGAGCACACAAGCACAGGCCTGGTTGCCAGGGACAGCGCCCCCCCCCCCCCCCCCCCCCCCCCCCATCCCCTCCCTGTTTGGTGCAGTAGGGCACGAGTGGTAGGAAATCAACACAGGATACATTGCAATGAAAAATTGTACAGATGATTCGGACACATAGTACATGCATAATGTAGATACCTAGTTAACGATGCCACATTATGCATATATTCTTAACTGTGACTTTAAAATACGGTATATACAGTATATTTCCCAAAGCGTGGTGTTCAAAGAGAGCTCTTAGCACTCCTCATCAACCTTTAGATCTTTCTCTCCTCTCCAGTTTCTAGTGTTTCATCAGCAGTGAGATCATTTCAGCCATGTTGCCACTACATCATTCTCAACAGGATCCTGTACTCGTCTACCCATCACGTCACATTTGTATTTCTCACATGCTCTCTCTTTCTTTCTCTCTCTCTATCAGTGGTGTAGTATACGTGATACGCAGGACTACGCAGTATACCCACTTAAAAAGCATCACCATCTCGGTATACCCACTTAAAATAGGCAAGGATACGTATTAACATTTGGGGTTGATCATAGTATAGCCACTACAGCTAACTACTACATCACTGTTTCTTCCCATGTCCCCCTCGTACAGTCTCCCTTTATTATGCCAAGCAGACACTGTGCGGTTTAGACATGACCTTAGCCCTGAATCGGTCGGATCCGACTAACTTTTTAATTCCTGTCCGATGTGTCGTAGTTTGAGCAGGCTCATGATGTCCGATAAGAAGACGTCACAATCGGCGTTCCAGCTCTGGTGCCATACGAGTGGATTTCTGGCATGCCGCACATGTTTGTCGTTTGTCTTGCCGTGTGAGTAGCCGAACGCACTGTGTGAGCACTGCAATCTCGTCCAATTGAAACGTGTAGTGTGATCAACAAGATCGTATGCAACTGGAAAAGGTGTCTGCCTGGCTTTAGCTCTCTCACTCTGTCTCCCACACACACACACACACACACACACACACACACACACACATAAACACACACACACACACAGGCATTCATATCAGCGATCAGGGAATGGGGCCGCATGTGCCATTTTCATTGCTGGCTGCCAGCTCTGCTCTGCTCTGCTCTGCTCTGCTCTGCGGCAGAGAGGCCTTTAATGTTGCTCGTCTCTGGCGGCCTGATTGGACGCCGGTGAAGATGGCAGGAGAGAGGGGTCCATAATGCCAGATGACCGGCTCGATCTGCCCACAGAATGGGCCCATTGTGTGCCATGGCTGATGAGATAGCGATGCCATTGACCCATATTATGTGTAGCCGTGTGTGTGTGTGTTTGTCATAGGATGCAGGGTGTTTATTTTCACAGAGGCTTTGTTTGTGTGAGTGTGTGTGTGTGTGTGTGTGTGACAGGGAGAGAGAGTTAGTGTTATCTCCGGTGTGTGTGTGTGTATGCAGACATGCTCTGCTACGTGAGCAGAGAGTGTGAAGGCAGGCTAATGGCATGGCCTGTTAATGGGAGCTTAGGAACACACAAACACGCACACACACACCATACGTACAGTACATACACACACAGAGAGAGACACAAACACAGACACACACAGCTGTGCTGCAGCCTGTCTGGCTTGATTGAGAGTAATTTTACAGTGTGAGAGGAGGGTCACTCTGATGCACTCCCAGTCCTTATCACATAGCTTTGATGATTGCAGAGCAGGGCATTATGTTCACTGTTCATTTCCCTCACTGCCCCTCTCCCATCTCTCTCTCCCTCACATTTATCTCTCTCTTTCTCTCTCCTTCTCTCTCTCTACCACTCCCATCTGTCTATTTCTCTTCCTATCACCCATTTTTCTCTCTCTCTTCCATTTTGCTCTCTCTCCCTTTCTTTCTTTCTCTCTCCCTTCTCTCTGTCATTCTCTCTCTCTTATATACCGGTACCCAGTTCTGTTT
>NC_055976.1:8447462-8449962 GCF_018492685.1 Alosa sapidissima
CACACACCCACACACACACACTGCACACACACACTGTACACACACTGCACACACACACACAGTCGCATATCTGTATTCATTTGCGTTGCTTGCCTTCAAGCGGTCCCTACATTCCCCCGGCCCCTGTTTCTCCCTTTAATGCCGCCTTTTCTGTGTATAATCTAGCGGAGACGCTTCCCCACTTAGCCAGAGCCATGTTGCATCCGGAACTCTCCCTGACAAAAGGCAGTGGGGGAGACGGAGCTGCGCTGCGCTGCGCTGTGCTGTGCTGTGCTGTGCTGTGCTGGGGCGATGCGAGACGCTCCTTCTGAAGAAAATGACTGTGTTTTAACAAAATGTGAATTATTGATCTTAAGGGTGTTTTATTTCTGTCTGGTGTGCTTAGATGTGCGTTTCTAGGGGAGGTCTGATCCACTGATGTTTATGGGTATATAAGCTTGCTTATTAGCTAGATGTGTGTGTGTGTGTGTCTGTGTGTGTGTGTATGTGTGTGTGTGTGTGTGTGTGTGTGTGTGTGTGTGTGTCTGTGTATGTGTGTACCCATTTGTGTCTGCATTATTTTTATGTACTTGTGTATATGTGTGCACGGTTATGTGTTTAATTAAATATGCCTCGCATATTTCCCTTTCCATGGCAGACTACAACTAAAACGGTATGCCTTGCTCCATATTCCAAGCATTAGTGTTCACTATAATGGCATCCCCATGAGGGCCTGCTTCTGGAACGTGGCACATCAGCATGTTTTGGGGGCAAGGAAGAATTGAAGCCCAGGCAGACTAACCAGCGTCTACGCCTCTTCAAGCAAATGTATAATTGATACAAATGCGATGTGATGTCTTCATACATTTCCCCAGCCTTGGGCAAAGAGAAGGCCTCGGCATGAAAGGCAGCGAGAGTTAAAGTTTTAAAGCAGAAAAAGGAATATAAGTGCAAATCACCAAGGGCACCCATTCTCTCTGTGTCTTGTGCATACATTCCTCTCTTTCTCTCACTGTCCCTCTCAGGTAATGCATATGTCATATTGAGTTTTTGCATTGCTGCGTTGGCATCATACACACCCACCCACACATATTCTCATACTTTCTTTCTCTCTCAGTCACTAACACACACACACACACACACTCACGTATCACACACACACACTAACACTCACACAGCACACACAACACACACACACACACACACACGCACACACAGCACACACACACACACCCTTACAAACGCAACACTCAAAACACTCACAACGCAAACACACACACAAACACACGGATATTAGGCTGAGGCAGTACACATCTACGAGGCTGCTGTAGCCCTACTGTAGCACCTAATTCAGCCTTAAGAAGAAGGGGAAAAGATCCTGGGTGCCTCGCCACGGTGGCACCATTTAATCGCCACTGAAAGACACTAAGTGCTGCGCCACGCTGCATGGGTAATGCCGGTTAGCAGTGTAAGAGATTTTCATATAAATTGTAATCTCTTCATACAGTAAGAGGATTGGAAGCCACCGGCTCCTCTGAAATAAATGACTTTGGGAGCAGTGCGGTGTGGCACTGCACGGGGTGGGGAGGAGGCAAAGCAGTCAGTGAAGGGCAACATATCCCTGAGATTGAACACCCCCAGCAGCCGCCTGGGTAAATACAGTTGTTTTCGCTAACCGTGATTTAAGTAAACCGCCAGCGGAGATCAGAGGGTAAGAGCGAGCACTGGAGGCTGACGGTGACAGTGGCAGTCCCTCAGATTTCTTTATATACACATACACACACATACACAAATACATGCGCAAATGCACACACACACACACACAAATACATGCGCAAATGCACACACACACACATACACAAATGCACACACATATACAAACACACACACACACACAACAAACTGCATGCTGGGAGTTTTCTTCGGTGGACTGGATTTCTGTGAGTGGATTTCGCTGGCGTTTTTCTCCTCCCTGTTGGTGTAGCCGACACCATTTGCGTGAGGACTGCTGGCTGTGGGAGCGGGCGGGCGGGCGGGCGGGCGAGCAGCTCCTTCTCCAGCTCCAGCTCCAGCGCTCTGCCTCAGCTAATTGGCCCGGCTTTGCGGCGGCTCCAGCTCCAGCTGTCTCTCTGGGGGATTTTGGGCTCCGTACGCGCGGCTTTGTGCCACTGCCAGTGGCCCACTGCAGTGTGTGTGTGTGTGTGTGTGTGTGTGACTGTGTGTGTGTGTGTGTGTGTGTGTGTGTGTGTGTGTGTGTGTGTGTGTGTGTGTGTGTGTGTGCGAGAGCGTGCACGTGTGTGTGTGTGTGTGTGTGTGTGTGTGTCTATATTTGAATTGTTCTGTATGTCTGTCCTCTATATGTATGTCTATATTTGAGTCTCTGTCTGTGTGTTTTTTTGCGAATCTCTCTCTCTCTCCCTGTGTGTGTGTGTGTGTGAAAGAGAGGGAGACTCTGTCTGTATGTAAATGTGGTGCTGAGTTACTTAGCCCAGGCTCCTGTGTTTTCCCACAGGCGTTTATG
>NC_055976.1:8452462-8454962 GCF_018492685.1 Alosa sapidissima
CCCTCTCCTCCTCCTCCTCCTCCTCCCCTCGGCCCTCTCCAGCTGCACTGAATAGAACAATGAGCGCAGCACTAGTGAACAGGGAAGTGCACACAGGAGCATGAGTGTGCTGCTCCCTGATACAGAGCAGATGAATAGACCCAGCAGTCTGCGCTCACAAAGGAGCGTCTGGGGCCATTCACTTCTACTGAGGGCCCCGCTCCCCTTTGGCTCTGGAAGGCAGGCCTGGGGCAAGAACATCATGAAACCTTTTTTTTTTTTTTTCTCTCCTTTTTTTTTCCTTTTTCTCCATTTTTTCATTCCTCCTTCTCTTCTCCCTCTCTCTTTCTCTCTCTCTCTCTCTATATATCTCTGTGAGGAGAGGAAAAATCCTTTTATGTTTGGTTCAAAGCACCAACAAGATTTGAAACTTTTCTCGTGTCTTTTTTCCCCCCTCCCCTTCCTGCTTCCGTCTCCTCCCCAGAGAATGTGTACGGTGGGAATGTGAGAACCCTGAAACCTGTATCCCTCGTTCTTCTATATCTCTCCCCTGGATCAGCATCCAGCTGCATTTCTGTCATCTCAATCTCCCCCCCTCTTTGCCCCCTGAATGTACCGCCATGACTTAGAGATGACTCTGAGAAGTAAAGATTGGATCTTCTGGATGTGTGTGTGTGTGTGTGTGTGTGTGTGTGTGTGTGTGTGTGTTTTCTCCTTAATCCCACACTGTGTTGCCAGAACTCAGTAATCTGTCTGACAGGGCATGTTCTGACCGATCATGTCAGTTTGCTATCACCTCCACCTGGGTCAGCACACGGCTCCGAGGCCCTTTAACACTCCCCACCCATAAATCCCCTCGTTCATCAGTGGCGCTGCTATTCAGACACCCCCTCCATCCCTGACCCGCCGTCATCCTGACCACAAGCCCTGCTCGGTCCATTAGCACGCAGCCGCCCTGCTCGTCAGCAGGTCATTAGTCCTTATTTGTCTTAATGGACGTCTGGCCCTCCGGTGCCAGATGAGCTGGCGGCCCCCTCCACCCCCCCCCCAGCCCTCCCGTTCAGGATCTCTGACCAGGGGCCAGGCTCATTGGACATCTGCCGGACACGCATTTTTGTTTTTTGTTCTCTTTTTTTTTCCTAAAAAGAAGTGATTTCTCTCTGTCTTTTTCTGCTCCTTTCTGTGCTGTTGCTCTCCTCCCCTCTGTCTATCTCTGGCGTCCGGTCTGATGAGCATGTTAATGGAGAGGCAGGAGAGTCGGCTCAGCGCCGCTGCTCCCTCACAATACGTTCCACCCCTTGGCTTTGCTTCTCCCTTCCAGTCGAACTTTCAGTGGTTTCATCCTCCTCTCTCTCTCTCTCTTTCTCTCACACAATCTCTTTCTCTGCCTCTGTGTCTGTCGTTCTTTTTTCCCCTCTCTCTCTCTTCCCTGTCTGTTGGTCTCCTTCTCCCTCTGTTGCTCTCTGCCTCTCATTCTGTCAATCTGAATGTCTGTGAGTCTGTCTCCTGTGTGTCTGTGTCTATCCGTTTTCTAAATCTCTCCTTCTGTCTATTTTCCCTTTCTCTCTCTTTCTCCATCTCTCCACTCATCTCTCTCCCATCCTCCCTCTCTCTCTCTCTCCCTCTCTCTCTCTCTCTCTCTCTCTCTCCCCTCCTCCAGCTGTTCAAAGAGGAGCTCTCGCAGGTGAAGGAGGGGATGAAACAACTGAACGACCTGGCTCACCAGCTGGCCATCTCGGACGTGCACCTGTCCATGGAGAACGCCCGCGCCCTCGAGCACCTCAACAACCGCTGGAAGGTCCTGCAGGTAGACCACCCAACTCACCTGTCCTCCTCCTCTACCTCTCAACCACAGGGGGCGGAGTGGGACACTAAATATTAGCGGCAGATTTCAAACTTCGCTACTCCTCAACCACTGCAACCATTAGCTACCTCTAACATATACCTCCATTATACTTACTGTAACATATCTCCCGTATCTATACTGTATCTCACCATACATCACCATACATCTCAGCCTTGCTCTCTACCCCCCCACTCCGCCTCAGTCTGACTTCACTGCCTCTACAACCCCCAGCTGCCTCTAACATCCGCCTGTACCTCCACTTTTGCTTTCATCTCTAGCTCAGTGTTTATCTCCTGCTGGAGGTTCCATGGCATCTATCTCCAGCTCCATCTGGAGACTCCATTTCCTCCTTGCTCATTACGGATCTCCATCTCCAGCCCTGCTCACATGTTGTCCATCACCACTCCCCACTGTCTGTCTGAGCCTCTAATTACCGCGTTGGCCTTCACTTCCTCTCCATCTACAACGCCCTGCTTTCCTCGTCCGCTACCTCCAGCCCCGTCTCAATCCCCACCACTCCACCTCAGTAGTGTCCTCAATCTCCACTCACCTTTAACCTTTAACCCCTGACCTCCACCACCTCCTTATCCTCTTTCCCCTCTACTCTCAGTTCCTCACCTCCACCTTTAGCAGCCTCCTACTTCACCTGCGCACACCTTTACCTGTCCTTACCTG
>NC_055976.1:8459962-8462462 GCF_018492685.1 Alosa sapidissima
CAGTGCATAAAGGCATGGAATACAGTCTCCCTTACAGAACAAAAAGGGCACCCCTGATCAACCATTGGATTTAAAACAGAAATAAAAGCATTCACTGCTATTGCACCATGCAGAATACGCCATTGTAGATCGCCAGCTTTTTTAGTTAATGGTGACTTGTACAACGCACGCCATTGTGGTTTGACATCATTTTCAACCTGCAACACTTCACGCCAGGGTGTATCCACCCTCTTGTCCAGAGACCTTTTATTTAGGGAGAGAGCACACAGTTTGTACAATGATTTACTAGTTGCAGCTGTAGGACCCAGGAAAACTAAACTATCTGGGAGTAAGAAGCAACCAGTGCAACCTGTTAAATCTGGAAGTAGAGTAAGTCTGGGAAAGGGGTCATGGCAGTCAGGACTACACTCCCCCCCAAAATAATCTCCAAGCAATTGCATCTCCTCCCCAGTTAGCCTACAGGAGAGGAGTTTTAAATCATTCACTCTGCCACTCTCCCTGTTTAGCTGTGAACATCCTTGAGAGAGAAAGAGAGGAGAAAAAGGAGTGAGAAGGTTAAATGAAAGGAGAGAAAAGAGACGGCCGTAGAGCAGCTAGCTGCCATGGAGACTGAGGCGCGGAGCGTGGAGCATGGAGTCGCCTGCTTCACGTTGTGTGAGCATGTGTCTGCCAACTCTCTCTCTCTCTTTGTATTTTCTTTTTCTCTCCATCTCTCTCTCTCTCTCTTTCTCCATCTCTCTCTCTCTCTCTCTTTCTCCATCTCTCTCTCTCTCTCTTTGTATTTTCTTTTTCTCTCCATCTCTCTCTCTCTCTTTCTCCATCTCTCTCTCTCTCTCTTTGTATTTTCTTTTTCTCTCCATCTCTCTCTCTCTCTTTCTCCATCTCTCTCTCTCTCTCTTTCTCCATCTCTCTCTCTCTCTCTCTCTCTCTCTCTCTCTCTTTCTCCCTAAATGCTTGTTCGTCTGAATGGCTGCTGAAAAGCTGAGCGTAGCGCCCAGGTCTGGGCAGCGACAACACACATAATCCCTGTGTCTGGATTCAGACACGCCCAAGGATGCACAAGCACGCACGTCGCAGACACACACACACACACACACACACACACACACACACAGGCACACAGCTTTATCTGTCTCACACACATTCACAACAACAACAACAACTCACACTCACCCACTCAGTCACATAGTCACACTCACTCTCTCACTTGCACCAAATGAGCTGAACACTTACACATGCCACACACACACACACACACACACACAAACGCAGCAAATAAACACACATACACACAAATAAACACACACACATACATGACACAGACACATGCCTACAGACACATGCATACACACAAAAAAACATACCGGTATACACACACACACACACACACACACACACACACACACACACACACAACACAGCCTCATGATTACTCCCTAATCACTATGCAGCGCTGCAGTAATGTGTGCAGAGACAGGGCTGCTCATGAGGCTCTGTAAGTAGTCGCAGCCGTACGCTTGACTGGACATGAACCCACCCGCACAGATTTCTCTCTCTCCCTATCTCTCTTTCTCTCTCTCTCTTTCTCTCTCTCTCTCTCTCTCCCTCCCTATCTCTCTCTCTCTCTCTCTCTCACACATGTTTTTTCCTCCTCCCTGTGAATGGTTTTTCATGCTGTCCGTTGCCTCGGCCTGATTGATATTTTACCTCTGTGTTCCCACAGGCTCGGTGCAGATTCCCTGGGAGAGGGCCATATCCCCAACAAAGTGCCCTACTACATCAAGTAAGTCCGCCAGTAAAACACTCAGCCCACGCTGACGGCTAGCGGATTGGCCTGCGCCACAGGCCGTCGGGGGAGTGTGTGTGTGTTTGTGTGTGTGTGTGTGTGTGTGTGTGTATGTTTGGAGGGGAGGAGATGGTTTTGTTTTGCATTGTTACATTTCACAGTGGTCAGCAGTACATGCATCATGCACAGCAGTCTGCATCATGACAGCAGCTGTTGTGCAAGCCTGTAGAGCCAAGGGTGTGTGTGTGTGTGTGTGTGTGTGTGTGTGTGTATGAATACTGTATATGTCTGTGCTTATTTATGTGTGTGTGTGCGTGCATCTATATGTGTGCATGTTTTAGCGCGTGCCCTTATTAATGTGTGTGTGTGTGTTTGTGTACAGTATGTGTGTGTGTGCATGCTGTGTGTGTGTGTGTGTGTGTGTGTGTGTGTGCATGCTGTGTGTGTGTGTGTGTGTGCGTGCGTATGTGCGCGCATGTTGCCCTTGCTAATGTGTTTGTGAGTGTGTGCCAGCACGATTTTTGTATTTTCCCTCCACATCTCCACACTGGATGTATTGCTTTATGGTTGTTAGGGTTATTAGGGCTGTTTGATGCAGCTGTGTGTAACTAGATGAGATGAGTGCTTAAACAGGCCTCCTGAGTGCTCCGATCCGTGGAAAGTGGAGGACGCCATGAATAGGCAAAGGAGAGGAGTGAATTCCAAGCACTCCTG
>NC_055976.1:8467778-8472778 GCF_018492685.1 Alosa sapidissima
CACCCACCACAACACTGTTTACTGTTTACTGATTCCTCTGCATACCACGCATCTAAATTTAGTTTAGCATGACCAATCAACCCTGTTTGTGTTGTGGCCAACTCTGTGATTGACACTGTGAGGAGCCAATGAGAGTGGAACTAATAGGCTCCTAATGGATACCAAACAGTGTTGGCAGCTTAGTGAGCAGCGTGCATCCGATGGTCTGTGGCACTTAGCGGGGACAAGCCCTTGGAGTCTGAGACCCGAGCTGCATGCTCAACTCTGGGCAGCTCACAGATGGAGCTGGGGGAGGAGGGTCAGTGGGTTTGTGCACTCGTAGTCGCAGGCAAATGTGTGCATTTTTATTGTGGAACAGATCTGATGCGAGAGAGGAGTTTTTCAGGTTTTTTGCATTTATTGACCTGTGTGAATGCGTTCATCTCTTTGCATATGAGGGTGTGTGTGTGTGTGTGTGTGTGTGTGTGTGTGTCTTGCATGGGACCAGCGGACTCCATATACACCTACACATGAGGCTATAAATACACTTAAGGAAATCATTGCCATTGATTTTGTGTGTGTGTGAGTGTGTGTGTGTGTATGTATGCCTGTTTGTGTGTGTCTGTGTGTCTGTGTGTATCTGTATCTGTGTGTATATGACCATGTTTTTGCGTGTGTGTGTGCATATGTACAGTGATGGCCAAAAGTATTGGTACCCATGCTAAAGTTGACTGAAAAGAGGAATATAAAATCATCTTTTGGAAATTAATCTTAATGCCTTAAGTGAAAAATGAGGAAATATCTAACCTTTAAGGACACCAATTTTCTTAGTGAATGAATAATGTATCATAAATAAATAAATGTTCTCTTAAAATACAGGGGTCATAAGTATTCCCACCCCTATGTTAAATTCCCATAGAGACAGGCAGATTTTTATTTTTAAAGGCCAGTTATTTCATGGATCCAGAATACTGTGCATCCTGATAAAGTTACCTTGGCCTTTGGAATTAAAATAGCCCCACATCATCACATACCCTTCACCATACCTAGAGATTGGCATGGGTGTTAGCCTTTTAGTTAGCCTATTAGCTGGTTTGATGCTCATTGAGCTCAATGCAAATCAAACCATCTCTAGGTATGGTGAAGGGTATGTGATGATGTGGGGCTATTTTAATTCCAAAATAGCCTTTAAAAAATAAAAATCTGCCTGTCTCTATGGGAATTTAACATAGGGGTGGGAGTACTTATGACCCCTGTATTTTAAGGAAGAACATTTATTTATTTATGATACATTATTCATTTACTAAGAAAATTGGTGTCCTTAAAGGTTAGATATTTCCTCATTTTTCACTTAAGGCATTAAGATCAATTTCCAAAAGATGATTATATATTCCTCTTTTCAGTCAACTTTAGCATGGGTGCCAATACTTTTGGCCATCACTGTATGTATGTATGTATTGTATCTCTAAGTATCTTTTTTTGTGTGTGTGCATGTGTGTGTGTGTGTGTGTGTTAGTGGACCTGCTGACGCTGGCCAGCGTGGTGGAGGTGTTCCGTGAGCAGGAGCTGCAGGCAGGGGAGCGAGTGCTGGACGTGGTGGAGGTGATCCACGCCCTGACTGCCCTCTACGAGCGCCTGGAGGAGGAGCGCGCCGTGCTCATCAACATCCCACTCTGCGTCGACATGTGCCTCAACTGGCTGCTCAACGTCTATGACAGGTACACACACACACACACACACACACACACACACACACACACACACCAGGGTCTATACATTCCCCTCTGCGTCGACATGTGCCTCAACTGGCTGCTCAACGTCTATGACAGGTACACACACACACACACACACGCACACGCACACCAGGGTCTATACATCCCTCTCTGCGTCGACATGTGCCTCCACTGGCTGTTCAACATCTATGACGGGTACACACATACAACATGTGTGACATACTCACATGCACAAAGGTGCACACACTCACACACACATACATGCATTTCAGTCACACACACATACACACACACCTACAAATCAAAGTCTCTCCCCCTCTGCATCAACATGTGACTCATAGGGCAGCCGTGGCCTACTGGTTAGCACTTCGGACCTGTAACCGGAGGGTTGCCGGTTCGAACCCCGACCAGTAGGCACGGCTGAAGTGCCCTTGAGCAAGGCACCTAACCCCTCACTGCTCCCCGGAGCGCCGCCGTTGATGCAGGCAGCTCACTGCGCCGGGATTAGTGTGTGCTTCACCTCACTGTGTGTTCACTGTGTGCTGTGTGTGTTTCACTAATTCACGGATTGGGATAAATGCAGAAACCAAATTTCCCTCACGGGATCAAAAGAGTATATATACTTATACTTATACTGGCTGCTCTTTGACGGGTACAGAGACATATGCGTCAGACACGCACTCACACCTACGCACCAGGGGATGTACATCCCCCTCTGCGTCCACATATGCCTCGACTGGCTGTCCAATGTCTACCTCAGGGACACACACATGCGTCACATGCATACACACACATGCGTCACATGAATACACACACATGCGCAGCAGGTATGTAGATGCTAGTGCTCAACATTCTCTCAACTTTCTCTCAACTAGCTGATTAATATTTACAACAGGGACAGCTTCATGAGCACACATACACACACCAAGGTGCTTATGATATGGATGGCTCTGACACACATACACATACACACACACACACACACACACACACACACACACACAGGTGGAAGCATGAAACATGTGAATACTTCAATTACACGCATGACAGATACACAGATAGATCTATACACACACACACACACACACACAATCATACACACAGTGAAAGCATGAAACACATGAACACTCTAATTACTTCATGACACGCATGACTGGCACATAGCTATACTGACGCACACACACACACACACACATACAAACACACACAACCCTTATCTTCCTCAGTTCATTACACCTGCTCACCTCTGCTGCCAATCACTATTTGGCATTTATGACAGGTATGCCCTCACTTGACCCCTATCTGACCCCTGTGTGACCTCATCCTGTCAGTGCTCATCCACACCTCGCAGTCAGTCTGATCTGACAACCATGGTCCAGACTTTCCCCTCCTCCTCTTACCTAAGAGCCTAGTGGAAGTCACATCTTTACACACACACAGCATGCTTTAAACATTCGTATCAACCCCCTTTTTTAGTGTGCACAGATGTATGTTGGGATGTATGATGCTAGCTTGCAAATATTGCTAACTTCTGTCTCACCGTGACTATAGACATGACTCAGGATATGTCTGATCATGAGTACACAACTGCATTGAAGTGCAGTTCATTTTGCATTCAAAAATATTACACATAATATCACAAGACACTCACACTGTGACAATGTATGCAGCGTGTCTGTAATTGTATTCCATAAACATTTTTAAATATAAATATCCACTAAATTCAACACGTTGATCAAGTTGTGTTGTAGCTCTAGAAACACAGAATGTCACAATTTTACACACGCACACACACACGCACACACGCACACACACACACAACACACGCACACACACACGCACACGCACACGCACACACACACACACACACACACACACACACACACACACACACACACACACACACACACAAATACACACATTTGAATGCTTTTATTTGGATCCAAAAGGCAAGCCAGGAAAACAAGATCCAAATACTCTGGGGAGAGTCATTGACAAGGTGACAGGTCTACTGTACATGACTCACATACTTTTACAGGTCCCTCCATTTACAGTATAATACTCAACACATTAAGGATAAACAAAACTCTCTCTTATGGACATGGCTTAAACTTCGAAATACTAGAGTTTACAGAGTTTACTAGAGTCTACTATTAGTTTACAGTGGTATCCAAGTTGGTGAATGAGATCTACCAGTAGTTGATATTTCAATAGTTTGGAATAGTAGTAAGTGTCCATATACAGGTCAAAACAGCAGTCCTTGAATTTCCCCTGGGGATCAATAAAATCTATCTATCTATCTATCTATCTATCTATCTATCTATCTATCTATCTATCTAGCCCATCTCAAAGATAAATACAGATTTCACAGCCTCATTTACAATTGCAATGTCAGGACTCAGGACTGTTTGGAATGTTTTTGAAGTAGTCACTGTCAGATGTGTTATGATGGAACCAGTTCATTTGTACAGTGCTGTGCTTGTAAATCTTGGCGTCATGTCCATGGTTTATAGCCTGGAGATTCCAGATCCTGATAATCTAGAAAGATTAAGGGTCTGGCCACGAATTCCCAACTCAAGGGGCGGCACCAAACGTGCATTTGAAAATCTCACTGCACGCAATTGGATAACACAATACGACCAATGTTTACTGACTGATTCCGGACTTTGACGCAATTGGATAACAGTACGACTGTCATCTGTTTAGCTCGCCTCTGGCCCGCCTACTGTATATCAGATACACCGATGTGATTGGCTCCCCGTGATGCAAGTGGCAAAAGTAACGTGCATCATTACTCATTGCCAGAGTGTCTTGCAGAGACAATTCAAATTGTGCTCTTGCGAGAACTCTGGATTTTCCAGGGTACATGGTTTATCTTTTGCAAGTCCTTTGCAACCAGATCAACCAAACGATTATGTCTGGCCCATAGACTGTATATATATATATGTCTATGGTCTGGCCCCATACAGGTCTTTATAATAGTAGTATCCATTTAGTATGTGAGCAACCATTTCTTTTTCCTGTTGAGTTGGGTGTAGTATACAGTAGGGTTCGTGCTTGTACCTACAGTAGTTGAAAGACATTGCAGTCTTGCTTTAATCATGAATATCAGGATGTCATCTGAGATCGAGGGGTTTGTCAGGTCAGAGTCAGTGGTCAGCAAATTAGAGTAATGCTAGTTTTCCTTGCAGTTTGAGGCCCGTCCAGTGCTGTCAATTTTGGGTCTGTTTGAGGTGAAGAATTGAGGCTCTTGCGTGTTTAATACACACACACACACACACACACACA
>NC_055976.1:8482778-8597778 GCF_018492685.1 Alosa sapidissima
TCTCTCTCTCTCTTTCTCTCTCTCTGTCTCTCTTTCTCCATCTGTCTATCCTGCACAGGCTCCGGGGAAGCCGGCTATCGAGGCGTCCCACTTCCTGGAGTGGATGAGCCTGGAGCCCCAGTCTCTAGTGTGGCTGCCCGTCCTGCACCGCGTCGCCGTAGCCGAGTCGGCCAAGCACCAGGCCAAGTGCTACATCTGCAAACAGTGCCCCATCAAAGGCTTCAGGTGAGTGAGTGTGTGTGTGTGTGTGTGTGTGTGTGTGTGTGTGTGTGTGAGAGAGAGAGAGAGAGAGAGAGAGAGAGAAAGTATATATGCAAACAGTGCCCCATCAAAGGCTCCAGGTGTGTGTGTGTGTGTGTGTGTGTGTGTGTGAGTATAGATTTGTGTGAACACTTGCAAGCATATGTAGGGCCCAAGCCTGTCAGGTCAGTTCATATTATCAATGTAGTGTCAGAGAATTGTGATAATTTCCCATTAGAGGGGAGGCTACAGTGAATGTAACAGTTTGCAACAGTTAGCTCTGCAAATACCACCATGCTGCACTAAACTACCTTGGAAGCTTGTGCACATTCCCTGCCAGGATATACAGTATGAAGAATCAGAGTTACAGTAGCACACTTACTGTAGGCCTCCCTCCATACAAACAGCAGGTGAGCTACCTGTGATGCGTTATTGGACTTGAGAAATGCTGGCGGCTCCTTTATTTCATCGCTCGCGCTCCGACCCCCAGCTGAGCTAGCAGCAGTCACCCCCCTCCTCCTCCTCTCCTTCCCTCCTCCTCTCCTCCCCTCCTTCTCCACCTCTCCTCCCCCCTTCCTCCTCTCCTCGCCTCCTCCACCTCTCCTCCCCTCCTCTCCTCTCCCCCTCCCTCCTCCTCTCCTCCTCCTCCTCCTCTCCTCCTGCCATTGTGGGTATTTATATCCTCTCCCCTGTGGCTCCCCTGCAGGTACCGCAGCCTCAAGCAGTTCAACGTGGACATCTGCCAGACGTGCTTCCTCACCGGGCGCACCACCAAAGGGAAAAAGCTGCACTACCCCATCATGGAGTACTACACCCCCGTAAGAGACACGCTAGCCTAGCAGGGCTGCCGAATGACAGGGCAAGGTGATGAATGAGTGATGAAAAGAAACAGAAAGAAATACCAATATACAGTACAGTACTATGATATCATATTATAACAAGGCCAGATAACACACACACATACACACACACGCACACACACACACACGCACACACACACACACATACACGCACACACACACACACACACGCACACACATACACACACACGCACACGCACACACACACAGGCCTTGCAGGTACTTATTGTAGCTGTGACAGTGATGTGTGGGGCGGCTAGTCAGCAGTCTCCAGTTCCATGGACACTGCTGGGTTGCAGCGTTGACACGGAGCAGCCGTGTGACTGGACTGAGCTTCCAGTAGATGAGGTGCCCCCCCCCCCCCCCTCCCCTCCTTCCTTCCTCTTCCTGGACTGGCACCAGCTCAGCTCTCTCACCATGTGTGGCGCTCAAATAGCAGCCAGTCTGCCAACCTCCTCCCCAGTCTGCTGATGGGAAGTGCCACACACTCGCTCACACGCTGGCCCTGGGCGACTGGGCCCACATAGACTCTCCAATAGCACTGTGTGAACGGCCATAATGTGTGCAGTGGGAGAGGAGGATTGTTTTTGCTATATCAGTGCGGAGGGTGGATTAGCTGCTAGTGTAGAGGTGATGGATGGGGCTACTGGTTAGTGATTGTCTGGGCCGGGTCAAGCTTTGTCAAGCTTGGTCATCCCTGGGGAGAGATTGCTGATCAAGGAACCCCTGAAGAGGGGATTTTATCTTTTCTTTTTCTTTTACTCAGTACTTTCTTTCACTCCCTTTATCTCTCCTCGTTCTCTGCTCTTCTCCTGCTCTCTGTTCCTGACCCTGACCGCCGTGCCAGACCACCTCGGGCGAGAGGATGAGGGACTTTGCCAAGACGCTGAAGAACAAGTTCCGCTCGAAGCAGTACTTCAGCAAGCACCCGCAGCGCGGCTACCTGCCCGTGCAGTCCGTCCTGGAGGCCGAGAGCACCGAGACGTGAGTTTGTGTGTGTGTGTGTGGGGGGGGGGGGGGGGGGGGGGGACCGTTTAGGAGAACGAGAGACACCTTCCAAAAAGTCTCACCTTTATAACACAACAAAATAGGCTTACATTCTCCCACTGGAAAACTTGAAGCAGAGCGAGAGAAGGAGAGGGAGGGAGAGAGAGAGAGAGAGAGAGAGAGAGGGAGAGAGAGAGAGGGAGAGAGGAGAGAGAGAGAGAGCATGAAAGAAAGAGAAGGAGCGTGGGAGGGAGAGGCAGGCGTATTGCAGGCGTATTGCCAAGCAGATATATTTCTGGAACTGCATTACTTTGTTAGTCTGTTAGCTAATACAGTTAGAAAAGGACTTTGGCAACATTGTTTACCTGACAGCCTCCCATGTCTCTGGTGTGAGCCGGCTGATAGCACTAATGCCCGGCGATGGCAGCAGCCAATATCTGCAGCCCAGATAACACAGCATGCTGCTAAGGGCTAATATTATTAGGATTAGGGGGGTGGGTTATCTAAGGATCCGTAGCACCGCAGCTCTGGAGGAAAGAAGAGGAAGAAGAGGAAGAAGAAGAAGAAGAAGAAGTAGTTGAAAAAGAAGATGAAGAAGTACTGTAGAAGAAGAATAAAAAGAGGTAGTTGAAGAAGAAGAAGAAGGAGAAGAAGGCGCCCAGACAGACAGACAGACAGACAGAGAGGTGGGAGGCAGCAGGGGGGTGGGGTGTTGGGAAACGTGACCTAGTTTAGGAAAGAGCACCGCCGTCATCTTCATGCACAAATAATGAGCAAATACACACACACACACACACACACACACTCACTCACTCACCCACACACATACACATGTGGTCACGCATCCTACAGGCACATAGTTCTAGACCATGCATGGTTGCACAGTGGCACATTGACATCGGAATAGGTGGCTGAGATGAGGTGTTAGTGATGTGTGTGTGTGTGTCTGTGTCTGTGTGTGTGTTTGCGTGTGTGTTTGCCTGTGTGTGTGTGTGTGTGTGTGTGTGTGTGTGTGTGTGTGTGTGTGTGTGTTCCCACAGGCCCTGCTCCTCACCCAAACTACCCCATGCAGACACACACAGCCGGATTGAGCACTTTGCCAGCAGGTAGGACACCAGTCACAGAGCCCCCCTCTCTCTCCCCTGCCTTATGTGTTTTTAGAGCTGGGTTTTTTATTCACATATCCACATTTATGGGACTGTATTGAAATTGGGAGTAATATTATTTCACATCATTTTGCATATAAAGCCTACGCTTAATGCTTGACTTACTTTATATTGCCACCACTATATTGCCATGAATTAAAGTTGTTGGGGGATTCAAGTGCAGTTGTGCAGATGCTTCTTTTGATTTCCACCTCCTCTATATTGCCATATATTATTAGCACACCCCAGGGCTCACTTTGAAGTATCATATTAGGTGAGATTATGCTATCCAACATTTTTCATTGTATTGATTGTTTGTTATGTATAGAGTTTCCTTTGTTAATGTGGCCTCTGAGGTTTCCTACCTTGACTGCATTCACTGCCATGCTAACCCGGGCAAGGCTCTGGTTCCACTGAGAGCCCGCCTCTAGTGCTTCATTGACATTTGCATCTCTGAGCCTATGGTCTATTTCATCAGAACGGGTTCGTAATTTCTCACAACAGCTTGTCCCTAAATTGATGCCATATTTGATAAGTGTGATTTTTTTGGCTTGGTTTTTGTTTATTTTGTTTGAAACGTATTAAAAGTTATTTTATTTGCATGGACATGGGATTGGCATTCTTGGCATTGCAGGCATACTTTTTTGTTGGCTTTACGGTTCAATTAATTCCTAGGCTTACTCCGAATTTCTTTTTCTTGTTTTGTAATTAGACCGTATGGCTGTATGGAATGGACCTCATTTGCTGCCGTACCGATGCAAGCCTAATTGAAAGTGCAAAATCTGTTTGTGAAGTTAGCAGCTAAGTTATCAATTTTTGGATGTGTTTAATTCCATACATTTGTTTCAGTTTTTGTTGAGTTGTCTAGAGTCAATCTGCAGTCCATCTGTAGACTATATTAAGCATACACATCTTACTTGGCTGCATATGTGTGTTTCTCATTCACCCCTTTTTGGTTTACAGTGCAATTCAGATGTACTCTTTTTTTCGGCACGCTTTGGTGGAAAATGTGGAGAACTTTTGTAAAACGTGGCTGTTGCCGTGTGGGTCAGTTTGGTCAGGGTCAGTTGCTTCTCTCTCTCTCTCTCTCTCACACACACACACACACACACACACACACACACACACACACACACACACACACACACACACACTAACACATTCCATTAAAGCTAATGTACCCTTCCAGCTCTCCACCTCTCCATCACACCTCCATCCCACATCTCTAACTCAACCCACCATCCTCTCTCCTTTCTCCCTCTATCCCTCTCTCTCTCTCTGTCCATCCCTCTCTCTCCCTCTCTCTCTTTCAGCTCCTTCCAGCTCACTGATTGGAGTATTGATTTGCTCCAGCTGGATGGCTTGTTGCTCTGCAATACCCCACTGATTCAGGCAGAGACACCAACATAAACACACACACACCACACACACACACACACACACACACACACACACACACACACACACACACACACAGGAACACTCACAAAAGAACACTCACACATGAAGGCACATACTGTTTCATTGTGTACATGCTACTTTTGTGTGTCTTGCACATGCTCTTTTCCCTCTGTCTGTCAAACTCTTACTCACTCTTTCTCTCTTCCCCATCTCTCTATCTCTCTATCTCTCTTACAGAAACACACACACACACACACACACACACACACACACACACACAGGGAACAGTGGAGTTCACACTGTAGGGGTTGACAGGGGTCACCTGCTTTGTGGTGCAGCGTGTGTGTTTGTGTGTGTGTGTGTGTGTGTGTGTGTGTGTGTGTGTGTGTGTGTAAGAGAGAGAGAGAGGGACAGAGAGAGAGAGAATATATGTAGTGAGTATATGTGTGTTCCAGGCAGAAAACTAGGTCCAGGGGCACCTATGAGCTGCCAGCCCACATCAGCCTCCTCAGCGTGCCAAGTGTAGACTCAGGCCCTGAGACCCCCCACACACACACACACACACACACACACACACACACACACACACACACACCCGATCTCTTCCCTCTCCCTCTGTTCCTCTCTATCCCTTTGCCCTAAAAAAAACAAGAACTGGAGGCCTGTGTCTTTAGACTGCATGGACTACAAGCTACAAGATAGTGTCTGACGTTTTAGCCAACAGGACATGCAGATGGCATTGCATTGGCATGGAGCCTGTAGGGAGACTCCGGTCACCAAAGGGTTGGTAGATGACCTGTCGCTGCTCTCCAGTCTCAGGTGCTGCTGAGGGAAATGTGGAGGAACATGGACATTGTGTAGTCTGCTTTGGAGCATTGGAAGGAAGGACTTCAAGGTCTGCTTTTGGAAAGTTAAGGGGACAATTTGTAGAAGTTTTTAACAAGCAAGAAGAGGATGTTATTTGAGTGTGTGTCAGTTGATCCTGTGAAGAAGATCTACTGTTATACAGAAAGCATCTAAGAAGAATTTGATCTTTGGTCTAGATTTGAAACTGGAGTTTGAAGATTAAAACTACAGTTAGGGCAATTTGGATATCATCCAGAAGTTGGTTGAACCACAGTTGAGCTGAACCACAGAGCAGTTAAAAGCTGCTTCACCATGTTCAGTTCTAACAGCGGCTTTTACCAACAAGTATTTCTCCTGTGACCTAAGAGTTCTGGCAAGTGTGTACTGCTGAAGCATATAATTGTGTGAATCTCATTTTTTATTCAGTATTCATTTGGCGTGCACTTTTATCCAAAGCAACTTACATACGTCAATTATTACAAGGGCCAGTCTCCACAGAGCAACTCGGTGTTAAATGCCTTGCTCAAGGCATGCAGTAATGTGAATATTTAAATATTGTTAATGGGGAGGACATTCACTTTTGCCTTCTCTGTCTATCTCTCTCTCCCTGGCATTCTGTTTGTCTACTCTCTTTTTTTTCTCTCTTTTTCTCTCCCCCCCCCTCACACACACACACACACACACACACATTCCCACTTCTCCCTTCCCCCAGCGCTGTGACAAACAGCTCAGCAATATTGACTGGAGCCGGAAATGCACTTGACGTCTGCCAAGTCTCCCCCTCGTCCGCCTCCTCCCTGCTCTACCTTATTTAGTCACCCTTCTGAACAGCAAACTTCACTAACTAACCCTTCACTTCTCTGCCATCCCTCCTTTCCTCCTCCCCTCCCTCTCTCCCTCCCTCGCTCGCTCGCTTCTGGAGTGTTTTGTTTTCCTGATGCGGACATGCCAGCTAATGGATTTAATTGTCTGCCCGGAATTCATGTTACGTTTAGTCATTCGTCGGCACAGCAGCCAGTGTGTGTTCTGTTTGCTGTACGTACGGGCTGCCTGAAACTGAGCGCCCGTTTGGCATTCACAAGCCCTTGCCACTGCCAGGAGTCTGTTTATGGAAATGCAACAAATGAAAAAATATTAAATCTAAAACAAAAAGCACACTGGCGAAGATGAATAATTATGCTGAGGTCCTTGCATCTGTGAAAAGGGGAATTGTTGTGAAGGGCAAGAAGATGGCTTCAGCTTTATCTTTTCTTCCCACACCTCTTTCTCGTTCTCTCTCTCTCTTTCTATCTTCCTCTCCATCAGTCCTTGACATGTTCTCGTGCTGAGATGACACATGCCCACATCCTGCTAAAAGAAGACCCCCCCTTCTCTTCTCCCGCAGAACTGAAAAGGACATCTTGTCTGCATATTTAAAGCAAACTTAAGCATGATCTGAGGTCTACCTAAATGAATCCAGACAGCTCTTTCATGCCTATGGAAAGAACGAAGAATTGGATTAATCTTCGTCTCTCTTTTCTCTCTCTCTGTTACTTTCAAGTTGTCATTATTTTTTTCTCTCTCTTTCTCTCGTTTTCTATCTCTCCTTTTAAAAAGAGAGAAATATTAGACAAGGTTTTCCCGGTTTCCCGGTTTCCCGCCCCCCCCCCCCTCCCATCACGGCTCAGACTGCCTTTGGGAGGTTGAGAAGCAAATTACATTTATATGGGAAAAGTGTAGGAATGTCAGTGTGGCAGTGCGCGTTTCACATCCTCCTCCGGGGCAGAAGATGTATCAGTCATTCCTCCGGAAGGGAGAGAGGGCTTTCTCTCTTTCTCTCCTTTTTTCTGTACTCAACTCCGTTTTTTCCCCCTTTGTAAGAGCAGAACGAGTGGGTGTAGTTGTTAATCCTCAGTAATAACTTGGGGGGCCGTCGGGGAGGGGGCCTGCTATTTGATGTTTTAGGATTCCGTAAAGGGAGGAGGAGGAGGAGGGAGGGTATGGGATCCAGATTGGATTCAGATTCAGGGAAAAGACTGCGGTGTGCTGTCGTCATGCATTGCACACAGATGTGTTGGTCTGCAAATATTCCTGCTCAGTGATGCACATTTGACCACACTGACATCCGTTTGTCCACACACACACACACACGTGTGTACAAAAGCATGAATGTGTAACCACATACACACACAAGTGAGTGTATGCACAACCATGGCTTCACAGATACACACACACACACACACACACACACACACACACACACACACACACACATCACCATCAGAGTGTTCCGGTCAATGCTCTGTCCCCCAGGAGTGGCGAGTCAAGAGTCATAAGAAGCATTATTGCAGCAGACACACTTCACGGTCACTCACACACACATTATGTGTCCTCTCCCTCCTTCCCTCTCTGTCTCTGTCGATCTCCCTCCCTCCCTCTCTGTCTCTCTGTCTCTCTGCAAACTGTACACTGCCTCATGCTCAATGTAGGACACGTCTTTCATTTCTGCCTGTTTACCTCCCTCATACACACTCCTTCTTATGTGTGTAAACACACACACTCAAATCACACACACACACACACACACACACACACACACACTCAAATCACACACACACACACACACACACACACACTCAAATCACACACACACACACACACACACACACACACACACTCAAATCACACACACACACACACACACACACACACACCTCACATAAAACCTCATCTACCATACTCCCCTGGGGGGGTCAGTGACCCTCTCTCCCATCTGCCCCATCAATCCCAGTGCACTGCTGCCTTCCTGCCCAAGGTTCTCCTAACCTCCCGATCACTTGATGGAACAGGTATCCTATTAAAGCCCTGTGATGGACTGTGTCGAGGCGGGGAGTGAATTAGGAGATCTCCGTGGCAGGCCAGAGGTCAGGCGGACGGTAGCGAGCCCAACATCTGATAGCTGCTGGCCAGAGGTGACCAGGAGGACAGCCGGGGCGCTCTGATAAGCTCCTCACGGCAGGCGTTAGTGCCCCCTGGGCTTTCAGTTCTTACAGGTCAGGTCACAGCTCCGCTGTGGTATTTTATTGGAACGTACAGTATTTTAACAGAGTTGCGTTTTAGTTTGACCTTTTATTTCCTCACAGTGCATGAGGTGGTCACTAGTTGACAGTCTGCCGTTGTATCAGACTGGGTTCTGATCCAGCCCAGAAGGGGCAAGTCCTACACATTGTCTTCAGTTGTTTGTGCTTTGAAGACTGAGAGGAGTAGAGATGGAACCAGGTCTGAGGTTGTACAGCTGGGATTACAGCCTACAGTACACTCTCAGTAGCTCATGCTGCATCACACGGCAAATCCCCACGCCAGCTTTAGTTGGGACTGTGACACATACAGGAGTTGAGCGAGATATGTGGTCCACCCCTGTGGTTTGCAGCAAACTTGTGAACTTGTCAGAGTAACTGTGTGCCACCCCACACATCCCCCCCCCCCCCAGCCTGTCTCTGGTGCTTCCTCCACACAGTCCCCAGCTGGAGCCCTTGGAGAGGAAGGCACTTAACGCATACTCTCCTCCCAACGCCTGGACGCTGTCGCCAGCCTCAGTGTCCTTTCAGTCAGCCGGCCTGCCAAACCCCATGGGCCCACCTGCTGGATGTGTGTGTGTGTGTGTGTGTGTGGTGAGGGAGTGAGGGGGTCGCTAAAAGCAAAGTTTCCCCCCTCCTTCATGAACTCCCTTTGGGGGCGGTGTGGTAATGGGCAGCGTGGCAGCAGCAGCCGGGCGACTGGTGTGTCGGGGGAGCTGTCCGTGGTGCTGAAGCCCTCCCAGAGGGAAACCGGCTGCAATCATGTGGCTGCAATGATGTAGCCAGCGCGGGCTGTGTGTTAAGACCAAGGAGAGGAAGTCAGGGAGAAGTTAACGAGGAGCAAACAGACAGCCTATGACAGTTTGTAGGTTTTTGTGCAGACAGCTGTGGCTCGTTAAAAATGTAGATTGTGTAAAAAGCTGGAAGAGGCTTCTAAATGCTGGTGGAGCCACACTGAATACAAACTGTCTTGTGTTACCTCTGAATGTTCATTTCTGTGTCATTATAGGGTGTGTGGTGGGTGTTGTGCCCTTTGATGGTATCCCTCTAATGTTGCTTGAACAAATCAACAACACAAAATTCTATACGGACTCTCTGGCTACGTGTGTGATGGGCTGTGCTGTTGGTGGGCTCAGTAGTCCCATTGGAATTCTTTGTTTTCACTTCGGGAACCTACAGTAGGCCACTGTAATCTCTCTCTGTCACTGGTTCACTCTGTTTGTGTGTGTGTGTGTGTGTGTGTGTGTGTGTGTGTCTGTGTGTGTGTCCTTCCAGGTTGGCAGAGATGGAGAATCAGAACTGCTCCTTCTTCACTGACAGCCTCTCACCGGATGAAAGCCTGTAAGTATAAATCCCATTGCACACACATACACACACACATGCACATACGCACGCGCACACACACAGAGACACACACACAGGCTTTCAGGGGCATGTTGCAGTGATGGTTCACAGCTATAATGAGAGGTTTCAGGGCGTTTGTGTGTGTGCCCGCGCATGTGTGTGTCTGCTTGTCCCTGTGTGCTTGTTTGTCTATTCATGTGTGTGTGTGTGTGTGTCAGTCTGTGATAGAGGGAGCGAGAGAGGGCACGAGAGAGTGAGAGATTATTTTGAGGGTGGTTTGCTGGTCACATATAAAACAGGGAAGGGGTGGGAGTGGGGAGGGTAATGAAAATGACCCAAGGCACTGTGAGCACTCTGCCTTCATCATATAAAAGTCTTTGTGATTAAGTCTGGTGAGTCTGGTGGCAGGTGTAAACAGAGAGAAGCGCACGCTGAAGAAAGGAAGATTGAGAAGAAAGAGAGAGAGAAAGAAATGATTGGAGCAGGGGGGGGAAGGATGGAGGGCTGTGTATTGGGGAATTTTCAAATTGTTATTGAAATGTCATGGAGCACAGAATTGAGAATTGGGAGCAGGAGGCTGTCAAAGCTGAAAAGAGAGAGGGGATGTGGGTGTGTGTGTGTGTGTATGTGTTTGTGTGTGTGTGTGTGTGTGTGTGTGTGTATGTGTTTGTGTGTGTGTTCTGTGTATGTGTGTGTGTGTGTGTGTGTGTGTGTTAGTGGGCTTTGGGGGTGCGTGGTTGTGGGTTGGTTGGTGTGGATGAATTACGTGCATATATAAGTGAATAAGGTGAGCCCTTTCCCAAAACAGCTTTCAAAGCAGGTCGATTAATCATGTTTTCTGGTCACTACAGCACTGAGTACAGGCATAATGCTTTAAGAGGTACAGAGAGAGAGGGAGAGGGAGAGAGAGAGAGAAAGAAAGAGAGGGAGAGGGAGAGGGAGTAAGAGAAGGAGAGAGTGTATGTGTGTGTCAGTGTCATTGAGTGAGGTGAAAGGAGTGTTTATGAATGCCTTTGTCAGGGCAAGGTCACAAATTGAGTGGTGGTATTGTTTTTGGAGTGAATGGTGTGTGCTTATGTGTGTGTGAGAGAGAGAGAGAGAGAGAGAGAGCGCAAGAGATTGAGAGAAAGAAAGCAAAAGGAAATGTTTGCTGTGGTGTGCATATTTACCGAATGGCCGCGTGCCTGGAGTTTTTTCCATCCGACTCTGACGTTAATGCGACGTGTGCGGAATGCTGTCATGACTCCCAGAAGTGCTCTTTAGAATGCTGCTCGCCTCTGAGCCACCGCAAGCCTGTGTGCCACACACACTCTCTTCTTCAACACACCTGAGCTCCTCCACAGATGTTTCTACTCTTTGTGTAACGCCGCGTATGTGTGTGTGTGTGTGTGTGTGTGTGTTGGCGTGCTTGTGTGTAATATGTGTGATACTTGCATTTTGTATATTTTCTATGACAGAATGTGCGTACTTTTGTAAGTGTGATGATGTGTTTGCAAATTTCTGCATACAGTATGTATATCCTGCTCTTCGTGCGCTACGATATCATATAATATGTCTGATATATTATCGTATAATATGTCTTTCTATATGAGCCTTTTTATATGAGTTTCTGTTGTGGTGTGGGTAGTAGTGGTTCTGCAATATGCATTAATGTCTGGCCTGGCCGAGCTTGGCTTCAGTGGACACGCTGTGTCAGCGTTGGGTGTCTTAGGGAGTGGACATGCCGTGCCACAGTGGAGTTGAGTGGAGTGAGGTGACCCCTGGTGCTTGAGCTCTGGTGCTGTGCTGTTTTGTGTCTGTGTGCTGTGTGCTTCCTTTGCTTGGCCAGCTGCCTGTTCTCTATCCCTGTGTCAACTCGGCCTCACAAATGCATAAATACAGTTTGGAATCCAAATATTATATTACCTTTTCTCACAAGGCCACAAGTAACAACTGAGCCTAATATATTATATAATATGGTTTGGTATTATGATATGATACAATTCTATATTATATTTTATATATATATATATATATATATATATATATATATATATATGATATGATATTCTATCATATACTCAAGGCAGTGTGACCTGTTCTAAGCGCTGCAGTGTTCAGTTAGTAAGTATATCATCTAATCATTTGTATGTAGATGTGACCTACTGTCATGGAAGCACACATGCTGGTCATTTCCAGTGAGAGCCACACTGTGTGCTAGTTAGATGAGTGTGTGTGGTGAGGCCGAGTTGGTGCTGTGCTGTGCTGCGCTGTGCTGTGACCCGCTGGGCGTCCGGCTGCGTCCGGCTGCTTGGTGAGGCGTGCGGTGCTGTGGTGGCTGTGCTGCTGTGCGGCTGGTGGCTCAGTGTGTGTTGTCTCCTGTGTGGGGGTGACTCAGGGATGAAGATCAGTACCTCCTGCGTCACTCCAGCCCCGCCCTGGAGCAGGACTCCCCGCTGGGAGCGCACCTGCTGCTGGCCAACATCGACTGCCAGGACAAGGACGAGCTGCAGCGCACACTGGCCCGCCTGGAGAACGAGAACCGGTGAGTCCCCCACGCCCGCGTCACACGGCCAGTATACATGACACGGTGGATTGGTGCCGTTGACCTGCATGGGACCGAATGGCCTTGCACTGAATCGGACACTGAAGAGGCACTGTAATCTCTAATCTCTAATCACTATCATCTCTATCTGCTTCAGCAATAGACAATTGTTGATCATTGCAATCTGTAAATATTAGTATTATAGTATTATTATTTTTATTTATTTTTCAGTCTTATTTTTCACAGTGATTGGCACTTTATTTACTTGATGTCAAGGTAATTTTATTTGTATGGCACATTTTAAACAACAGGGGTAGAGCCAAAGTGATTGACAAGTAAAAAATAATATGATACAAGAGGGAAAAAGTTAATAATAAATAAAATGATCAGATAAAAATAGTAAATATTAAACAATATTAAACAAGAATCAAAATAATAAACAATATTAAAAGTAGACTTCAGAAAACAAAATGCAACTAAAATAATTCAAATGGAACTAAATAATTGATTTTAATAACACAATGTTATTAAAAAAAATAACAACCATAAAATAAAAGGAGAGGGGCTAAGTAGATACATTTTTAAATCAGACTTAAAACCATCGATGGTGACGCAAGATTTAATATAGGATGGAAGACTGTTCCAGATTATTTCATCATAATGTGCTTTGTATGTTGCTTTGCTCTTTATGTTAATTATCTTAATTATCTGCTCCTGGTGCTATATTGCTAGATCAAGGTGCTTTTAACACCAAGGTGTGGAAATCCAGAGAGCATATATATGAATATACGTTAATGAAAATGTATCTCTTCAAAAGGGCAAAAGGCCGCCTGGGATTCTTTTGTAACCAGAGTAACTGCCATTAGCAGGAGGCAGGCTGCTGATTTCAGAGGAGAAGAAAGTAGAGAAATGTCCGCACTTACCCAGGTGGACTCAGTGCCCTCCCTTATTAATACAGACATCATTCCAGGAGGAGGAGGAGGTGTGCCGAATTGGCTTGAGGCTACGTTTGGGAAGGGAAAAATTAAATAGAGTGTGGAATATGAATGAGACGAGAAAAAGCAATACTGCACGGAGGACCAGCATGGCATTTCAAACAACGCTGGCATTAAACCCACACCCGATTCTATGTTTTCAGAGAAAATATCAAGCATGGCATCTACCTCCAACTATTTTGGATGAGATGAGAGGTCATTGAGTGGCGGGTTCATAATCTGATATTAACTTTAATCTCTTATAAATGAAAATCTCTTCAAGTTCAAGAACAATATCCATTTTTCATTATGTAGTTGTATCAAACTTTCCGTAAAGAATTAAAGCATTCTTACGGGAGATCATTACTTTGTTGAAATTGAAAGAGCAACAACATCACTTTCTTTTTCAATTTCCGCATTCTTTCATCTGCCTCATCTGATACTGTAATGCAAAATGGCCGCGGCTCTTGAGTAGCAGAGCCCCTCACCAGGATACAAATTAGTGTCTACCTGATAAAGCAGGCAGACTGCCACTTCCATCAACAGCAGTGGCTTTTTGACTACAGCCGCCAGGAAGCGTGCACCACTCTCTTGACCTACTTTAAGCATCTCATGCGTCTGCGTCTGCATGCCTCAGACCTCCGAGCAAAAAAGAAAGAGAAAAAAAAGCCTGAATTGCAAGAAGTACATGCAAAACGACAGATCTGTGTTTTATGAACGTAGATATAAAAATAAATCTCCGTTCAATTAATTTGGTACCAGAGGCGTCCCTCCTTTTACTGAGTCAGTGATGTGTTTTTCTCCCCTGTCTTGTTTTTTTCCCTCGGTGACCTTCGTGGCTTGACCTGCATTTTTTCTGGATTCTTCCATGTTCAACAGCAGGCTCTGATGAGCTGATTATCAGTGCATCCCTGCAGGGTGTCTTGGACCTTATTAGATTTTGATTGCTGTTGACATAATTATATTTAGGTATGTGCTCTGACTGCTTCTGTGCCATCTAGCAGGTGTTGCAGCATGAGTGGTAAATTAACGCACAGAAAAACTTGTGTGTTTAACTCATGTTGTTTGTTGCCTGGCTGCTACTGTGATTACACACACACAGACATTCAAGACAACACAGTGACATCACAGCCTCAGTCATTTCTCACTTTTGCCAAGCATGGCATGGCACGCAATAATAAACCAGTCAAGATGCATTTGTTAATTACCTTCATAAGTTCATTTTTATCTCTGCTCAAAATAGTGCAATGTAATGAGGGGGAATATAAAGCAACACAGTTTGAAGGAGACAGGTGAAAATATATCAATATGCCAACAGCCCTCATTGTAAAACACGTCAGGGATATGTCTACTCTATTTACAATGCAAACCACTCTGCCTGTATTATCAGACTAAAAGGTGAAACACCGAATAAACCACTCCATTTATAGCTTCTAGATCTACTGCAGCAAAGCACTGTTGATGGGCCATAATGCCCACTGTTGATGGGCCTTTGTGCAGTACTGCTGTGTGACCAGCATATGAAACTCTGCTCCCTCCTTCGCCCAGGATGTCCCATGTGGTGTGGAGCTGGGCTCTGCTGGGAGCGCTGTGCATCATCCCTATCAGATGCTGTAGTTCTCCAGAACCACTGTGTGGAGGAAGCGCCTACAATCTGATAGCATCATGGACACTCAGTCCTGAACACGCAGCAGCTACATGAGACATTTAGCCTTTCTGACTGGAACTCAGTGCAGTGTGTTAAAAAAAAAGTTAATGCAGCATTTATTCCATTTGTAACATTTACAAAGACTAAAAGCTGAATTCAATATTAGAAATGAAATGTTGCAGACTTACTAGTGCCACTGCACCTCTCCTTTTGTTTTCGTACCAATCTCCTTAACTCAAGTGTTTTGGCTTCATTGAACAACTACCATCATTAAATGAAAGAGTGACTATCACTTTGATCACTCTTTCATTTAGTTACCATGGTGGTTGCTCAACAACACTTTTGTCGAGTAAAGGGTGTGAGTTTTTGATTGTTTGAACTTTGACTGGATGACCTTTGAACCCTTAAATTAGTGCGCCATGAACCAGAGCTGACAAGCTGCTCTTGACATTGCCTGACCTGAGGCTTTGGCGTCTGCTATGCCCACAGCATCCTGCAGGGGGAGTACCGCCGTCTGAAGTGGCGGCACCAGGAGGCGGTGGCGTCGCCGCAGCTGACGGACGGCGACGGGGCGCTGGGCTCGCCGACGGGCCCGCAGGATGAGGAGCTGCTGGCCGAGGCGCGTGTCCTGCGCCAGCACAAGACCCGGCTGGAGACGCGCATGCAGATCCTGGAGGACCACAACAAGCAGCTGGAGTCACAGCTGCACCGGCTCCGAGAGCTGCTGCTGCAGGTAGGCCACGCGTGGACACAGGCCTTCAGATCTGGGAGGTCTGCCTTGGACGTGGCAGCCCAGAAAGTTTGTATGTAAAGATTTTGTGTGTGTGTGTGTGTGTGTGTGTGTGTGTGTGTGTGTGTGTGTGTGTTTGTGTGTGAGAGAGAGAGACAGAGAGAGATCTTGCTGTTCTAGATACGTATATAGAAGCGAGAGCTACTAACTGCCAGAAGTTTGAACTTAACTGCTGCAGTTATACACAGGGGGGGTAAAGATAAAGGGGGAGTTTGGGGGGAAGACATAATGCTACTGGTGTAGGAGGAGAAGAGAGGAAGAGGAAGAAACAACCTGACAGTGGAGGCAGGGAGGAAGAGGGGAGGAGTGTGGGGGGGGGGGGGGAACATGTAGCTTTTTAAGAAGGTTACCGAGGAAAGATAAGGACACTGGAGAAGTTATTGAGAGGAAGAAAGTGAAACTTTGGCCCACGGGGGAAGGAGGAAGGCTGTGAATGAGGGTTGGTATGGAGGGAACAGAGAGAGAGGCAGGGGGAGAGAGAGAAAGGGTTGAGCCAAACGGCGTGGGGGGATGTAATGCTGCAGGTAAAGAGGCGTAGTGTAGGGGGACAAACAGTGAGAGGGGGATTAACGGTTGGGATGGAGAAACCAGAGAAAGGAGAAAGGGAGCGGTGGGAGAAGAAGATAGCATGTAAGAGAGAGAGAGGGAGAGAGAGAGAGGGAGAGAGAGAGAGAGAGAGAGAGAGAGAGAGAGAGAGAGAATGCCACAGGGAGAAAGAGGGATAGAGCCTCTAACGCTGCAGGTAGAGAGAGAGAAAAAATGTCGAATGGGGACAGAGGCAGAGAACAGCAAAGAGACTTACAGCAGGAGAGAGAGAGAGAGAGAGAGTGAGTAAGAGAGAGAGAGAGAGAGAGAGAGAGTGAGTAAGAGAGAGAGAGTGGGAGTGAATGAATGTGATTGTTGAAGACGGAGGAGGATGGAGATAAGAGAGGGATGGAGCGGGAGAGATAGCGGAAGACGGGCAGTCAGGCAGAGCCACTGTGGGCCAGTGGAGAAGGGACAGAGGGAGTGCACACCTTTTGTCATACACATACACACACACACACACACACACACACACACACACACTGTGGACCAGTGGTGAAGAGACAGAGGGAGTGCGCACCTTTTGTCAGAGAGACAGGATGAGAGTGGGAATAGGGAATGGGGTGGAGAGAGAGATAGAGTGCTATTGTTGCAGAACAGAGAGAACATGAGGAGAGAGAGAGAGAGAGAGAGAGAGAGAGAGAGAGAGAGAGAGAGAGAGAGAGATAGAGTGCTATTGTTGCAGAACAGAGAGAACATGAGGAGAGAGAGAGAGAGAGAGAGAGAGAGAGAGATAGAGTGCTATTGTTGCAGAACAGAGAGAACATGAGGAGAGAGAGAGAGAGAGAGAGAGAGGTTCCCACATCTTCTGGGAGAAAAGGCACAGCGCATTGAGTTGGCTGCACAATATGTGAGTGCTGTCACAGGCTGTGGGAAAGGGAATCTGCCATTTTGTATCATTCTCCCTGTTGTTTGTTCAGCTTCAGTTTTATCCTCATTGTAGTCTTTATATATTTTCTGCTATTTACTGTGCTGCATACAACATGGTGTTGGTATGCTTTGGCTGTGTTGTGGTAACAAAGCTTACTTGAATTAAAAATTAAAAGGGTATGTGTGTGTGTGTGTGTGGGGGGGGGGGGGGGGGGGGGGGGGGTGTTTATGTGTGAATCGGAAAGGAAGAGAGTGATGGATTGTGTGTGTGTGTGTGTGTGTGTGTGTGTGTGTGTGGTGTGTGTGTGTGTGTGTGTGTGTGTGTGTGTGTGAAAGCGAGGCTCATCAGCTGAGATGACTCAAGTGGCTGTGCCGTGTGGAGGCGGCTCATGAGAGGAGAGTGGGTGCCGTGGAAACAGACAGGAGTGATTGACAGGCGTGCTAGACCCAGAGCAGAGAGAGAAAAATAAAGAGAAAGAGGGAGGGAGGAAGAGTTGAGAGTGAAGATGACGAGGAGACAGCTGAGCTGGAAAAACCCAGGAAGAAGAAGAAGGCCAACTAAACACCATAATCCTCTTGGAGAAACAGAGGGACCTAAACTGTTATTGTGACTTTTATGGAGGCTGGATTTTGATCACCTCCATTCAATCTGACTGCTGCGGAATCACTTCGCTGTTTTCACCTCTTATCAGAGAGTGTGTGTGTGTGTGTGTGTGTGTGTGTGTGTGCGCGTTAAGTCACAACAAGATGGTTGCTTAGACAAAGGTGTCAATCAGGCTTTTATATCTCCCGAGAAAAAACACAGTGACTTTGTAAGTTAGGGAAAACTAGGTCTAAATTCCCAGTCAGTCTTTGTTTTGTTTTTTGTCAGAGCTTAACAGTCTGTCCCCAAACTTATTTTGGTTTTGCCATTCTAGTCTATGTAGCAGCGGTTATGAAAATATAATTAGAGCTGTGTCTTATGTCTCCCTATCTACTGCAGTTCTGAAGCAGCGGTTATGAAAATATAATTAGAGATGTGTCTTATGTCTCCCTATCTACTGCAGTTCTGATCAGTTTTATCACACCATACAAGGTGCTTGGATAAAACTGGTCATGTTGATGCACAAAGTATGATTACAAAGGTTACTTAACCATTTGACCCTTCATTCGGCTAGCTTTCATGGATACACATGCATGTCTGAATTTCTATTCATTAAATGAATCTCTCCTCTCTCCTCAGCCCAAAGATGACTCGGAGACGAACGGGTCGGAGCCCTCCTCCCTCTCTTCGCCGGTGTCTGGGGGCGCCCACCAGGGGGAGCTACGGAGCAGAGAGACCACAGACACGGAGGCAGCAGGTGAGTCCATGTCTGGAGCTGCGCTTCTGAAGGTTCTCGAGGAGAAGGCTCTGGGATAAGGAACAATACACAAGCACTTACGGATGGAAGATTAGAGAGCTGTAGTCCCAGGAATGGGTTATTCATGGTATTACCAGCCTTGCAAACGGACCTGAATCACACAATGTTTACCACTTGCCTTTCTATACAACTAGTGGATGTCTGCAGCTCAATCAGGCTGCAATCATGGACTGCTAGGAAGTGTTTGACAACACACACACACAACACAACTATAATGTATTTCTTCACTGGACAACAAAAGAGAAAGTAACATCTGTGAAAGGACATTTTGTGATGTTTTCAAGTTAACATGTCGACATGTAGTTCTAAGCGCTGCATTTGAATCAGGCTGCGCGTAACGGTGTTTGGAAAAGCCGCATCTCAGCTACTTGCTACAGCTGCTTGACTGTTTCTTTCCAGTCCATATAGAGTGAGCTCAAGGCTTAGCTTGGGTTTGTTGACAATTGTAAGCCGACATGTCTAATCTCTACTGGCTGCATTGTCTAAATGCACGCTTACATGTATAATACACAGGGCCATGTTGTGTAAACACAGCTGTAAGCTTGCCTCCAGTAGCAACAATGACGGCTGCTTGTGATCCATTTTTGTTGTTGTTGTTGTTGTGGTGGTACAGGTGATGACATTGACCAAGAGCACGACACCGTTCTACAGCTCCAGGAGGTGATTGAGCAGCTGAGGAACGTCTTTCCCTCGGAACCAGGTGGGTGGAGAACCAGAGGTCGAACCAAGAAGTAGAGCCCCTAGCAGGTGTTTGTGATGTTCCTTTCATCTGGTTGATGTGGAACGTTTCAGTTTTATTCATTTCACGTGCTGCAGTTGAGTCAAATCAGGCAGCTTGCTCTAAAATGTGCCATTTCTCTCTCGGAAACATGGCTTTATAAGTTCTTGTAAATGCAGCGATGGTAAAAACCAGTTTGTATTGCCTGTATGTTATTCAAAAAATAACAGGGTAGTTAGATAACACCATCATTTCTTTTTTTTTCTAGCTCTCTTTTCATTTTTTCTTGCTCTCTCCTCTCTCTCTCTCCTCTCTCTCTCTCTCTCTCTCTCTCTCTCCTCCAGGCGGCGGATGGACGGATGAGTGCCGGAGTCCGGGGGGAGGTCACCGTGGGGCCGACTGATGGACACTGGCCTTTTCTCTCCTTCGCTCACGCCGCTCCGCAACAGAGCCAGCAGAGCGCAACGATAACCTCCATCCATCCTTCCATCACACACACTGCCCTGCTCACAGCTGTGCGCTCCCCCTCAGCACCACACACACACACACACACACACACACACACACACACACACACACCCTCAGTCGTCGTCACCCACATACCCACATTCGCACACACACACACACACACTCACACAACTCAATGGTGCCAAAGGCTAACGTTTGTCCAGACACTGTGCTTAACCAGCTGTGTGGAGTGGGCTGGAGTGTGAGAGGCTCTGTAGGTTGAACCGTGACAGCACAACGACCTTCTAGCAAAAACGGACAGGCACAACCACTCTTAACAAAACAAAAGCAAAAGGTCTTCTCTTCTTTTCATTCCCCTCATCATTCTACTCTTCCCCTCCCTCCCTCCTACCCACCCACATCTCTTGCTCATCAGAGTGCCACAAACTACAGAGTCTGGATCACTGTGTGTCTGTGTGTGTGTGTGTGTGTTACTAACTCTCAGTCAAGCTCAGCCATTTCTCTGAGCATGGTTCGTGGGGTAGGTCTCATCGGTCAGGTCATGCGTGAGGAGGGGAGGGGCGGGGGGGGTGTTTTTCGTGCCTCTCGTGCTCGGCGCCGAACAGCTTGGAGGGAGAGGAGCAGATTGCCAGGGAGCCAGCAGGGCACAACAGGCATATTTACTCTGTAGGTCTGACACGTCAGTGGTACATTAAAGAGAGCGAGAGAAAACAGACGTGCGTGCACACACACACCCCCACACACACACACACACACAGTTTATTTCACTTCTGCCAGAGTGCCTGGGAGCGCTGCTCAATTTAAATTTTTGATTTAGATTTATTTAAGTGCAAACCCCAACTGAGGCTACTCCAGGATTGGGAATATCACTCGTTACTCACTCACTCACTCCATAACCATCCATCCTCTTTTGGTACCACATCTCTCCGCCTCACAGCAAGTGCATATCAAATGCATTGGCACAGACACATGCACGCACGCACACACACACACACACACACACAGATGTACTGAATGAACGGGTTGTGACAGCACAGGAAGCGCTGCTATAACTGGCCCCTCTGCTCTCTGTTCATGTGCGTTTTGTAGAGGTGGGGTCTCCCTCCAGGGGCCACAGGCGACTTTGTCTCCCTCACGGCCAAACGTCCAGGGAAAACAGCGCTGTTTAAATGGACTTCTCTCTCAACCAGAAGATAGACCAGGTGACGGATAACACTGTCTCATCCGACAGAGCACAGTGTACCATGCCTTAATTCTAGAATGATCCTAACGGACCAAACGTACACATGTATTGAGTGGTGGTGGTGGTGCCCGTCACCACAGGTCTGTCTGTTCTTCTGTCAGTGGTGCGCCAGTGGGAACCATCTGCTACCACCCCCCCCCCCCCCCTCCCTTCATCGCCAGCCACTGAGCTCTGACTCAGTCACACACGCGGTTCGGGAACAAAACCCTGTCCTGAAGCCTACCTTAGAGGAACCCAGCAATGCTCTTCTTTTTTGTTCACTCTTGTTGCCGTTGGAGTGGAAGACAAAGTCACACAGGGGGGCTGGAGGAGAGAGATGGGTAATTTAATGTTGTTCAAAGCGGAGGAAGAGGAGGAAGTAGTGAAAGAGCTCGGGAGCCGCTCTCCCTGAGCAACGTGCGCACACATGCTCGCACATACACACACGCACACACACACACACATATACACACACATACACAGAGAGAGAGACGCAGAACACAAGGATGGCCTTGTTAAAGAGAGAGCAGCATAAAAGCCACATCTGTGTGAGGAGGGAGGATGCTGGAGAGGTGAAGAGAATAGGAAGCAATGCTGTGTGTGTGTGTGTGTGTGTGTGGAGAGAGTGTGAGAGATAGAGAGAGAGAGAAAAGGATGGAGAGGGAGAGAAAAAAACAAAGTGAGAAAACAATACTGGCCTTCTATGTAAATTCACCAGCTCGATTGCCTTTGCCAGGGTGTAGGCGTGAGATTAACGGATGCAAGAGAAAGGACGTTTCCTGTTTATCTGCATAGAGAACACTATTATTTTCAGTCGCACAGGAGCAGAGATGCTATTCTCTAAGAAATATTTAAATAACACTATGACCCCGTTGTGGAGCAAAGATTTCATTTTTAATCCCGTTTGGCATTCCAGAATCTTCCCTCCAGCCGCAGCGCTCACATTTTGACATCTTGCGCAACGCGTCCGCCTGTTTGTTTTCATGCGGTTGCTAGGGAACTGTCCCCAAGGACACGGCACCGTGCGTTGCGGACAGAAAAAAGGTGGGCTGTCATTCAGAATGAGAGAGACACTAAAGCAAATAACCAGACGCAATGAGCCCCCCCTGCAACCGCACATTTGCCCTCTCCGCATACCTCAGAAGCTCGAGTCGTTATGGGCAACATCTGTTCTGTTCCCCGGGGAGGCCCATGTAACCTGTAACCATTAAGAGGAAGACGAGCGTCTGAGCACCATGTAGAAAGGGACACTTACTGTAATTCCTTCAGCGCTCATTGTCCTAGTCTCCACCCTATTACGTACCACCCGTTCGTGACCACACCTTTCCACATAGAGCCCTGCATCAGAGCCTTGGCCTGTAAACGATGACAAATGACCCCACACCATGATCCATTAGAGTTGGATGGGTCGCGTGTCTCTGCACATGTTGCATAGCATATAGGGGGAGCTATTACCTGGACTAGGTGAGCACTGTATGTAGCCAAGCCTCAAACTGTTAGTCGTGGACCTTCCCATATTCCACTCTCCGTGCACTTTGTTGTGAGACCACACAAATGGTAGCCATTGTCTCCTGTAGCATTGTCGATGAGCAAAACGAGGGAACGCGCCGCATTGCCATAGGGGCCGTCTCCCGTCTATATTTAGCAGGCCGGCCCTCAGTAACGAACACACTCATTATTTTCCCTGTGAGCGACAGACCTACGTGGCCTGACCCCGTACACGCAGGCCCGGTTAACAAGGCTTGTTTTGGTGAAGCTAACCCAAGGGGGCAATGTGAATCACTTAACCCTTATGTTGAAACCACTGACATCACTACTGTTGAACTGTCCTCGTCTCGCTGAGGTCCCCTATGTTCATTAAACATTCCACTGAACCTCCCTCCTCATTTTGACCCCTTCACCTTCACCCCCCCCACTCAGCCTGTTTGATATTTATTTAATGAATTTATCCATTTGTAATGTCTGTTTTTTTATTTATTACATACTACCTACAGTACGGTACAAGTAATTTGTTTTTCTCTTTTTCTATTTTTTAATTTGTACAAAAGAAATGTGTGTGACTCAAAGGCTTTTTAAAAACGAATGGGTTACTGGCTGCTTTCTACTCATTGTGTACAGAGAAATAAATAAATTTGTATTTGTTATACACAAATGCCTTGTGGTTACTGTGACTAAAGAGTGCGTGTGTCTCAAGTCTCTCATTTCTTTTTCTTGTTTTTCTGTTTGGGGGCGTGCGTGGGGGGTTTGTTGCCCCTTCCAGCCGGGGTCGTGGGTTTGGGTTTCCCACAGGCTGCTCCCTTGGGCGGCCCTTTCGCGTCAGGGGTCTGCGGTGTCGTCGCCTTCTTCTTCGCTCCCTGTTTAGCCCCCGTGCCGCCATCCTTCGCTTTCTCGCCTGCGGTGTCTGTCTGGCCTGCTAACCTGTCCGTCTCCGCGGCTCCTGCCTTCCCAGAGCTCCCGACCCCGGTATCTGGCGCCGGCTCTGGTGCTGTCTCGTTAGCGGGCTGCGTTTGAACCGTACCGTCGGCTACGTCTGGGGAATGCTCATTGGCCGATTCCCCCTTAATCTCGGCCGGCGCTTTGATCTCATTGGTCCCTTTGAAGATGTGGCTGGCTGCCGAGGCGGCAGCTAATGGGGCTCCCTCGGCCGTTTTATCCTCTCCTGATCTGGGGGTTTTGTTGGCTTTATCTTCCCCTGCGCCGGCTGCGCCTGGGGCTTTGTCCTGCTTTATGGGTGTGTGATCGGACCCCGCCGCTGCTGCCACCTCCGCCTCCACCGCTGCTGCCTCCAATGCTACAGCCGCCACCATTTTGCCAGCAGCCCCTTCGTTCCCGTCTTTTATCTCGGTGCTGCTCCCCTCCTTCGGCCCCTCCTTGATCTCCTCTAATGTCGCTCCGTCCTTCTTCGCCGCCTGGTCCGTCCACTTGACCGCCTTCTTCTTCTTCCCCGCCTTCTTGCCGGGCACCTGCGCCTTTTCACCCTTGCCGTACTTGTCCTCGAGGGTGGACCAGTAGTTCTTCTTCTCCTTGACGCTCTTGGCGCGGACGTTCTCCCCGAGCTTCTTCATCTCAAGCCGGACAATGGGCTTGAACTGGGGGTGGCGCTTCTGGATCTTGAGCAGGTCGCTCCTGGCGTCCTCCAGATGGTACAGTGCCGCGTGGGCACGCGCCCGCTGGTACAGCGCCCGCATGCTACCTGCACAGAGTGAGAGAGAAAGAATGATTACCGTCTGGCGGAAGAGGGAGACAACATGTAGACAGCAACTGTGGGAAGCAAAGAAATTGGAAGATGATTACAGTCTGATGAGGGAGGACACAAATAGGGAGGGGAGTTGCACAATGGAAAGAAAAGGTAGAGAAAGAGGACCCAGTGAATGAACAAAAAAAACAAGGATTTACAGGCAATTATCCAGACAACCCCGCCAAAACAACAATAACAAATGCATATTATTTCCAAAAGCACATTAAAAAAATGAGAGAATCCCTGTCTGAACAAGACTCGGAGGGAGGTATATAGGCAGACTTCGTCAGAACTCTGCACTCCATTTCAGAGTTCCAACAAAGATTTTAGAGAGTCGAACACATTCTATAATTCTCTGTGCTGACTTCCAGAGTGCCATGATATTGATTTAATGATGCAGGTTTAAGGCAGTCAGTAAAATTCAGGGCCAAAACACATTTATTTTTCTTATTAATTGTTCCCTGAGGTCAAATAAAACAGAGCAAAAAGCATTAAGTTATTATGTCACACTGACTAGCTCAAAAATCTAATTCAGGTATTTAATTCTTGTTATGACTGTTTCATGTATTTTTAAATGCTTGCCTGTACCTTGTGCAAAGGAATTGCACTGTTTGTCTTAAATGTTTCATAAATAAGCTTGGGTAAGGCAAATATGGGGTGAAAATGCCCCTGCATACCAAAATGGAAGAAAAAAGATGAGAATATAAAAAGGGAGGAGTGAGAGAAAGAGTGATGTGAAAAGATCGGGCGAAAAGTTAATGAAACATGGAACTGCCAAGCCAGTTCAGACGCACATTGCATTGTGCTCATCCCAACGCTAAATAATTCAGGTGAAGACAATCAAACGAATTTCGCTCCTCACTGTGGGCAAAGCAATGGCTGCATCAAGGGACCGACCGCAAGGTTTTTCTCTATATTGAATGATGCAAACATTTCCTCCTTAAGAAAGCATAGTTACAGAGGAGTGGGGTGGGTGGAGGTTGAGGGGGGGGGGGGGGGGGGGGGGGGGGGGGGGTGGGGGCAGACAAATGAAGTGTTCACACAGTGTGAGCCGAGCAGGAGTGGGTTCTGTAGCGCAGCACTGCACTGAGGGCTCATTGTCAGTGTCTCGGTAGCAGCGATGATGAGGAGCTCAGTACTCACTGTATGCTGCCGCAGGGGGTGAACCTTCGTGTCCCTATTTACCACAGCCTCCTCACTCCCTCCTCCAAAATTGGCAAGCGAGGGTGTGAGAGAGTGTGGGAACTCGTGTGTGTAGGTTGCTATGCGTGTCTGAACGTTATTTTCGATTCTGTATGTATGTATGTATGTGTACATTTGTTCCTATTTGAGTGCTCATATTGCATAGTTACCGGGTCAAATGCATAATGCATATGTATGAACATGTGTTATCTGGGGGTTCTTTTGTACTCGCGTGTTCACTACATTACCACACATACCGTATGCACTGTACATATGCATATGTATGTACCATAGATGCGCGTCCATGCTGTGCGTATGCATATGTGTTAACTGTAAGCTGTTTGGAAGGGCCCTGGCTGTATTGAGTCTTGCCTTTGTGTCTCTTGAGCAGGCAGCTGGTGAGCTCCACCACTTGCTGGTACTCATGCAGCTCCAGCCGACACTGGCTGAGGTTGAGCATGAGCGGCACGCGCACCTTCTCCAGAGACTCCCAGTCCTCCCCTTTATACGCCACCCTCTGGGAAGACAGATAGAGAGAGGGAGAGAGAGAGAGGGATGGTGGGAGTTTGGAAAGAGACAACAAAGAAATGCCTCGATACACACACACACACACACACACACACACACACACACACACACACTCTTAATGTCTCAGTGAGGACGACAGACAGATGATTGACAAGTCTGTCCTTTTTTTAACAACAACACACCCTCAATTTTCTACAAGTGACGCACAATAAAGCTTTATAGACAGGATAATGTGTCTTTATTGCTTATCTTCCTGGGGTGAAATGGTCACAGTTCTCCACTGTGGAATAAATGCAGTATTTTTGTACTGAGCACACACAAAGCAGCAAAAACAAGAGACACACAAACAAACACACACACATCTCCCACATGTTTATCAACCATGCCAACAGAATCCTCCAAAAATCCATGCATTTGTACTGTGGGTAGGACCTACCTTGGTCTGAAGGTAATTCACATACTGCAGAGCCTCTGTGAACTTGGCTGCAGCCTCGTCATGGTGCTTCTCCTCCATGTGGAAGTTCCCCTCCTTCTGCAGGTGCATGGTGAGCCTCAGCATCTCCTGCCAATCCTTCTCCTCTAACGCCGCCGGTGCGCTCTCATTGGTACCCGTCTTACCGTCCAGACCTGTGGCTGGCTTCTCATTGGTGGCTGGCTCCTCTGCAACCTCCTTGGCTTTGTCCACTTTGTGCCCGGGCTCCTGGGCCTCGATTTTCAAGCTGTCCACGTCGATCTGCTTCATCTTCACCACCCCTGTCAGACTCGTCTCCTCCTCCTCTTCCTCCCCCTCTTTCTCCACCTTTCCATTCCTCTCTTCGTCCTCCTCGCCTTTCTTCCCCATCCCTTCGTTCCTCTTCTCCAGCTTGTTCCAGTACTGCTCCTTCTCCTCCCAGTACTTCTCCTTCATCGTCTCCGAGAGGTTCTGCAGCTCGCGGTGCACCAGGCGGGCCAGCGTGATGTCCAGCTCGGCCACCATCCGGAAGTCCCGCCGTGCCTCCTTCTCGTTCCACACGGCCGCGTGGGCCTTGGCCCGTTTGTAGTAGGCCTTCACACAGTCTGGAGGGAGGGGGGGGGGTGAGGGGTGTTGAGAATAGACAAATGAATTAATAAAGGAATAAAATAAAATAGTTGACATCTGAAACATACCTTTTATCCAAGGCTGTTCTGCACTTTCCTTAAAATAGCTGTGATCACAGTTTTTGCCTCAGGCTATGTGTTTGTGTTTTCAATAAAGACGTGTGTGAGTGTTTGTATACATATATATGTGTGTGTGTGTGTGTGTACTCCTCTTTGTGTGTTCTCGCACACATTGCCTCGCTAATGACTGTGGGTCGATGCTAGTAAGGCGTTTTTCTGTTATTGAGAATAAAGCCGTCATAGCGTGAAAGTCACTGCGGGCTCTTTCCCTTCCACGTCGTCGGAGAGTTGTTTATTTCATCGCGCCAGACACTTTAATCCCCCCCTCTGCTGCCTCGGCGGCGGCCTGGGGGTCCGCTTAAAGAGCGCCATCGATGAGCGCCATCCAAGGCTCCTCCACTCTCCCATATGATCTCTACGCTAAAATCCCCCTCCATGCCAAACATTTAAAGACTCCACCACCACACACACACACACACACACACCCTTTACTCCACACAGCAGTGACACACAACACAAGCCATCACCAAACGCCTCTCAGATGTAGCCCCTGGCAAACTGCTGCCAAGGCTGCTGCCACTGTGCCATGCTCTGGCGCCGAGCACATTTCACATGGAGATCGCTCCCCCGACAGTGTGAACGAAAGAGCAGGAGGAGAGAGAGGAGGATGACAGAAGAGTAGAGATGCAGAGACAGCGAGGTAGAGGAGAGGTGACACGTTTGGGACGGGGGACAGAAACGAGAACGAGGTGTTGGGCTCGTCTGAGGGGGTGGAGGTGTCACCGCAGGCTGAGGGGACCCAGGGCGAAAGAGCAGAGAGAGAGGGGGAGAGATGATGAGACGGAGAGAGAGAGAGAAATGACAGCATAACACACACACACACACACACACACACACATAAAATAAAACTGAGACACTCGCTCGCTCACACAGAAAGCCTGATCGGGGCCTAAGAGGATCTGGGGCCTGCCTGGCTCTGCGCTGCTTCACTCCTCTATTTGCATAAGCCTCATTAGAGGACTCAGCCCACCCGACCACACCAGGGCCACGGGGCCACTGAAACAGCAGGCAGAGAGAGAGAGAGAGAGAGAGAGAGAGAGAAATGGAGAGAGAAGAAAGGGATGACACTTTCTCTCCTGCAGATAGCTGCCTGTCTGTGTAAGCACTGCTGCACTGTGGTCTGATAGGCAACTGAACAGTATCTACATGGCACTTAGCGCACCCGGCGCAGGAAAGGCACCACTGGGTGGGCGAAAAAAGGAAGGAATAAGGAATGACAGTTGGAGGAGGAAAATAACGAGATAGAGAGAGAGAGAGAATACTGAATGACGACGATTGTCTCCTTGCTCGGGTAATGCAATAGTGACTTCCAGTTGCGTCGCGCACAGAGACACTAAATCCCTGGAGGATTTGGTGTAAACGGAGTGAGCCCCTGTTGTGTTACACCGAGCGTTTGCGAGGCTTTTGAAGAAAATAAACAGATTTTTGCCTCTAAGCACTCGCGTTGTTTACCTCCGTGGTTTCCCTGACCTATGCAAAGTCATCTTGACATTTTCCGTGATGCTGACGCATTTCGTGGAGGAATAAAAAGCTGTCAATGAAACTTCAGAAATATGTGGATGCGCTTCAATTTGCATTTGCGTGTGTGTGTGTGATTGTGTGTGGGTCTTCTAATTCACAGAGTGCATAGGCTGCTGCAGACTTCGAACAGCACAACGAGACAGAGCTGAAATTATTCCGCCTGAGGTGCGGCAGTCCAAAATGTAATATTGAGGTGAGGACGCCATTCTGAACAACACCGCTCTCTCCACTGATGGGAAACTACGTTCACGCTGATTAAATTGATGTTGATGAGAATATGCACTCTGCTACTGCAATTGAGCCCTTCAGCCTGTCGCTATACACCATGTATGTTGGACTTCATCAGGTATACATCGATGCTGAAAATCACAGTGGCGTTGGATTTGATGAGAACTGGCCCTCGCGGGCACTCGTACTGGTACCTTTGTGCTTCTCCAGCAGCTCGGTGGTGTGCTCGATCACCTCATAGTACTCCTCCAGCTCCAGCATGCACTGGCAGTAGTTGAGCACCAGGGGGATGATGAGTCTGCCCAGGTTGATGTAGTCTTCATGCCCAGGCATCTCCTGCAGACAGACACAACCATCTCAGCTCAATGCTGCTTCAATAGATGCCGTAACATCTCAGCCTAGAATTCCTATTCATGGGTTTCATCTGGTCCCTTTACACAGGTGTATCAATCAAGCACCATGCAGTCTGCATTCATAATCATTGTGCTTGATTTTATACACCTGTGAAAAGGGACCTGATGAAACCCATGAATAGGATGACTTCAGACATGTAATATGAATGACTACAGTGCAAGACACACGTGAAGCTGCTTTCAACAGGTACAAACCTACTGCAGATATACTGTAGCATAACTGCAGGAAATGTCTCACACTTTCTAATTAATAAGGTCAGTGGGAAGTAGAAAATCACTTGTTCCATAAAAAAACTGGAAACTTGGATTCAAATATTTCAGTCCCCACAACCCAGCATCTTAGACAACACCAGCTCTCCTCCTCCGTCACCCAGTCTCACCCTGGACTGAGCAGCGCGCATCATCACCACCGCCTCCTGGTAGCGCTTGGCGGCCTCGCGGTAGCTCCCCTGCTTGACCAGGCTGTTGCCTTGTGCGTGTAGCAAGGGCACCGCCTTGAGTTTATCGTCCTTCTCCATCATCCAGGACTCCCGCTCGTACGACATCGGGTCACCCACCTGGAGAAGACAGGACAAGGTCGGGATAAAGACAGGCGTCCGAGGAGGTGGTGGTGCTGGGAGAGGGGAATTGTACAGATCATAGATGGGAGACTTGTTACTTTTCCCACCCCCTCAATAAAGTGGTAATGTTTGGTTGCGTAACACTGTTTATTCTTAGGCTTGAGTGGTTTGTGAACAGTAGGCTGCACAGATCCACTGTTGTTCTGGGACTTGGCAAGCGGTTGGGTTGGGGGATGTTTAAAATGCTCATACGCAAATGATGTGGAGATGTATGTGTGTGTGTGTGTCTGTGTGTATCTATGCGTGGTTCTGAAAAAGTGCCAACCGAGATGAGCTCCATGATGAAGATCAGTGGCTGGGGTTCTCTCATCAGCTCATCCAACTCCGGGTAGCCGGTGGAGTGGTAACTGAACATGTTGCCCATACCACACATGTGCTTCTGTCCCTCCAGTGGGTCTTTGCCCTGGGCAATCATGCGCATGCCCTTGGACACAATGGGGTACAAGCCTGTGTGCTGAGAAAGAGAGAGAGAAAGAAAGAAAGAGAGAGAGAGAAAGAGAGAGTGCACAGAGACCAAAAGAAAGTAAGATACTTGTTCACTTGGCAGAAACAAAAAGAGTGTGCCTGTTTGCCGTTCTCCCTTCTACTGCAACTTGACCTTACTAAGTGCAATCAATTGTCATTTGACTTGCAAATTCTTTCTCTCTTAAAACTTCTAGCTGTAAATAAAAAGAAAGTGCAAAAACTAATCTGAAACATCTTTTTTTGCCAGATATGAATTGATAGTGTAGGAGGCCACTAGAGGTTGGCTCATCTGCATGAGAATGAGAGCGGAACTCCCTGCCATTCTGCCGACGCTAATTAGGATCTAAATTGGGCTCTCCGTGCTTCGGTGCGTAATTTACGCTGGGGTTCGTCGGCAGGGCTAGATTTGTTTGTGTGTGTGTGTGTGTGACAGAAAATCTGAACTCTTGCACTCACAACGGCGTCGCACCAAAACTCGGCCACCTCTCCGATGCGCATGGACTTGAGCAGCTCCTCCCACACTTCCATTTTGAACATCTTCCCCACGAAGATCTCCATAGGACGTTTGGCCTTGCGACTGTCATCAATCACCGTCCTCTCAAAGTTATCCAGCAGTGTTTGGAAGTGAAACACCAACTTTACGTTGGTACGAGGGAAACGAAAGGACAAAAGAAAATGGGCCAAGTGAAAGGAAGGAGACACACAGGATTAAGAGAAGAGCAAATACAGCACAAGTGAAAGGAAGGAGAGACACACAGATAGGATTAAGAGTAGAGCAAATATAGCACAATTCCTAAACATCTAGACCTTTCCAATGTAACCAGTCTAAATGAGAGGACTGTCTGAATTTGTGTGTGGCCTGCCTACGGCATGTGAGCTAGTCCTTTTTACCCTTGTCCTTCTACCCTTCAGTGTCTGAGCAGTGGGGTGGCCACGATATTACATGTTCTATTCCCAGGTGGTGCGTCATTTTAATTTGGGTGTCTGTCTGTAATTGCGGGAGACGGAAGTGCATCGTATGCACAGAGAGCGAACGGGCAGACAGAGGGCTCATATCGCAGGTGGTGAAACGGCGACTGGTTGGGAGGCTGGGCGACCAAGATTACTCTTGGCATCACCGTGGAAAATGCTTGTCATCATCCGCCGCGTCGTCGGCCATATGGCCGGACTGTGAAAAAGTCACCTAGCTGCAGATCACAGCTAAAGCTTCCTGAGACTGTTGACGCAACGATGTCTGCCCGTGTCCAGACCCTACCCTTTCAAGAGTGAGACGTTGCCTTGTTTTCACAAGACAAAACTTAATCGACCTTTGCGGGACGATAAAATTCAGGAATAAATAGAGACGCCAATAGACCTAAGCAAGGGAGACCTAAACCACCAGACAAGCATAACCTCCTGGCTCATAAAACTATTTACTGCCACTAAAAGTTTATTTAATTGGAAAACACGTCCATTCATTCAATACACAGCATGGCCGTGTGTATGTGTGTGTGTCCTACCTTAGTTCCAGGAGGGAAATTAGGCATGCGGCCCGTTCCCCCACTCAGGATCTTCTTCTTCACCCCATGGTGTCTGAGCATGTAGGTCTCCTCCATGTCCTGCTTTGGGAGGAGGAACGCTGCAGCCAAGCAGTAGCTTCTGTAAAGTTGTAGCTCAGCTGTGTGTGTGTGTGTGTGTGTGTATGCGTGTAGCTGAGTGAGTCCGCCCTGGCTCGCTCAGTCTTAAATCCCTCTTTGACTTCTTTTCAACAACAAAAAAAACCCGCTAAAATATGTCTTTCTCCCGTTAGTGTTAATGACTCTGCGTGTTCTGTATGTGTGTCTGCTGACTGTGCAGGGCGTCTGTGTGTGTGGTAGGATCGGTCCTCTGGTTACGACAGAACCCAAGTTGTCCTGTGGGGCAGGTGCATCCCTCCTGCTCTCTGACAGATGGCTGGATTAGCCAGGTTGATGGCGGCCACTTTAATCTGCGTGAGCTAATCCCCCGGCCTCCCCACCTGCTCTAGAATCTTCTGGCATAATCTCCTGTAAAACCTGGGAGGCAGGAGAGCAACCAAGAGAGGCCCGGATGCATGGGGGGGGGATCCTGCCCAGTACAGGAAAGTTGGTTCTAGAAGGGGCGGCCATTCTTGAACACCACTGTGGAGAAAGTGAAAGGGCTAGTGTGGGGCAAAGCAGAGCAGGACTCCTGAATTCTCCTGAACTCCTCATTACCCATGTCAGGTTTCAAGGGCTCATTACAGTACAGCAGTGAAACCAGACCTGTAGCAATGCTTGCAGTAACTCAACAGTCATATAACCTTGTTAAACAGAGGTAACACTGCAAATTTATATTTTAAAGTCATGGTTTATTCAAATCATACATCAGCATTACAGTGTTGCATTCCAAATTACAACTGAACAACTATAAATGGGTCAATATTACAGGGGGGGGAAATATGAAAACAAAAACGAACACATTTCTTGTGTATTAACGCACAGCCAACTTTCTACCTCAACAGAGAAAAGCAGTCATTTCATTTCACAGCAGTGACAGTGGCAGTCACCCAGCTTCCTTCCCTGACTTAGTGCTGCCACCTGCTGTTCACTTCTCCATCAGGGAGTCCAGCTGATCCTGAAGGGACGCCAGCTGTTGAGAGAGAGAGAAAGAGGGAAGAGAGAGAGAGAGGAAAGAGTGAGAAGAGAGGCTTGATGGATAACGACTGCGGGGGTGTAATTGTGATTTAAGTGGGTGATGATTAGCGTGTGCTCTGACACGGTCCCATCCTTTTTCCCTAATAAAAAATAGCTGTTCATTTTGGGCCAGGGCGACTCCGGAGGGACCGCGACGCCAGCGCGCACTGGGGCCAAATTCACAATAATGACAATTATGACCATCAGGATTAGGCCTGAGGACCATTTCACTTGTACCAATTCAGCCATTGTGAGTGCTTAAATGGGCCTGATTGAGCTGGTGTGGAGGATGATGAGCTGAATTGCCCAGGTGCAGAGCGAGCCGAGGCGAGGCGGTGGGAGTGGGAAGGGGGCGTGAGTGGGTTTTGGCTTGGCTGGCTGAGCGCCTCGGAAAACCAGGAGGGGGGGTTTCCCAGCCGCCGGTAACACCTACCTGCTCCATCTCGCGGTCCTCCTGATGAACAATCTCATTCAGCAGGGCCTGGAAGCGATTCTGTGGAAAAGAAGAAGAGAAAAACAGAATGAGAGTGGGAGGAGAGAGGGAGAGAGAGAGAGAGAGAGAGAAAGAAAAGCAGATGAGTAGAGTGAAAAAAAGTATATCTGTTGCAGCTGCCTGGGCCTAGTTGTGATGTGCGCAGGCAGGTCACCCCTTGTACACGTATAGTATCTCTGTGATAAGGGCCTCCAGTTGTCAAGCCAAAATGCCAACGAGACGGAGATGACCTTTCCCTGTCCTCGCTGACTCTAATAGTAAAAGACTGGGCCTTGAACTGCACTGGACCAAACTAGAGGGGAGATTTCAAAAAAAGTCAAAAACGAGTGAAAAAGAATGAAAAAAGAACAAAAAAGACAGACAAAGGGGAGGCACAGGGATGTCTGTGGATATTTCGCCTGCTGTTAATCTTCCCAAAGGAGCACTTGGCACGCCAATGAATTTTTATGCCCTGAGTTTTCTGCGCATTTTGCGAAAAAAAGGGGTAATGGCAAAAATGCAATATTTATGCCAGAGGGAGAAAGGGAAGGGGTTGTCTTAAAAGTTGCCTAGCGATGAGATTTTGGTATGTTTTATGCATCGTCATTTTGTTAAAAGGTTATGCATACATCACTGAACATCACCGGAAGGCGAGAATGTGTGTGTGCATGTGCGTTGATGTGTGATTGGGTGGGAGGGAATGTGACTATTGTGTGGTGGAAGGCGCCCTGCTGGATTGAAATATGTTAAGTGTGCATGTGTGTGTGCGTGCATGAGACCTTGTGAATATAGATGCAGGTGTGTCTGTATGCAACTGCATTTGTCCTGAGCAACACATACAAATATGTGCAAAAAAGAATGTATATGTATGCATCCATTGTGTGTTATTGTGTCTAAAGAATACGTATATTCAATGCACACATTCTTCTCTTCTGGAGATGACTTTGAATATAGTCTGTGTGCGTATTTGCATGTGAAAATGTGTGTGGCTATGTTAGTGCCCAGGAACACTGCTAAGTAATGCTAATGTGTACATGGGGGTAGTAATGGCATTTGTAATGTTTCCCAGCTGTCCCCATCGAGTGGCCAGTTCTCCAGCTTCATAATGAGCTCCCTGTGTTAGCTTTGCTCCTAAGGATGCTCATACACAACATGATGTTCTGGGTATGCAAATGAATACATCTGTGTGTGCTTGAATGTGAAAATCTGTATGCACCCTTTTGTAACCATGGAAATAATTAACTCAATGTGTGTGTGTGTGTGTGTGTGTGTGTGTGTGTGTGTGTGTGTGTGTGTTTGTATGTTTGTTTGATTTCAAGAGTATTATAAATAGATTCACCTTGAGCGCCTGGTTCTCCACTTTCATGATGAGCTCCTCTTGCTGCTTCTTGCGGGCTCGTGTGTCCTGTAGCTTAGCCTTCAGGTTGTTGATCTGCACCTGGTACTCCATCACTACAGTACAGGCAGACAGACCAGGCAGACAGACAGTTAGTAAACCTGAGGCCACCCTTTTGCTCTCCCAGACCCCTCCAAATCTGTACCCTTTAATCCAGCTGGCCAGTCCCTTGTGCCCCCCCCCCCCCCCCCCCCCCCCGGAGCTCCTGGCGGAGCGATTAGTTCTATTGATCGGGCCGTGGGTCTTCAAAGCGCTGCTGAGACCTGGGGGTGGCCCGCGAGCCGAGCAGCAGCAGGGCTGTGAGCAGCTTAGCAGAGGCCTACTGCGGCCCAGCTGCAGCGCTGTGTGTTAGCGACTGGGGAGGAAACGGCTGTTTGTGTACCTAGATGGGAGGAAGGGGGGGGGAGGCTGCAGAGGAGCAGGAAAGGCTTTTATCTACCTCTGACAGCAATTGCACAGCCCCCCCTGTTGTGTGTATATAAGTTATAAGTGTGTGTGTCTGTGTGTGTGTTTGTGTGTGTGTGTCTGTATGTGTGTGGGGTGTGTGTGTGTGTGTGTGTGTGTGTGTGTGTGTGTGTGGAAGGTAGGTAAGCTAGAGAAAGAGAGTTAAAAAAACAACACATTTGTGCACTTCAGAGGGTTGTTTTCCTTCCCACTGTCTCTGATCAAGACGTGCCCTTACTTTTAATGGGGTTCCCTTTCCTCTGCTGAAGTGATGTTTTTCGGGGACAAGGGGGGCAAATTGGGTAATGGGAGCGGGATGTCACTACACTATCACCACCCACGCAGCGCTCTCATTGGGCCGCGTGAGCCGCAAATGAAAACCGAGTGGGACTCTGGGCCACACCCGCTGTGGATCCGCGCAGGGTGAAGCCAGGATCCGTTCTCTGTCGCCTGATATGAGTAACTATGTATAGGCTCTGGGAGTGTGCGTGTGTCCAGAATAGTAAAATGCACAGCTAAAGCACTCAGTCACACATGCAGATGCACGCACAAACAAGGCTGCCTCAGGGCCAAGCGTGTGCTACAAAAGACACACACACCTGTCTCATTGACCTTTGCCTGTGTCACACAGTGTCTGCCTCTCTCTGTGTGTGTATACATGTACATCTGCATCCATAGACAGACTGTTTCTGCCAATTTCACGCACGCACGCACGCACACATCTCACCTATCTGGCTGTTGCTGTCGCTCTGGTCCCGGGGCCGAGTCGGACTCGTTGAGTTTCTCGTGCAGCTGGCGCTCCAGGTCGTCCTCCGTGTCCATGATGTTCAGATCTTCATCCTCGTGCCGGTCCCCTTCGTCCTCCTCATCCTCGCTGCTGCTGCTGATGTCGTTGAAGATCTCTCTCAGCTCGTCGTGCTGGGCTATAGGATCGAGAGAGAGAGAGAGAGAGAGAGAGAGAGAGAGAGCGCACACACAGAAAAGAGTGAGACACAGAGAAAGGGTGAGAGTGTGACAGACGTGGGAAGTGGTGCGAGACTGAATGAGATGGCCAAGTGCCAAAGTGAGTCACAGAGAGAGAGTGAGAGAGAGAGAGTGAAGGAAAAAGACAGAAAAGAGAAGGACATAGACACCCAAGAGGAAGGCGCTCAAAAGAGTAGCAGGGTGAAAATGAGACCGCACTGGTCACTAGCGGACTGTAAGGCCAGGCGGCGTGGAGGCCACCCCCCGGTGGTAGCTGTGTCCTTACCTGCGGACCCGTGGCCCATCTTGTTCCCTGAGGTGCCAGGCGAGGAATCCAGGTTGGCCAGCGCGTTGTTCTCAGCCTCTTTGGATTCGTCCTCAGCGATTATCTCCCACCCTGGTCACCAGGTCAAGGCAAACACACACACACACACACAAAATATCTACGACTCACTTACACCACTCTCCTCCAAGTCTCTGCTGCTGACATTTAGCGTGCTAAGCCCACTCATTAAGCTACAACAGCACTGACACATATTAATCTGCATCCAGGATTACATCAGGCGCTCTTCAGTGGAGAATCTGGTGCAAAGCCAGGCCAGAGCTGAGGCCTAATCTCTCGTCTGGAACAAGTGCTGGTTAATGATGGCTCATCACTGCACTATGAATACTAATGCATAGCAACCCCCCCCCCCCCCCCCCCTTCCTATTTCTGTCTCTCTCTCTCTCTATTCTGACTCTGACACTCTATCTCTCTCTATTCTGACTGTGATTCTCTCTCTCTCTGGGAGTGCTGAGATGTTGGTGGGCAACGCTATGCAGAACAGAGATTAGTGGGCTCATTTGCTCTCTGATGCTATAACTGGAGTGGGTGGGTGGAGTGGGAGGGTGTGTGTGTGTGTGTGTGTGTGTGTGTGTGTGTGGGGGGGGGGGGGGGGGGGGGGGGCACACAAGGCAGGGGAGATGGAACCGGAGCGGCTTTAATCACAGACTAAAAGACGGAGAGAGATGTGCAGGGTTGTAAACAAGTTTATCCAAGCGCCAGTCTGCTTCTGCAGCCTGCGTGACGTGTTAAAATGTGTTAAAGTACTGGAGCTTATATCTGTTAGAGTGTTAGAGATAGAGAGATTGTGAGTGAGTGAGTGAGTGAGTAGAGAGAGAGAGAGAGAGAGAGAGAGAGAGAGAGAGAGAGAGAGAGTGTGTGTGTGTGTGTGGGTGGCTTCTGGAAGGATACGGACGCTGACTGCTTCTGCGTCAGTGCTGAGAAGTCGCTTCACCTCCTTTTCAACGTCAGGGGACTCGATGTACTGCAGGACACACACACAGCATGTCACTCATCCATTCACTCATCCAATGCCTCCATCATTCATTTGTTCCCCCTCAAGCATTAGGGCTCATTTATGGCCCCTCCACTGTGCAAATAAACTGCCAGAAACTGGCAGAAATTCATGTCGGCATGCAGGACCTCTTTCTACTGTGTAGTTAGGTAGAGTCGCCTCAGTTCAAGCCAAATTAATGATTGAAAGGTCTTGTCTTTATCCATCAAAATGCCCCAACAAAAGTATGCAGGGCGAGTATGGGAGCTCCTGGCTTTTTCTGTACTGCAGCTGACGTCTCATTCACCCAAGTCCTATTCACTTTTCTCCATCCATGCCCCATTTCTTCCTTCACACAACCCTGTTATTGCACTCACACTCCCTCTCTCTAACCATCCCTCCCTCCCTCCCTCCTCACCCACCCACACCGTCCCATCTCCATCTCATCACTCACTCTTTTGAGCCTCAGCCCTGGTGGGGGGGGCGCTACCCTATGCCCCCCCCCCCATCTTTCCCGGTTCCCACTGATCTGAGCGCAGCCTCCTGGCCTCCAGCCAGGTAGCACATTAGCGATTAAAACAGGGCTCTGTGGACTGGGCTGGGTGGTGGTAGTGGTGGTGGTGGGAGAGGGGGCTGGATTGATCCCGGCCTGCTGGGTTTCACAGGTGATTTACTCCTCGGCTCGCCTTTTCTCCGCCCCGGGCTCCCACCTCTCCCTCTATCCCCCCTCCACCTCCTCCTCCTCCACCACCCAAGCGTCCGCTGCAGAAGCTCCACTTTGCAGCCGCAAATAGCTTTTCTCCCCCTGCGCCTCCAGAGGGGGGTCGGCGCATCAAGATGGAGGACTTTATTTATATGTAAATCTCCACTCTTTACTTCCTAGCACGTTCACTTCTCTTCCTCACCCCCCCCCCCACCCCCACAACCTCCCTACTCAGTTCTAAATGTAAATCTGTTATTTCAAACAAACAAAATAAGACCTGTGTAGGATTTGATAACCTCATCAGAAGACAGACGAGAGGATGAAGAAGGTGTTACAGACAAGTGCGGCGGAGGTGAAGAACAAACGAGTAACAAAAGAGTGTCGAGGCGCAACCCACCTTCTTTTTGGCAGTCTTCCTGAACCTCCTCTTGCGCGTGTTCTTCAAGGGGAATGTGACTGAAGGGCAAGACAGGTGTGTGTGTGAGTGTGTGTGTGTGTGTGTGTTAAACAGCTCAATCAACAGCACATGGCAGCAACGGCGGCAGCAGCTGACGCATCCACAAGGCTGAGCGTGCCGTGGCTATCGCAAGGCCATTCATCTTCCTTTCATCCTACAGTACAGCCTTGAGCACTTGTCTTGCACTTACACTTGTTTCACACAGGAAAGTCTAAGCAAGCAAATGTACTGTTTAAGAAGTGTTACTGTAATATAGTGGTGGGTAAGGCCTTTAGTTACTTCTTCACACAAATCGACAGGCATCAGACTACACTGTTGGAGAGTTAAATGCATTTTCTATCTCAGGAATGGCTTCTTCACCCTAACAAAAACACGTTAGCTGTATTTAAAAATGGTGTCCACTTTTGAACATGCTGAAATATACTTATATTCATGTGATCTCAATGATCTCTTCATGAAACTTTAAGAAAAATGTGACATCATAATTATCTGCACTCTTGGTTCAAAGCACAGGGTGTGTGCTAATTCTACGCATGTCAACAGCTAGCCTGAGCCCTGCTCATATCTGACTGGAGAGACACTTACTGCCATGGTTCCAGACAAACTTCTTGTCTTTGTCCTTGTCCTTTTTCTTGCTCTTGTCTGCTGTACCAGTGGGCTCCTCTAGAGGGGGGTACAGGTCCCCATCCAGAGAGCACACCAACATCTGCACAGCGGGGCATAAAAAGCATGAAATATTCAGCGACAAAGCAACAGCTACACAGCCACATTGGAATGAGTCAGACAGACACAGCCTCTTCTCACGGAGACACGAGTTTTGTTTGTGTTGTGTGTGTTTGTGTATTAGTGTGCATTTTACTTGTATATTGTGACCTGTCTGGAAATAAGATGCACAATCACATGGTCTGTATATTGTGCACTGTTTTTGTGTACTGTGTGCGAGACAGACACCAATGGCCGGAGCCTCAACAACATACACTTGATTCTGATTATGAATTTTTAATTAGATGGGAATCTAATTCAGACAGAACTCCCGGCGAGTTTAACAGACGGTCATAAGTTATTAAGGGAGAATACCTGGCACACATCAGCTGTTTTGTAGAAGGTCTTTTTGTCGACGGTCTTCAGTGACTCTATAATGCAGGGCAAGTCCACCAGTTTGCAGGCCAGAGGCACTCTGTCCACTCTCACGATGCCATGGCGACCATCAGCTTTAGAGGCAGAGGAGGCATGTTACAAAAAGGAGACACACACCTGTCAACTAGGAATGAAGCCATGCAGAGTGTTTCCACTGTGACATACTATATGACACATTGTGTCACACCTGTAGGCCCTTACACACTGCCAAAATCCACGCAAAATTATGTCCCCAAATTCGCGGAGGGCCTGTCCTTTTCACATAGACGAAGCGTCTCGCCAAATTTACTACCAAGCACCCTAGACTTTTTGCCGAATCGATAAGATCGAAATGCAATCGGTTGCCATAATAGGCCATCCTAAAATCCAGCGATAAAACAAAGCATGAACTCATGAGCGTCTGTCTGCCCTATCTGTATACATCCTCTGATTGTAATGTTTACAGATATCTAGGCAATATTTGTAACATTTATTTTGTATTTGGCCTGTTATAAAATCATGCATTGAACAATTTAAACACATTGTGAACCCCAAAGTTGGAGACATGCATATAGACATTGCTGCAAATTTAAAACCGGATTACTCTGGAATGGCTAACTGTACAGGGGAATGCTTTACACCTTTGTGTTCGGTAAGGTCTGCTGTTTATTCTGATGGTTTGTCATGTGTTGAGGGAAAGTTCGCGAAGTATTCCACCAAGAAGAATGGGTAGGGAGACGGGCGCAGAAAACATGATTAAATTAAAGTTACTTTTCTCGCGAACCGTTTACCACAACAACTAACCACTAACATCGTTTAAAAGCTGAGAAAAAGCTCTTTCGTGTGATACATGTGATGTCTGTGATGAATAGGCTACTTCGCAAGTAGTTCAGCAAATTTGGGTGGGACAGAAATACCTTTACAGAGCAAGCAGCTCTGGCCATATCGGCTCTGGCTCACATGATGACATTGCTTTAAATGCATTATCGCTTCACTACCCAACAGTGACTACATTTCCACTGATTTGTTATTACCTTGCTTTGAGGAGATGATAACAGAAGAAAGGAAATACCAAGCTACCACAGACAGAATTGTGCCAAAGTTATTCCTATTTGGGCACCATTTCTTGGACTCCTTTCTATCAAACTTTTGACCAGACAAAATAGACATACATGTTTGGCAAAAAAAGTGAAAAGCACAGCCGAATAATTTATACAGCCATGTAATAACACTCTTTTACATACCATGAAGCTCAATGGTGAGTCTGTCTTTTGTGTTCATACTACTGGACTGGGCAATTCTTCTGACCGTTGAGGCATACTCCTATAAGGCAAAAATGATGGCAAGAGGGTCAACTTTACTCTATGTTGCCTTGGAGTGACACATTAGACTTTGCATTGTGTTAGTTGATTTGTATTGCATTGTATTTTGGATATGTACAGTATAAATGGCAAAAATTGTACTTAAAACATAATTTTGCATTTCTGACAAATCTACTCATGATTTTCAGATCGTTTTCCACTTAGAATGAGAGGCACGAGACAGTAGGTGAGTGGCACGAGACAGTAGGTGAGTGGGGCAGTAGGAGATAAGACGCACCACCAGTATAAGTACAGTTTTTGCTCCTACTGCTACTGCAATAACAACGCAGTGTAGCAAACATCTATAACAGTGCATTTGCATTCCAAATATACTCGATAAAAGGCGGTTAGTGGGCTCGTGGAGGGTTTCATTTGGTGGCACACAGCCGTGGTGATCTCAGCGAAGATGAGACGAGTACTAGACCCTGCCATGTGACAGGCACGGTGGAAAATCATTGCTCAAAACCTTACCGCAGGTAAACGAAGAATGAACTGACTCTCCAGTTCGTGGGGGGCGTCTTCCTTGTTCTTGGAGCCCACCTTGCCCACTGTAAATATGACAGAAATATTGTTAAATAGATCTTAACAAGGAATTGGTAACGACTTGTTCATGCTAAGAATAGATAGATACAGCAAAACAGACCTTTAACTTTCGAAGTCATCTTGGTCTTCTTGTTCTGCATGAAGGCAGACGGTTCCTATCTACAATAACACAAACGTATAACGGCACACGCACACAAGAGCTTCCTGACGTGATACGAACATATTTTCAACAAACTATCCAAATCAGCATAGTATTAGTTGTCATTCAAATGCTGCATGAATACAAGCATATAAGCATACACATAGCAAACAACGTTAACGTTTACATTAAGTGTCTCAGCATTTGTCACTGATGTTTTAAATGCATGCTAGCATACTAGCATAACTAATATGAGTAAGGATAATACTTCAGAGAGTGGGAAGGGATGGTAAGACACTTTGTTATGAATGCAGAAAATAGGTCCACTTACCACCAATGCACCTTTCTTGTTGTAATAATAGGATATTCACTTTGTTTAGGCTAAGCTAACCTTTCTAGCATCTAGCTACCTAGCTAGCAGACAATAACGTCTACACCTACACTACTGACATGCTATGAGCAAAACAATCGTTTCACAAACCACGAAGAAGTACACTATGTATTACAATATGTATGTTTATATGTTAATTATTTATGTAATAGAGTTATAACCAACAAGCAGTCTTCCAGACAGGAAAACCGATGTGCTAGTAGTGTGAAACTAGCGACAGTAAAGAAAATTCCAATATGGCCGCCATTCGCGAATCATTCAAAATAAAAGTCAGAACATAGTCATTACTTTTTCAATGAAAAAGTAATGAATATGTTTAAAAATTATTAATTTAAAACTGTATTGTGTTACCAAAGGGAAAGTAAATTTAGAAAATGATTAAATAAGACATTTAAATCGAAAATACACATTAGAATGCTATATTTTTTCAACGTCAATATAATTAAACTGTGTGGATGTGAAAACAATAAGTTGTGCATATGTAAAAGGGGGGTGAAATGGAATCCTTATAACATGTACTTTCAGAATATATATAGATATTTATACCAAGTTCGCCTTTGTAGGTACCAGGCCATACTAACTCTGTACCGAGTCATATACTTTAGGCCTGTCATTGGCCCACTGTTGAACTTCAAATTGTGTGGCTGTGAAAACAATAAGTTGTGCATATGTAAAAGTGGGGTCAAATGAAATCATTATAACATGTACTTTCAGAATATATATAGATATTTATACCAAGTTCGCCTTTGTAGGTACCAGGCCATACTAAGTGTGTACCGAGTCATATACTATGTCTGCCATTGACATACACTGTTGAACTTCAAATTGTGTGGCTGTGAAAACAATAAGTTGTGCATATGTAAAAGGGGGGTCAAATGAAATCATTATAACATGTACTTTCAGAATATATATAGATATTTATACCAAGTTCGCCTTTGTAGGTACCAGGCCATACTAACTCTGTACCGAGTCATATACAATAGGCCTGTCATTGGCCCACTGTTGAACTTCAAATTGTGTGGCTGTGAAAACAATAAGTTGTGCATATGTAAAAGTGGGGTGAAATGGAATCCTTATAACATGTACTTTCAGAATATTTATAGATATGTATACCAAGTTCGCCTTTGTAGGTACCAGGCCATACAAACTCTGTACCGAGTCATATACTATGTCTACCATTGACATACACTGTTGAACTTCAAATTGTGTGGCTGTGAAAACAATAAGTTGTGCATATGTAAAAGGGGGGTGAAATGGAATCCTTATAACATGTACTTTCAGAATATATATAGATATTTATACCAAGTTCGCCTTTGTAGGTACCAGGCCATACTAAGTGTGTACCGAGTCATATACTTTAGGCCTGTCATTGGCACACTGTTGAACTTCAAATTGTGTGGCTGTGAAAACAATAAGTTGTGCATATGTAAAAGGGGGGTGAAATGAAATCATTATAATATGTACTTTCAGAATATATATAGATATTTATACCAAGTTCGCCTTTGTGAGTGCCAGGCCATACTAAGTGTGTACCGAGTCATATACAATAGGCCTGTCTTTGGCCCACTGTTGAACTTCAAATTGTGTGGCTGTGAAAACAATAAGTTGTGCATATGTAAAAGTGGGGTCAAATGAAATCATTATAACATGTACTTTCAGAATATATATAGATATTTATACCAAGTTCGCCTTTGTAGGTTACAGGCCATACTAAGTGTGTACCGAGTCATATACTATATCTGCCATTGACATACACTGTTGAACTTCAAATTGTGTGGCTGTGAAAACAATAAGTTGTGCATATGTAAAAGTGGGGTCAAATGAAATGAAATGAAATTTGGTATAAACATCTATATATATTCTGAAAGTACATGTCATAAGGATTCCATTTCACCCCCCTTTTACATATGCACAACTTATTGTTTTCACAGCCACACAATTTGAAGTTCAACAGTGTATGTCAATGGTAGACATAGTATATGACTCGGTACAGAGTTTGTATGGCCTGGTACCTACAAAGGCGAACTTGGTATACATATCTATATATATTCTGAAAGTACATGTTATAAGGATTCCATTTCACCCCACTTTTACATATGCACAACTTATTGTTTTCACAGCCACACAATTTGAAGTTCAACAGTGGGCCAATGACAGGCCTATAGTATATGACTCGGTACACACTTAGTATGGCCTGGCACTCACAAAGGCGAACTTGGTATAAATATCTATATATATTCTGAAAGTACATGTTATAATGATAAGGATTCCATTTCACCCCCCTTTTACATATGCACAACTTATTGTTTTCACAGCCACACAATTTGAATTCAACAGTGTATGTCAATGGTAGACATAGTATATGACTTGGTACAGAGGTAGTATGGTCTGGTACTCACAAAGGCGAATTTGGTATAAACATCTATATGTATTCTGAAAGTACATGTTATAATGATTTCATTTCACCCAACTTTTACATATGCACAACTTATTGTTTTCACAGCCACACAATTTGAAGTTCAACAGTGTATGTCAATGACAGGCCTAAAGTATATGACTCGGTACAGAGTTAGTATGGTCTGGTACCTACAAAGGCGAACTTGGTATAAATATCTATATGTATTCTGAAAGTACATGTTATAATGATTTCATTTCACCCCACTTTTACATATGCACAACTTATTGTTTTCACAGCCACACAATTTGAAGTTCAACAGTGTATGTCAATGGCAGACATAGTATATGACTTGATACAGAGTTAGTATGGCCTTGTACCTACAAAGGCGAATTTGGTATAGATATCTTTATATATTCTGAAAGTACATGTTATAAGGATTTAATTTCACTCCCTTTTTACATATGCACAACTTATTGTTTTCACAGCCACACAATTTGAAGTTCAACAGTGTGTGTCAATAGAAGGCCTAGTGACTTGGTATTGCCTGGTACTACAAAGGCGAACTTGGTATAAATATCTATGTGTATTCTGAAAGTATATGTTATAAGGAGTCCATTTTACCCCCTTTTAAATATACACAACTTATTGTTTCCATAGCCACACAATTTAAAGTTCAATAGTATTGTGTATAGTATGACAGGCCTAGGGTAGGCTATATGAGTCCGTATAGAGTTAGTATGGCATATACCTATAAAGACGAATTTGGCATAAATATCTATTCTGAAAGTACAAGGAGTCCATTTTAGCCTACCACCCTAAGTTTGAACTAAGTGTTATTTGATAATAGTGTTATTTTAGGTCTTGTTAATGAAAAAGGTAATCCTTCCACAATTATATTAATGCAAAGTATAATTGTATAAAAACATTAACTTTAAATCGATGTATAGTACATTATTATCCCCTTTTTCTATGTTTGTTTTTGTTCCCCTCTCTTTTAATAGTAGCCTACATCAGGAGATGGAGACGTTTGTCCAGAGAATGTCCTTAGACGGGCTCTGGTTTGTCTTGCCTTGCATTGAGAAAGGTGTTGCGTGAGATCACTTCCGTTCAATTTCAAGGATGTTAGCAAGACAATTCTGCTACAATTACAACATTTGCACATGCATTTACATAGGCTAAGTTTCAGCAACATGTTTACATTGCGTGTAAACATTTGAAAAATACTCTGAAAACCGAATTTTAACCTACTTTATCTGATCGTTCGTCTGTACCTTTATTTTGACGCTTTTCGCCGCCATATTGCCCGCTATTGTCGCGTACTGTCGCTTACTGTCGCTAGCATAGACATAATATACATAGACGCCGCATTGGCTGCTGGAAACAAGAAATGCGGCCGCCATCTTGGACCGGTCATACTCCTCGTTGCGTTGCAGCAGAAGACACAAGATGACAGCACTGTGCAGCATGTTCCTTCTCAAATCGGCGGACCATACTCGATGGATTTACTTTTCACAAGTAAGATTTAACATAACCATACTATTGGTTGTATTTTGTGAATAGAATATTACCAGAGAGCTGAGAAGGAGCAATCTTTGATATTACTGTATGAAAATCGTAGCCATCTAGCTAGGCTATGTTTACTCGGTGTTCACCCGGCTATGAACTGAGACTTGATAAGTCATGTTCCATAACACTGACTTAGATTACAACTGACACAAGAAGGCTATTGTAGAAATAAATCATACTAGATTTGGCCGGCGAATTTTACACAAGTGGCACAGACTAGCCTATTGGGCAATCGCTAGCTGCTACTTGTAGCCTAAGTGTTGGTGGTAGCCTCACTATTTCCTGAATAAAGTAACTTTTCAATAGCTCAACTTCTTTATTTATCAAGTAGCTTAGCCAGACAAGCTACACTTTTCTTGTCATGTGAAATTAGCACAATTTAAAGTAGCTTCCTATGTAGTGAACTAGCCTACTGCTGTGTTTGTGTTAGGCTACTAATACATTTGACTGGGTGGTAGTTTTGTGTAGTGTTTTATTCATGGCAGAGTAACTGATAGTTTAGCTCACTAAAATTTTGAAGTAGCTTGCCCAACACTGTATTATTCACATGTCATTTACCCTAACAAGAATAAGATGCCTCTCAAATTCCTTTTCATTCATTTATTTATTATTTTGTATCTCTCCAGAACAACTGCCTTGTTCAAGAAGACTGTGAATGAACTGAACTGTCTCCTCACACCCCTGGAACTGAGGAAGGTGCAGCTCTTCATTGCAGTACTGCAGGGCATCTGCTACACTGTGACTGAATGTTTGATTTATGAGCTCCACCTTCATCACCTGCATTCGCCACTCTGTGTCCCATTTTCCCATCGTCTGGTTGACTCAGTCCTCTTTTATGGAGTTTACCCAGTTTACTATGCCATCTTATTTGCCCACCTGCTGTCTGAAGCACTTTTGTTCTCAGCCAAAGTGTACCCAAGCAATTTTAGCAAGGTGGGAACATACAAAATGACATGCACCAGTTGTCGAAATCATAGAACCAACTGCATGACGGTAACTCTGTCTCACTGAGCCTGTGAAGATACTCCCTGATTCTTTACTGATTGCAATGAACGGGTTGATCTTAGCAGTTTCTAAAATGTTTCTTAATTCCTTTTTATTTAATCTCTTCATTGGGGCTGGAACCTTTCTGTGAACTGTAAATAACAGATGCTGCTGATGAACCCATTGACACTGTACAAGTGACAAGTCACCTTTTTGTCTTGAATTGATGAACTGTTACACTTACTATGCCAAACCAATGTCTGATTTTTAAGGATCAGAAACAAACCTACAAACTTGCACTTTACAATATTTATGGAACTTGTCTAACAAATGCTGTTGATATTGAACCCAGTTACTCCATTTCCTTTATGCCACACCAATGTCTGTTCATCACTTTATTTTTGATGGCACTGAACTGAAAATGTTAATGGATTTTTTTCTGTAAATTTAACTCATTAAAACTTGTATCAAACCAGTTTTTGTCTATGCTGTCAAACGTGGATTAGTTATGTTCCCAGTTTTTATATTGGATGTCATCACTTTATAATATATCATATATCAGAATATTCTATTACTGTTAAGCCCACTATGAATATACACACAACCATGTTTCCTGTATCATACAGCTTTTCTACTGGGAGGTTTACAACTTATTCTGAGTCAATTTACCCAAGTTTGTCACTAAACCACATAGGCCTAATTGGAATACCCCTCAGATGTCTGAATGGCACTGATCTCACTTAAATGTTCATGGAACCTTTCTGTGGACTGTGAATAATGCTGTTGATGGAACTTTTCTGTCAACTGTGAACTATATTTAACTCATTAAACTTGTATCAAACTAGTTTTGTCTATGCTGTCAAACATGGATTATGTTCCCAGTTTTGATATCGGACGTCAGGTCACTTTATCATATATCAGAATATTCTATTACTGTTAAACCCACTATGAATATTAAAATACGCTAAATCATGTGTCCTGTATCATAGCTACATGTATGACCTTTGCAGCAAAAAAAACCGCGTGAGAATCTGTTCGGTATTCAGTGAGATATGATTAATTAAGTGCACTGACAGCTCATCTCACCGGCCAAACAGATTACACTGAGTGGAGTGGATGACCGGTCCAAGATGGCGGCTCCAAATCTCGTCAGCGCTAGTAAGGAGTAGCGGTCGATGCGGCGTCTATGTATATTATGTCTATGGTCGCTAGCTCCACGGAACTCGATGTGCTTGTTTTGATCTTCTTCTCCAATCAGTTCACCGACTGCCGCCTCGGGAGGTTTTTAGTCGAGCAAATTGTATCGCCCTCTTGCGTACAGGATGAGAATTTAGTTTTTTGGACTGGTGTCCAAATCTGTCCAATAAATCTTAATTATGGAATCTAAATTCTATTCAAATTAACATTTGAGGTGTCTTTAAACATTTCAAACATATTTCTTAAAATTACATCTTACAATTCAATACAAATTTATTTCAGATTTAAAACTTTATGTGAATGTATGACAAAATTAGCTCACCTGCCTCAGTGTGTGTGAGAGTGTGAATAAATGCTGTAGGAAAAGATGCTAAAAAATGTCAACGCCTTAAACCCCACTGGGCAATTCCACAGAAAATGGACTTTTTGTCACATCCAAAACGCCAGTGAAATGCCTTGGCATTTGTATGATGTGAATGATAATTCATTTTTTGTGCATTTTTCAGCCAAAAATAGCAAATGCTCAAATTTCATGTAATCATTCACGTCATATCATACCATCAAATTTTATTGGCGTTATGGATGTTACAAAAAACTTAATTTTCCATGGAATTGCCCCACTAATAGCAACAGTATAGGCATTTGTATTTATGAATTTATACCAACAAAGAGAAATATGAAATCTTTCTAGTGCAGTTTACTTCAGTTCCATCTTCAGCCAGTGTTATTCATTAGATCCACACTCATCCCACATGGCATTTGTGGAATTGCACGTTCATAGCCTCCACCTGATGTAATCTGCAGGGTAAAAATATAGGTCATCACTCAGCTGCAACTGAGGTTATATGTTTTTGAATTACTGTGCCATGATGCATTCTCATGCGAAATCCTCTCTATAATTTCCATCTGTAAATATGCTTTTCACACAAGCTTCAGGACTCAACTCAACCCCCCAGACCAATGAAACTACTTCAGGCAAATCTACCTGTACATAGCATCTTTCACCACACACACAAGCAAACACGTACATTACAACATACAGTATAAACATAAATCTCTGAAGTGCTTGCTTTGACATCACCTCTAGCCACTTGTCTTACCCCGTCCTGTAAGATATCTAAATCAAACCTCCTTTCTCCTTTCACCTGTCACATCCTCCAGTGATCTCCACCATAAGATTAATATCCAGGGCAAGACAGATCTAAGACAGATCTCTTCATAAAACATGTGTAAAGTGCTATGTTTGAGACCAGCTGTATTAGTGAATGTCCTCTGTTGTGCCTTGTCAAACCCTCTGGAGAAATTACATTTAGAAAGACTGACCTTTGATTGAACTCACAAATAAATGTCAAAACAACCTGTCTAACCTGATTGTTATAATAGAATGTAATGGCTGTCTTTCAACATGTAGCTGCGTGTCAAATGGAAAAACTGAATTATCATCTTAGCAACAGTCAACCAGGGAAGGACAATGGTAACAACCACAAATAGACCCTTGAGATCGGCAACAAATAGGGCAGAGAGAGAAAGAGAGAGAAGAGAGAGAACCTGCAGCAGCAGAGATGGAGATCAAGTCTTGAAGTCTGGGAACAGAGTTCACGTTAATCATTGACAAAGCCCTCCTTACGTTCAGAGAGTTCTAAAGAGATAGAGACACACAGAGAGAGAGAGGGAGGGAGAGAGAGATTGTGTGTGTATTTGCAACAGAGAGAAGGCAGGTAGGGAGGCAGAGGAGGCGGAGGATACTGAAGTTGGCATAGCTCTCACCCGAAACAGAGACCCACCTTTCTCGTCCGAAGATGACCACTGCTCAGGATTTAGTGTTGGTTGCCAAAGTCTCTCTCCTTCTGTTTTCTTTTCTCTCAGTGTGTTTCTGGGACCAAGCTTTGTGTTCTCCTGGGGAAGGACTGAAACAGTGGCAGAAGTCTCCAACTATCACCAGCCACCAAAACAAGAGCCTCTATCTGCACACACCTTTCCCCTCTAACTTTCTCTGGGGAGTGGGGACATCTGCCTATCAGACGGAGGGCTCCTGGGACCAAGGAGGGAAGGGACCGTCCATCTGGGACCACTTTACCCACACAAGGGGAGCCAGCACAGGGACAGCAGATACCGCTGCTGACAGCTACACTCGATGGGAAGAGGACGTGAAGGCGGTCAAGTACTTGGGAACCCAAACGTACGTCTTCTCCCTCTCTTGGCCACGGCTCTTTCCCAATGGCGTCGGAGACCCCAACTCTGAGGGGGTGGCCCACTACCAGCGTCTGATCAGCAGGCTTCAAGCCGAGGGCATCACGCCAGTGGTGACGCTCTACCACTGGGACCTGCCACTGGCCCTGCAGGAGCCCTACGGGGGCTGGAAGAATGACAGCACCGTGGAGGCTTTCGTGGAGTATGCCACCTTCTGCTTTCGGACATTTGGAGGCTCGGTGAAGTACTGGCTCACCATGCATAATCCGTACCTGATTGCGGTGCAAGGCTACGGCACTGGAGTTCATGCGCCAGGGGAAAGCCATGACCCGGCTGCCACCTTTATTGTTGGTCACAACCTCATTAGGGTGAGTCAAGGGTCAAGGGTCAAATGAAATGGGAATGGAGGAGTCAGCATCCACAATGAAAGCTTTCAGTAGTGTTGACGGTAATATACAATGTTTACTTGATGGTAGTATTGAGTAGCAGTTTAAGCCTCACACTGCTAAGGTAACATTAACATTAAGGTACATTACAGAGCATTTTCCATAGTCTTAAGTGTTTATTTTCACTGTGTGAAAAATAATGTTTTTTTTTCCCACAGCATGAATACGGCCACCGCTAATAACGAAAATGCCTCTGAATTCTGTCATGTTTTAGTCTTGTGGAGTTTCTGCAGGAAATGTATCACTTTACATGCCATTTTCTACTCATTTCCTACTCATTCCAAACCATGCTGACCTGGGTTGTTTGCAGTTGGAACTGCATTTAATGGCAGATTAATCACTGTTAATGTGAATGAGTAAACAGAACTGGTCTGAGGTCAGAGTCCACATATAGTAGGGAGTCGGTTTAGCATGGTCATTACTGCAGGACAGTTAGAGCTGTTAATTAATAATATCCACCGCAACTCACAGTGTACAACGCAATGCATCTACACTGTTGCAATCTCTAACCAATTTGTCCAAAAGATGTTTAGGTGCCGAAGTGCTGAACTGAAGATGTTATATGATTGTGTAAATTATTGCATTAGGATGATTTTATTTGTAGAGACAGGTGCGCACATCCAAAATATGTTGTAACAGGTGCCAGACAAAACGTGTCAGAGAGAGAAGGAGATGGTTTTCACACTGTGTCATTAGGATGATTTTAGACACTAATTGACATCCTGTTGTCTTTAGTGTGTATATAAATTCAGATAATTGCTAATGATGCTCAACTCACATACCTGTGCCATCAATATATTACAGTATGCTATATACCTGTTTGTTTTCAATCAGTGTTTAATGTCTACAGTATATAACGCTGAAGCTTGACATTGTACTTTTCTATCTTTAGGCTCACGCTAAAGTTTGGCATGTGTACAACACCCATTTCCGCCCACACCAAAATGGCCAGGTTTCCCTAACACTGGGATCCCACTGGATAGAGCCGTTCAACGGAGAGTCGACACCTGCCAGTGTCCAACTCTGCCAGAAATCCATGGAGGCAGTAATTGGTTGGTTTGCGGGTCCAATTCATGGCACTGGCGACTACCCAGCCTCCTTGAAAGACTCCAACCGAGGGCTCATCCCTGAGTTCTCCCCAGAGGAGACAGCCTTTGTCCAGGGCACAGCCGACTTCCTCTCCCTGGCTTTCGGGCCGGACACTCTCCGCATGGGTCAGCGCCTGCCTCTGTTTGGACAGGTGTTGTCCATGGATCTGAGGAAGGTGCTTGGCTGGATTCGGCTGGAGTATGACAACCCCGCGGTGCTGGTGGCTGAGAGTGACTGGTTCACTGACGCATCGGTCAGATGGGAAGACACTCTGGCCATATATGTCATGAGGAGATTGTTGGGCCAGGTGCTTGAAGGTGAGGAGAATGTAGATTTACGGTTATGTCCATGCGCTTCAATGTCTACCTTTCATGTTATGCTCACTATTTAAATTCCCTTTCAGCTGTGACATATGACAATGCACAGGTCTTTGGATACACAGCTTGGTCTCTGGTGGATGGATTTGAGTGGAATTTTGGCTACACAGTGAGGAGGGGTTTATTCTATGTGGATCTCAATGGTACAGACCTGAGCAGGGTCCCCAAAACCTCTGCAAAGTTCTACAGGCAAGTTGTTCTGAACAATGGCTTCTCTGACTCAGAGAGCTCTGAGAGCATTCATGGAGAGTTCCCCTGTGATTTCCAATGGGGAGTGGCAGACCCTGTGCTACATGTAAGTACATATGCAGTGAGAGTATACAACTAATATTTCTCAGAGAATTGTGTTCCTGTCTTTAAGAAAAACTTGATGTGACATATTGTTATGTAGCTGTGAACTTATGAACTTATACTAGTAAATTTGTACTACATTAGCACATTCTTTAGCCTAACACTGCCATCTTATTGGTCCATAACACAGTTGTCATGGGAACATGAACTCAATATTTGTCTGGTCATGCTAGCCAGATTAGAACTGTCACCATTTCCCCCATTTTATTCCATTAGATTCGTCTCCACCCGTACTCCGCTCAGTTTATTGACCCCAACCTCTATCGCTGGAACTTCTCAGGTGATGGCAGTCTGCGCCCGGTTTCCGGGGTGACCCTCCGCACACGTGGCGCTCAGTGCACTGACTTCCTGTCCATCCGACGCCACCTGCAACTTCTCGAGACGACCCACGTCACGCACTACCGCTTTGCCCTGGACTGGTCCCTCCTTCTCCCCGACGGAGATCCCTCACACGTGGACCAAGAGGCGCTCAGGTACTACCGCTGTTTCCTGATCGAGCTTCACAAGCTGGGAGTCAAAGCAGTGGTCACGCTGTACCACTCCAGCCATAGGTCCCCAACACTGGGCATGCCTAAGCCACTGCAGGCAACCGGAGGCTGGCTGAACCGTAGCACGGTCGAGGCTTTTGAGGCCTACGCAACCTTTTGCTTCCAAGAGCTGAGCCCTTGGGTCCACACGTGGATCACCATCAATGAGCCCAATCGTCTTGCTGAACTGCACGGTAGCGTAGAGGAGCAGCGGCGGACAGCCCACCATCTTCTCCTGGCCCACGCCCACGTGTGGCACGTCTACAATGACCTCTATCGGCCTCAGCATGGCGCACAGGTCACCTTCACTCTGCATGCTGATTGGGTGGAGCCGGCCAACCCGTTTCTGGAGTCCCACCAAGCTACCGCTAGGCGCTTCCTATTGTATGAGGTCGGACGGTTCCTGGATCCCTTCTTGGCCGAAGGCGGAGGGCAACACCCCGATGAGGTGCGCGGGTACGCAGAGGACATGGTCCAGACGCCTGGTCAAGCTGGCCTCTCTCCTTTACCCCACTTTACAGACGAGGAGCAGCAGAAGCTCAGAGGAGCCTTAGACTTCATTGCTCTGAACCACTTCACCACACGCCTTGTCTCTCCTAGAAACTCCCTACACCGAAATGCCCAGGCTGGATCGAATCAACACCATGGCTGTTCCTTCTTCAATGACCCCAATTGGCACGTCTCTTATCTGGGACAGGCTGTGGTGCCTTGGGGCCTTCGGAAAGTCCTCAAGTGGGTGAAGGGTCGCTATGGAGACGCACGGCCCATTGTCGTCATGGCTTCAGGGGTGGATGACCAGGCATCCCATGATGACCAGCTGAGACAAACCTACATTAGGGAGTACCTGCAAGAGGCCCTGAAAGGTTGGTAGAGCAAACTAAACACATGTGTTCTATTTCAAACTGCTCTGAAGTACTTCACACACTGTCTAATCTCCTGAACAGCTGTCTGAAGCAATGTTAACATTTTAATCATCTTTGTCTCATATCTACATTCAATCATTAACAGTGATTAACATACAGATTATTTCCGGACTTCATGCCGGAATTTGTATATCATATCAGTTTACAAGCATTTCTATAGTGCTCAGTTAGGTAGGCTTCTTATCATTTTGACTGTGGTTCAGTATGCATGTCATCTCACTATTCATCAGCCATCATGTTCAATGGTCACTGTCACCGGTCGCAGCTCAAACGTCTTATCATATGCTTCAGCTCTTAAACACTGATTTATGAAGGACCTTTGAAATCATAAAATGTGAATAGAGAACTCCATGCTGGGTCAGGCGAGAGCAATTTCAGGACTGTTTTTCACTGATAGTGTGTTTGTACATGTTGCTGCCTCGTGGTAAAAGGATGACCAGGTTTGTGGGCATAATGAAATGAAGCACAGTGACGTTATAGGTGTTTGTGGTGGGATATTTACACTTAACTGAACACACACTTGAGACATTGATAACGCTTTTGATGTGCTTTGTTTAGAGTGCAGACAGACCTTTTTGTATAAACAGCCCATATTATTTAGTGTCTGGCCTTTTGAAAAATCTATTTTGTCACCATGGACATGCTAATCAAACATTAATTCAACTCAAATAACATCTGTGGTATTTGCTTTGATTGAACCAGTTCCAACGTGTGTGTGCCAACAATACAGAAATGACTGTGTTTTCAGTAAATGAATGCACACAACCACTATCACAGCTCTGCATCTGTATGCTTTGTGGCTCTGCATCAGTCCATCTGTAAACATAAAAACATTCTGCTTCTGGGAACTCAATTTAGCTTGTTCCATCTGTCCCTCCTGTAGCTCGAGAGCTAGATGGCGTTGACCTCAGGGGACTTTACATCTGGAACCTTCAGGACCGCCGCACCTTTCACTTCGGCCTGTTCGCCCCCACACATTACGAGTCGCACCCCAAGGGCTCCGTCACGACGTACCAGGAGATCATCTCCCACCGTGGCTTCCCATCTGGGGACGGAGGAACGCAAGAGTCCTGCCAACAGCCGCCTCCTGCCCGCGCCTACAGCTGCTCAGTCTGCACAAAGATGTCTGAGAACAAGCCGCTGCTGTTCTTCGGCCTCTGCATGTTGGTCAGCGCCGCTATTCTCAGCGGCGTTTTAGTGGGGACCCTCAGGAGGAAGCTCAGCATGGGGAGAAGATGCGCGGCACGCCCCATGAGCCCCCAGCGAGTCACCAAGCAGCACTGGGAGCGATTTGCCATGCAGCGCGTCGTGCGCAGGCTGTGACGGACAGACTATTTGCACAGCTGTCTTGCACAGCCTTTTACATGCTGATGAATAGGTTTAATATAGAGACAATGGGCCAATCATTTTGGTGATTTTGGTCTTTGTGTTCGTGCAATGCTTTGTAATGTAAATGACTCATGTTCTATCAGTAGCCGTGGCACTTTCACCTACTGCTTCACTTGCTATTCTTGAAGTTGATACCTCAATGTTGGCTCTTTTGCGTGAGAATGTACAGGAGAGTTCTGACTTTAGACTGTTATAGCAAAACCAGTCATCTGACAAATGAATGGACTGATTACTTGTATGGATATTGTATGTATTGTATGTGTGTGTGTTTATGTGCATGTGCGTGTGTGTGTGTGGGCGCGTGCGTGCATGCGTGTGTGTGTGTGTGTTGGGGAACAAAGCTGAATAGTCGCATACTTTGCATACATGTTTTCAACAATGCACTTTATTGTTTTAGCATCAATGTTTTACCATTGGTTTTCCAGTTGTGTTTTGTATTGCAATAGCCTGTAGCCATCGTTCATTTCACCTGTTTACAACAATCACCTGTTTTCTTATAATTTTCTGTGATCGCTTACACTGTTGTATTGTAAGCTATGACATATTCATTATACAATTTCAATGTTCCTTTGAAAAGTATGGAGTCAGACATTGTGTTCTTTAGAAATGAAAAACCTTTGGTGCTGTTCATCTGCGCTACAGTTAGGCCCCCTGCTGGAAATGAATGTAAAATACAACACAGGAGTTGTAGTGCAGGTTCATGCATCAATCTGCATGCTTGTCTCTATTGCTGTCCATTCCCCACCCCCTTTTTTAATAACAAATATACATATAAAGCAAAAATTCTAGAACCGCTCTAGAATCTTTGATATAAAGGTTGCTGTGACGTATTACTGGCTATTTGATACATTACGGCCATGTACTTGAAATAAGATCAAGCAGTATGAAGAGGTTTCCGACAACAGAAGTGGATTTGACACCATCAATGTTCAGACGGAAACTATGAGATTTGGACAGTAGGGATTTGGGGCTAATGAGAAGGATTTATGTTTTATCTGAGTTGAGTTTTAGAAGGTTATCATGCATCCAGAGCTTTAAGTCAGATAGGCAGTCAGTGAGTGAACTGGGAAGAGGGGAGGATCTAGTGAGATATAATTGTATGTCATCGGCATAGATAGATAGATAGATAGATACTTTATTGATCCCCAGGGGAAATTCAAGGTCTCAGTAGCATACAGACATCACACACATTCACTAACAGCAGAAAAAAGTAATTAAAGGTATGTAATATAAAAAACACAACTAAGCAATAAGGACAGTAGAAAATAGAGAATATACTAAGTATACTAAAATACAAATTATACTAAATAACACTTAATCTAAATCAATTCTAAAAACAGTATCCACATAGTGGGTGATTAATCAATCAAAAGGCGCTTGCAATGACTGAGGCAGGGACTGAGCCTGTGATTCTCTGTGCATAGTAAGGTAAAGTAAGGTGCTCTGTGTGAGTGAGTGTCATGGTGATGGTGCAAATGAGTAAGTCCAACAGTGCAACAGTACAAGAATAAATGTAATATATATCTATATATATAACTATATTAAGAAAAGGCGATGGAACTGAAGGCCATGTCTATGGATGAGTAAAGTTCTCGTGCATGAACTATGAGGCAGCTTTTAGCGTAACACTTGTGCTTGGGATCTTGCTCTTGGCATCAAATTTGCAAGCAGATAATGTATAGCTATTAAGCTAGCATTAGTTAGCCTTTAGCCTTTGCACTTAGACCAGCATTTAAATTAGGGCCTCATGTCTCTTTGACATATTTGTGTATATTTCTCTATTTCACTAACACTTCTCCCTTTTGTCCAGGATGATGGTGCCCCCTGCCATCCACAGGTATTTTGGCCTGTAAGGGTTGCACAACCAGAAAAGATCAAACAATGATATGACCAACCATAGGTTAGGCTATCAAAAACATCTGTTGATCCCATTGCTGCATTACAGTAATGCATCACATATATTCTATATACTATTTTCTCTTATGCGTCATGATTTTATGCTGGACAAGTGTCTCCATGTCTTGTCATTTTTGGCACCCTTTCTTGCTTGTCAGGGGTATGCAGACAGCAGAAAAGATCAAGCAAACATATTGTAGTGTCAGGTTGTATCTTTGGCTCTTTGCCGTTCATTAAGACACTTGGCAAACACATTCAGACACTCCTAACAGATGGCAGGTTGGCACAGGCTTACTGAGCATGAGACAGAGGGCAGGAGTAGACAAGACCTCAACACATCAGGAAAACCACATTGGCCCTACATAATATGACACTGACTAACAGAAAACACACACTAACATTAAGTAAAGAGGGAAACCAGTCCATAGGCACCCAATATTGTTTAATTTTCCGATTGAGATATCCACGCTCTGGCTATTCTAAATGCAAAAATGCATCAGGGAGTTATGACAAAACTGTAACTAACAAACTAGATCCTAATAGAAAGCTGTTAGCTTCCCTAAGCTACAGGTAGGCTTATAAGGTAGGCCTATTTACAACATAAATTGTCAATAGGCTATGCTGGCGACACAAATAAAATCTCCTTTGGAAACCAATGGCTTACGCCTTACAGTATCAAGCGGACTTAAATTGCCATATCGTGGCGAAAAGTTGTAATAAAATTCACGCAGCGTCAAGGAAAGCGTGAATGAAGTAGCCACTTCTAAATGGGACCCACTACACAGTAGCTTAAGGTGTGTTGCTAAAGCAGCCATAATGACATGAAGGTGTCATTGGATACTTCACACACACATGCTTTTTAATTTCACAGACTACAACCAAGCTGGAATCAAAGCACATCGATTCCCCTCTCACACCCTGCACGCACTTAAAACAAATAAACAGGCGTCTCAGTCTCACGCATGTATAGGCAAAACTGTATCAGACCGGTGTAACGTTGGTAAATCTTCCATGGCACAGAATGATTTTTGTAGCACGTGCAACAAATGACAGTCGAAAGATACAATTACAGTGCTGCTATCAATTTGCTTGGTATAACCGCATTTATAGTTTTCTACAAATGCAATCAATCAAATTGGCCTCCATCACTCAACCAACGCTAACGGTAACATTACCTAGGTCCTTACTGATATTATAAGATTAACGTACCTGCAGTAAAAACCAAGCATGTCCGATAAACATCCTCAGATTTATTTCGGCTTCAAGAAGAAATGGAAATTACATTTCATGTGAAAATCATCCTATCCTTATTAGATGTTCTCTGCGGTAAACTACACTCCTTGTTTGAAGCGTCCATTGTTTTTCCAACCCACTTTTAACTTCCAACAAAATTACGTCTCACTGCAACGACGCGCCATCTAGTGGACAAACGACTACTTATCGCCAATACTGGAAATGCAGCCATGATGATGATGATGATGAATATATATTTTGGCTTTCTTTTAGGGCCTGTCCACACTGAGACGCTTTTTAGGTTAAACGCAGAGGTTTTGCTTCGTCTTGGCCGAGCGTCCAAACGAATCCTGTAAACGCACTGCCCGAAACCGCACTTTTCTGAAACCTGGTCCCAGAGTGGAGAAATCTGAAACCGTAGCCCGTTTGAGTTCGTTTAGACTGCGAAACCGCACATCCTGCTTGCGTATCGATGATGTCATCGCCACACCTCAGCTGCCCTGGACTTGCACTTATAGTATTGCCTAACAATACTAGTTTTCATTCATGACATTACCTACGATTACACTCCGTTAAGATAAATATCACAACTGATGCTGCGCAGCGCCGATAACTTATGACTTGGTGGACTGAACACTGTTTTTCCCGGTGTTTTTTTATGCATTCTATACTGTCAGTGACGCGAGAGAACTTAAGTTATTAGGAAAGTGCGGTGTAAGTTTAGGCTACATTAATTTGTGCGTAGTGCCAGTGTCATTAATTTATTTTACATGTCTTACAACATATATACATGCATTCACAGTCGAGTGAAATCAGATATAAGACAGATATAAGACTTAGGATGTCTGTGCCGCATAGCGAGCACACATAGGCTAGGCTACACATACTGTACATACACACACTGCACGTAAAATCATAGATTAGCTTAAGACAGTCAAGCTCACCTACACTTCATCATATTTTCCTGGATGACTCGTGTCCTTTCCAGGACCGTCTTCAGGCCTTGTCTTTAGCCATTCTTGCCTATAATTATTGCCTCTCAGGGTATGCAATGCGAGATGACCGTCCTGATTTTATTTTTGAGGGTGATGTGACTACAGATCTATGTCAAAATACAATTTTCCATGTGCACGTAATAATCATTTACAGTGAACCTAGCAAGAATTTCTTGGAAGAACTTGAACAATACAAAACTCTGGACTTTCCAGAGTCAACATATAGGCCAGAGGGGTGTCAGGAGGTAGCAGAGGTGTTACCATGTGACACCCACTACAATAGAGGGCGCTGTTGGTTTTGCTTCAGCTAACCTTCTCACATTCACCGAAACCAATGAAGAAGTGGTCGTATCACAGGGGTGCGAAACGTAGAAATCCTGCATCTTCGGTGATTTTACGGTGACAGACACAAGGGGTGGCAGACACTTGGATAGAGATAAAGTGAGAGGGGGGTTCCTCCTGGTCTGTCACCTAAACGTGTTTTCAGGCCGAATTCCAACGACGCCCTACTCGCGGACTCCATTCTGATTTCACACATCAAATAACGTTACGCGGCGGCATCATGGCCTACATCGCTGTCCAAAGGATAAAAAGGGAATTTAAGGAGGTCCTGAAAAGCGAAGAGGTAAGACAGCGATTGTATCTCGTGGAACACAACATCCGCACAACATTGGCCATGGGCCATGTTTGGTTGACTCCAAAACAAACGCTATGCTATGGTGTTTGTTTGCTAAATGGCTAGGTAGCTAGCTAGCGCTTCCAAAAAAGCCGATGTTTTTCAACTTGGAACATTGTAGCCAAAAGTATCCGTAACCTTACTGTCACAGTGTTGTAAGGTAGGCCTACTGAAGGTCGGTCGGGATAATCTAATTCAAAGGTCAAAATTGTGCATAACTTGCTTGAATGAATTGAATTTCGCAATGTTCACTGCAGAAAGGGATAACTTCATACGAATACCATTAACACAACGTTGACATTAGCTTGATGCTAAGATCCAATGTTAAGTTAAACCTATTCCTTGTTATTTGTAATTATACCATCATTACCTTGCTAGCTAACTATAACATAATCTATGGTATGTACTAGTATGTCACTGTATCAGTCTTTACACATGACACTAATGTGGTTACCATGGAGTGCTGCAAAGATTGGCTAATCCTTAAGAATCACTTTCGAGGAACGTGGCCCTAGTCCAGCCTGCGTTGTTATGCTGTAATAATACAAGTTTAGCAGGCTGATGTAAACATTTTAGCGAGAGTCATCCACCCTGTACTATGCAGTCTTTGTTAGCTGGAATTACTTTAAGTAGTCAATGAACTTGTTTTTTGTTTGTGAAAAGTCACGATGTAGCCTACTTGACAATCGGGGGGCCTTGGCCCCTAAACCACAGAACAGGTAGCCCACTGATTGTGATTCTATTGACCAGAAGGCAGATTTAATCACTGTTGTTGATGGGTGATCTATCACAGTTGTTATCACTCAGTTTCATTGCTCAACACACTGGGTTTACATGTGGTCCAGTCTTATTGAAGGAACATTTACTTGACTCTGAAGTAAAGGTTCCTAAATAGCTTTTACTTATGGCCATTCACATTTTAACTACTGTAGTTTCCTTGTCTGCTCACTTCATAACATTATATTTCCTATATTCTTTTTGCATAGACGAGTAAGAACCAGATCAAGGTGGACCTAGTGGATGAGAATTTCACAGAACTTAGAGGAGAGATAGCAGGACCCCCAGACACACCCTATGAAGGTAAAGGGATCTCAATTACATCATTCTGTTCAAAAGACTGACAGGACACCCAAGCCATCATAAACTTTATCTTTTATTTAGTGAATGTTTGTTCAACGTGTTTGCCGTTACAGTTATATGATTCATTTGTGGTAAACCTACAGTATGAATACTAATGCATTATTCTTGGTCTGGTTCAACCTCTCTCTTGTTCCCTGTTTTTTATTTATTTTTTGTCTCTAGGAGGTAGATTTCAGTTAGAAATCAAAATTCCAGAAACGTATCCATTCAATCCACCAAAGGTAGGCTTGCCTTTTTTTGTCTGTGGTATGTGTGGTCTTTCCTGTTTGACCTGATTTACAGATGTATGATTGCACAAGGGAATTAGCTCCAGCACAGCTGAAACTCTAAATAGGATTTAGTGTAATGCTACATCCAAGTTAACTTCTGAGTCTTTATAAGAATGAAGTAATGAAATCATGGTCATTGCCTTAACCCGGCTCCACCTCTTATTTAGGTGCGATTTATCACAAAAATCTGGCATCCCAACATCAGCTCTGTCACCGGTGCCATATGCCTGGACATCCTGAAAGACCAGTGGTGAGTGGAGGCTTACCAGTTTCCACACATTTAAGCAGATCTTATTGTCATGTTTTTTTTTTTTTTTTTTTAATCACAAGAGCACCTAATGAAGTATGTTGATAGTAACGTGTGCTTCCTTTGGACTAGTGAGATGTAATTAACAGGGGGTTCATGTTGTTGTTTGATTGCAGGGCGGCAGCCATGACACTTCGAACGGTGCTGCTTTCGCTACAGGCTTTACTGGCGGCAGCAGAGCCAGACGACCCACAGGACGCTGTGGTCGCCAATCAGGTCAGTTGCCTTGCTATGATTAAGTGACCTGTACACTTCAAGAGTTAGGCCTATGTAATTGAGTCTGTGGTAAACCAAACAGTTTATGTGAATGGATTATGGAAAATATGAGTGTTCAAGACGCGATTTACATAATGACACATTTTATTTAAAAGTGGCTTTCATGACAGCCAAGGTGGCTTCACAAATAAACAGATCCAACAATTTCAACAAAATACATACAAATACACTTCTTAAAGTACAGTAGCCATGTGACTAATTAAATGAAAATGCCAGCTTGAAGAGATGGGTTTTCAGAGTTTCCATTTGAATTTTGGAATGGATTCTGAGCCAGATATGATGATCGTCGTGCTTGTTGTCATTTGGTTGTTTTTACCTCGTGTCCTTTTCTTTCCTCCTTTGTCTCCAGTATAAGCAGAATCCAGAGATGTTCAAACAGACGGCTAAACTCTGGTCGCACGTATACGGTGGCGCTCCCGTCTCCAGTCCAGAATACACACGCAAAATAGATAAACTCTGTGCAATGGGCTTTGACAAAGTGAGTGTGTTTACAGAACAGTTTGAAGAAACTTATGACTAAATTGAGTTCAGCAAAGGTGTATTCAGTTGTTAAATGGGGGGGTTTGTTACAGGCGGGCTGATTTGAAGATTGTTTGCTCTCACCCTTTTTGCAGAATGCAGTAATAGTGGCACTGTCATCGAAATCCTGGGATGTTGAGACGGCGACAGAACTCCTGCTTAGCAACTGATTCCAGTCTAAGAGTCTACCTGCCTGCACCTGCCCTAAGACCACCATCCTCCTCATCTCCAACATCCTCCCATCTTGCCATATGCAATCCTCTCTTTCTCACTCTCTTTCTGTCACTCTCTCTCTCTGTCATTCTCTCTCTCTCTCTCACACACACACACACAAACAAACAAGCAAACAAACAAACACACAAACATTCTGTGTCTTTCCACTGTCTGAGCCCTTGATCAGGTCCCAAGGCAAAAGCCCCCACATTCTCACAATCTTGCAGTGTCAACATTAAGTCATATACACACACACACACTCACCAACCAGCACACATCTTCCAGTGTTCACCTTCCCTGGACTCTACTGTTCTCCTCCTCCTCTCCCTCTTCTCCCACCATATCCCCACACATGGACATTTGACACCTTTCCCTAACTAGATATGGCTTCGCTCTCCCCTGTACGTACACACTACGCACACACACACACACACACACACACTCACACTCCAAAATGCAGTCTCTTCCGTTTTCCACTTTTCCTGATTTTACCTGGACTGGCCATTGCCTTTTGCTTTCTTCTGAAACCATTCCTCTCCAGTATGCAGCTTCTTCTATTCCATTCTTTTTTCTCCATTCCAACCACACTCTCTCCTCTTACCTTTGTGTTGTTGTCAGGTGACTTCACCAGGCATCTCTTTTTTTTTAATAATTCCCATTTCCCCTCGACCTCCTCTCCCTACCTCTTTTATGCACAATCATCCATACAGTATCTACCCCCAAACTCCCTTTTTTTATTTGGAAGAATTTGGACTCCCCCTTTTAAGCAAACAGATAATGTAAAGAAATGATATCTCATCATCCCCACTGTTCACCAACAGCATAGCCTGAACCAACCAAGACTGGATTATTAAAGGAAAAAAAAGAAAGTAATGATTCCACACCCACAGAACTATGTCTTAAGGAAAAAAAAAAGATTTCATCTGTAAATAATGCTATTAAAGTCTGTATAAATGAAAAACAAGGATATGTGGGAAATCATTGGTTAAAATAGTTCCATGTATAACTGTTCAGGTTTTATTGTGTTTGCCCAGCGTTGTTTACAAGAGACTTTGTGTCAAAGCAGCTTACTGGAGTTCCTGAGCGTGAACTGCTTAAGAACTAGCCTCTGGTGACCAAGGCTAAAACAAAATGGACTGGGCGAAACCCTCTGGGGAAACCAACTGGGAAAGAGGGGCTGCCCTCCTCTGCCCTTTCTAGTAGTAGTATGAACATTGTAAATAAGTGGATGCCAAATTATGCTCCCTTGCCGCTATTTAATGATGATTGTAGTGCTACAAGGTTCATGACCCCCAGATCTTCAGACTGTGAAGAGAAGCAGTGTGAACTGAAAGCAGCATAGTTAGGGAAGACCCCCAAAACGGTTGCTTTTGGTTTCATTGAATTCATTTCCTTTCATCGTTATCATGAAATGGTATGTATATGGAATATACATAAATATTTTAGAGAATGACGATTGCATACATTGTGTTTATGTTTCTCTCTCTTCCTGTGGTATTTGTGTGTGTGTGTGTGTGTCTTTAAAAGAAGTGTGCTTGTGGCATTCCCGGTTAGAGCTTGAGTGTGGCTAATTTAATGTGGGGTTTGGAAATGAAATTCCAGTGGGAATTTCTGTTGCAGCTGAGCCTGAGAAAGTAGAACAAGCAAATTAATGAAGATCAGAGAGTTTGGGCATGGTGTGTGTGCGTGAGCGAAAGAGAGAGGGAGAGCGAGTGAGCAAGCAAGCATGAAATAGATTGGCCGTGTTGCAAAGTTGCTTGTGTGTGCAGTGTTTAATGTCTTGATAGGGAAAAATAATTGCTGAAAGATAAAAAAAATGATCTGGGATCAGTTGTTTTCTATTTGTCTGTAGGCAGAAGAGGACCAGAGGAAAGAGGAAAAGTGCTGTTGCATATGCATTCATCTGTACACTGATTCAAGGAAACCAGTAGCAGATGGTTGTGCTAGGGTGCATGTTGTGCTTGAAACGCTTCCATAAGTCATTCCCGGCCCTTCCTCTGGCAAGATAAAATATCACGGAAGTGTAGGATGATGCCTTAATGTAAAATGTAAAGGCTACTTTTGCCCCGGCACACAAATATCTTTTAGATGTAATATTTACGGAGCGTCTCTACACCCAGGCAGGAAGACAAAAATAGAATGCAAAGGGAATGAACAAACACCTCCACCCAGAGTTAACAGGTTCATTATGGTCTCTCTACGACGGTAGGCTTGGCCAGGGACACAGAGAGAGAGAGGGTGAGATGCAGTAGGAAGGGCAGAGCTCCAAAGACTTCCCAGTGGCCCAATGTTGCCATCCAATGCTGATAAAACACCTGCTATCGTGATACTGCCCAGCTTGTGCTCGAGTTACATACCAACACCTACAGCAACAAAAGCCCGTTTTGTACCTTCCCTTTTTGGGTGATGAGTATCTCTGGATCAGCGCTCAGATGGGTTTTAATCTCAGTGGTGACGGAGACATTGGAAAGTGCTTGGGGAGGTCTGTCACGCCTTTACACATTCCTTGCATTTTCAAGCAAGGCGACCTGAAGATGTAATTTTTTTTTTTTTGGCAAAAATACATTTATTTCAAAACATGATTACAAATACTTCTCAACACTTGTGCAGTCTGTGGGGCATTCATGCAGTTTTTATGCATAGGCCTATTTCTGTTTTAGATGTAAACTAATTTAAAAAAAGAGAAAAGGTATATGGATTGAATATCATGGGACATACACACTATGTTATCATGTTGCTTTAACATTGATAAATGAAATCCATTGTTTTAGTATTCTGCTCACAGTAATCGGCCTAGAGCAGCCAGGTTGGAGAACATATCATAGGTTTATAAAACTTCATATCATTCATGGGTTCAAGAATAGATAGTCAATGCACACTGCACCATAATAAATGTCACTTTTCAGAAGAAGACTTTGCCAGCCTTACTGTTGGATGAAGATCTAGCTACTTGACAGGCTGCAATGTTGGATAGCCATAGCCTACTTCAGGTAAAGTGTGTGACCCCTTCTGAACCCTGTGTTCCCCATACAATAGAAGATATCACGTTCAAGTGTACTTAAAGCTAAGTGTTATTTAAGCATTGCTGAGGCATCTCAAGTAATTATCACGTGACACCCGGTTTTCTTTACACCACCAGGCATCCAAATGGCTCGACAGTAAAATATGGCTTTTCTGACATCATTAGTGTCAACGACTTATCAGTTCATCTGTTATATTAGCTCCTTCCCTGATGCAGTTAGCCCACCTGCCAAGCGGCTGACTGACAGCTCAATAGCCGCAATGCTCGATGAGGCGATGTGGTTCAAGGGCGTCTAGTTTCCTAATGGTATGTGATAGCCCGAGCTCCTGTTCCGTGTCTGCGCCCAGCTTGGCTGGACCAACTGCCAAACGTTAAAAACGGCCCATGTGAGCGCGCGGACAGAGGCAAACGGAAACCGCTCTTCGGGATTTAGGAGGGAATTGAGTTTAATTGGGGTTGAACGCGCATCATGAAGTTCGGCTGTTCTCACGGGAGTCTGTAAAACGGTCCGTAGGCGTTGAAATTCTGATTGAAGAGTGGTTTTAAGAAGAAAAAATGCAAGGGACTGTTTTGTATATTTATTTTGCCATGATGATGCTGGAAGGTAAGTCTTCATAATAATACATGAAAAAGCCAGGGTCCCCCTTTTGGCCTCTGTTGGCCTCCTTTGATTGCATGCTAAGTACAGTAAATGAAAAGCAATGTAGGCCTACTGCACTGCTGTTTAGTGTTTAGACAAAATAATTGTTTGAAAAGAAGAAACAGCATTTTAAATCTGCTGTCTGCTCTGTTGGGTGTTGGCCTATGTGTTAAGCTTTTGTAGTGGATATGCATTAAAAGTAGTTAAATATTGGCAAGATAATGGTGTGATGTAGAACTTTTTAATTTAGCTTACTGTTATATTATGAATGATTGCCTCTAGCTGCTTAGCTGCTTATTATAGCTGCTTATTATAGTTCAAAACAATAGCAAATATAGATAGTCCATATTAAAAATGCAAGCTGCATAGCAGATTTTCCTCTTTATTGTGTGTTTTTTTACACATTTGTAAATACAAATGGAGGCCTAAAGAAAATGAACAAATGCATTTTTGATGCGTTTTTATTACACTGATTAGGAGGCTAGATTATAAAGTTCCCCATCAAAGTCATTTGATATTCTTATAACAGAATCTCTATAGCATCCCTTAGTGTGACATTCTTGTGTTTGCCTACCCTGAACAAGGCAGGCATATTTGATAAAGCCTGGTTACCTGTCATGATTAATTAAAACAAGTTAACGTGTTACATACCTTTAGGCTCACATTCCGTTATTGGGATTTCTGAAAATAAGTATTTAATTCTTTCCTCATGCACAGTGGCAAGTTCTGCAAAGGGCTGGTATGCTCAGAAGCTGATGAGTGACTTGATGGAGAACTATTCCAATGCTCTGCGACCAGTGGAGGACACTGACAAGGCACTTAATGTCACTTTGCAGATTACCCTGTCCCAAATCAAAGACATGGTGAGTGTGCTAGATCGCCGCCATCACAGTGTTCTAGATAACCTTGTGGCCCCCCTCTCTCTCTCTCTGCGGCACGGTGAGGGGATCCGATCACACACGGTCACAGGGTGCTGTAGACAAAGCACTGCTCTTGATAATCATCTCTGCTTTCTTGACCTCTTGTCCTTCAGGGCAGTCCATCATTGCTCCATCACTCTCTCAGCCCCCCTCTCTCTTTCTCTCTCTCTCTCTTTCTCTCTCTCTCTCTTCTCTCTCTTTCTCTCTCCTCTTCCTGGGACTGTTTTTCTGATTTGATGCCATTCTGTTGAGAAGACGCCCTCATTACTGATGTGTTTGTGCATACTCAGGTAGCTTGACCTTGTGTGTGTGTGTGTGTTTGTATGTGTCCTATTACGCAGGGATAGCAAAGGGGGGGGGGGGTGACTGTCCTTCTCTACTTGCCCTTGCTAAGCTTTGTGTCAGCCTCTGACAGTGATATGCCCCCCCCCTTCCCTTAGTCTGTTTGTCCACCTAATATGAGCTAGGTCTGAGTTTCACTCTCGTCTGTCTGACCTCATACTGAGACTTCAATTACGTCAAGATTAAGATTAACTTTCTGTGTGTGTGTGTGTGTATCTGTGTGTGTGTGAGTGATGCAGGTCACTTGATACACTTGTACAGTATCTATTAGGCTTTGAGATTACAGTTGATAGTCACGCCTGCAACCATTCTGACAAACTTGTATGTTAAGGACTGTTGTTTTACTGATATTCTGTATTTCCTTCTCTCTCTCTCTCTCTCCCTCTCTCCCTCTCTTTCTCTCTCTGTCTCATTCTGTCTGTGTCCCTTGCGTTGTTTAGGATGAAAGGAACCAGGTACTGATAGCGTACCTGTGGATCAGACAGACGTGGCATGATGCTTACCTGAAGTGGGACAAAGATGAGTATGATGGCCTGGAGGTCATTCGCATCCCCAGCAGTTTGGTGTGGCGACCCGACATAGTCCTTTATAACAAGTACGCCAGTACGTTCAGATGCTGTGCATTTCTCTGTATTAGTCTTTTGCTTGCTCTCTCTCTCTCTCTCTCTCTCTCTCTCTCTCTCACTCTCACTCTCTCTCTCTCTCTCACTCTCTCACTGTCTCTTTCTCAAACACAAACACACTTTTCAAATTACTTTGAATAAACAAGTACAAAACTTCTAAGTGATTTTTCTCATACGACAGGCTTAAAGATTTTTGTCATACCTGACTCTTCTGAAGATGAGTCAGCAGTCGAAACTGTCAGGTATGACAAAAAACGTTAAGCCTGTCGTTTAAGAAAAATCACTTATAAGTTTAAATAGTAGGCTAAATGAACTTGTTCGTGCAAAAGCTAAAGTTTTTTTTCTGTGTAATTGCTATAACTGATTATGTATTAATGTATTTTACCTCTCCAAGTGTGGCAAATATTCTAATTACGTTTAATAAGCTATTTATTTTCTATAAATGCTTGACTTTGTAGGCTGCAAATACACCTACTCACACAAATGCTGTTGGTACAAACCCATAATCAAGCTATTACACTTATTATTATAATTTCCTTCTGCATCTTCTCTTTTCTTCCTCCTTATATTTAAATCACGTTAAATCCAGGTTTCTTTTCTGATGTAAATACAAACATCTAATGGTTAGGCTGTTTTTACCAGCGCCTCTCCGCATTACAAATGAAAGACACTTGACATGGCTTAAAAGGATTTGTTTGTGTGCCAAAACAGATCATCTGTTTACAGTCCACACTCTTATCATCCTGTCATTTCTGTCTGCTTCGTTACACTGCCTATGCTCTGTTGTCTGGACACACACACACACACACATGCACCGCATATTCACACGCGCATAAAGATCTTTGCTCTGGCTGTAACAGATAAGTTGGCTTACAGCCTGGAATCTCTGCTGGCCGGCCAGCCCTCCCACAGGCTCTCTCTCTCTCACTCACTCACTCACTCACGCTCTGGCTCTGTTTGGCCCCAGGGCAGACGATGACTCGGGCCCAGTGGACACCAACGTGGAGTTGAGATACAATGGGGAGATTATCTGGGATGCGCCTTCCATCACTAAGAGCTCCTGTGTCGTGGACGTCGCTTACTTTCCCTTTGACCATCAGCAGTGCAATTTGACCTTTGGATCATGGACTTACAATGGAAACCAAGTGAGAAAATGCCCAAACTCTTACAACATATATACAATAATACACTAACTGTAAAAACATTATACTGTATGTTAGATGAGCAGGAACAAAACTTTTTTAATAAATAAAATACTTTCTTGTGATTAAAAAGTGGGAAATTGCAGGGTTATGTTGATCACATCAAATCAAATTACTGAAAATATTGTAATACTATTACGTTGTGGAACAACTGGTGTTTGACATCCCCTATTGTCTAGAGTTGAGGCCGTTCAAGTGGTCAAACACAAATGTGTAATTTCACATACAAATGTGTTGTATTAGATATTCCTAATTGTTCCTAACTGTTAAGAAAAGAATGGCTTTTGAAACCCCAACATGTCACAGGTGGACATCATCATGGGGATGAACAGTGGTGACCTGTCCGACTTTGTGGAGAACGTGGAGTGGGAGTGCCACGGCATGCCGGCCAAGAAGAGCGTCATCATGTACGGCTGCTGCGCGGACCCGTACCCGGACATCACCTACACCGTGCTGCTGCAGCGCCGCTCCTCCTTCTTCATCTTCAACCTGCTGCTGCCCTGCTTCCTCATCTCCTTCCTGGCGCCGCTCAGCTTCTACCTGCCCGCCGACTCCGGGGAGAAGGTCTCGCTGGGCGTCACCGTGCTGCTGGCCCTCACCGTCTTCCAGCTCATGGTGGCCGAGAGCATGCCGCCGGCCGAGAGCATGCCACTCATTGGTGTGTGTGTGTGTGTGTGTGTGTGTGTGTGTGTGTGTGTGTGTGTGTGTGTGTGTGTGTGTGTGCGTGCGGTTGACCATTAGTCTCTAAAAACATGATGCATTTAGAGTCTTAACAGATTTAGACATCTGTTTCATAAGCTGTTTGTTTATTAGTAGATGATCATGCAGTGACATTTGCAACAATCCATTAATAGTTATAAATAGTGATTTAGACTGTGATCTGATTATAATTGAGGGATGTGTTTGGGCAGGCGGAAATACAGCGTCCTGCTCCTCTGTTTGTTGTGGTTTCTTTCAACAGGGAAATACTACATTGCAACCATGACGATGATAACAGCGTCCACTTCACTGACCATCTTCATCATGAACATCCACTTCTGTGGGGCTGAAGCCAAGCCTGTTCCTCAGTGGGCCAAAGTCCTCATTATAGACTACATGTCCAAGATCTTCTTTGTGTATGAAGTAGGGGAGAGCTGTACCTCCCCGAAGGAGGAGGCCCAGGATGACCACCACCACACCCAAACCCAAACCCACTACCGCAACCGGCTGCACCACAAGCAGAAAAACCACCAGCCGCAAAAGACTCAGAACAACCAGTCTTGCCCTCAGCCCTATGGCAAGGGTGGAGGACGCTACCCAAAGTCCTGCTCTCAACCTCTCCCCAACATCCCTGAGGAGCACAAAGAGCTCCCCAATTCTAACCCCCAGGTTTCACAGACATATAAGGGTTTGGAGTCTAAGAGTTGCCTGAAGGAGGCTCCACCGCCATGCTGTCCCGATGAGGAGAAGCCTGCCGCCTTCGCCACCTGTCGCTCCTGCCAGTTCCACTGTCACCACGACTGCGGAGATGGAGGGCTGCTCCCGGGGGATGACTCGAAGCTGTTGCGCAACGTGGAATACATCGCCAACTGTTTCCGTGAGCAGCGGGCCACCAGCATCAAGGTTGCCGAGTGGAAGAAGGTGGCTAAGGTGATGGACAGGGTTTTCATGTGGATATTCTTCGCCATGGTCTTCCTCATGAGCATTATCATCATGTTTTAGTGCCCCTGAAAGCCTAGTTTGTACAAACAAAGCCCCACACAACATCTAACCTCATCTACATGGTAAGTACAGTGTACCCTCCTTTTGTGCTCTGACACTTGGCACTCACTTTGTGGAAGCATAAGTATTAGCCTTCTGTGCTTAAAACTAAAGTGGTGCCACAAAGTCCTTTAGACGGTCCAACCTTTTTAGGTTTAGTTTTTTTCCCCCCAAAATTGATTATTTCAATATCTTGATTAAGAAATTAATCAAGAACTTCCTTAAGAAAATGTTCTATTGTTTTCATGTTCTATTGTCTTAATCATATTTATGTTTTGAATGTTTACTTTGAGTGTGCCTTACAGTTCACCTAGAAATATCAAAACACCAAAGATTCTTTTATTATTGGCAAATGTAAGGTATGTGTACAGAGTGATTGTATATAATTGAAAGTTTATATTTTCACTCAGTTTTAAGTAAATAAAATATACTTTTTACTCAACAACATTCTTCTTTCTTCAGGAGTGTACACACACACACACACACACACACACAAACACACAAATACAAACAAACATTTATTTTGCGATTAATAAAGTAACCATCCATCTTGTAACTGTCTATCTAAACAAACATCCTTGGTCTTGTTACCATTGGTGATATTCTCTTTGAACTTTGTGCACGTAGACTGTTCTTCAGTCATCTAGTCATGTGTTAATAGCATGGAAGAGGGAGGCTGTAAAATATGACTTGTGGATGGACGGCCATATCTCATTTCTCTGTCTGAAATCAGACACCAACCCTGGATTACAAAGGGCTCTCTCTGCCTTCTGAGCCAGGAATTATTTTTCTCTCAAAATAATTAGCTGCATTGTTAATGATTGGTGATGACTTGGTGTTCCGGCTAGGCAAATGGAAGATGTAAGGTAATATGCAGGACCATCAATTATGCAGTTCAGAGCCCCTCCGTGTCCTAGCTCAATCAAGGTGACGTATGCCACCCTTGTGTGGCAGTGGCGAACGCGAATTCAATTAGGTACAGGTCAGTATGTGCTCTTTCCTGGTGTATATGTTGTAATGCATGCAACCTTGCACTTAGGCCTAAGTAACAACCATAATTGCTAGATCTTTTTACAAGGGCTGTGTTAGAATGCCAACTAACGGTATGTTGGAGGACATTTATCTTCATTTTATTAGTGGGAAATGAGTACTGCCACATCCCTGTTCAATTATTAATGTATTTAACACTTCTGCCCTCTGTTGTGTCACTGCTGCTGTCTCTTGGCGACTCAGTGTGCCTGGTGCTACCAATGTCACAGAAGTAGGTGCTAATGACCTCAGATTTCTAAGTAGGCCATGCCCTCAGGAGTTGACTAATAAGGACAACACAGAACTGGACACAGATCTACACCTCATGTGTTAAACTGATTAACTTTCCAAAACCAACACTCATGCCTGTCACATGAACATACTGCATAAATAGATAGATAGATAGATAGATACTTTATTGATCCTCAAGGGGAAATTCAAGGGTCAAAGTAGAATACAGACATAACACACAACATGCACTTTAAGCAGAAATGGTAAACATAAGTATAAGTATGAACATATAACTAAACTCCACTGTACAATAAAGACAGTAGAAGATAAGAAAGATAAGAAGACTAACAAAACAAAATACTAAATACACTATATACTGTAAGTTAAATTAGGAAAGTCCAATGTGCTTGAGGGTGATCAAGCATAAGACACTTGTAGTGACAGGGCCGGGACTGGTGAGGTGCTAAAGGGAGTGAGTGTCATGGTGAAGGTGCAAACAGTAGTCCAACCATAGTCCTTAGTTATGTGTGCCTGGCAAGGTGCTCAAGAGAGTGAGTGTCATGGTGAAGGTGCAAAAAGTAGTCCAACATTAGTCCAACAGTGCAACAGTGCAAGAGTAAGGTCTAGAGACCAGCATAAATAATATAGACAAATAGGAGAGTAAAGTATAATGTAGACAAGGTAAAATAGAAAACTATTTCAGTGCAAGAACAGGTTGAGGTAATAGGGTTATAGCCAATACGAGAACAAAATATAATTTTCATCCCGAGAAGATATATATTTTTTCTGGGTAAGACTGGGTTCAAATATGATCCTGATCTTCAACACTAGAAAGACTTAACATTAGTGTGACTTCCATTGACAGTAACCTGGGTATAACCACTTCTCATAATAAGATTGAGAATGTGTTACCCTCACTTGTACAGCAGAGGGCAGCAACCACCCATGGTCTCACATGAGTGACGCTGCCTGAAACCTTAACACTGCCAACAGTCCACAGTTTTCTTAAGTGATGACATTTGATCTCCACCTCTGACACAGAGATTATGTCATGGTTTGTCTGTTTGCAGGATTATGCAAAAACAAGTGGTCCGATTTTTAGGAACCTTGGGGGAAAGCTGTAGCATCTGGCAAAGAAGAGCCCATTGCCTTTTGGAGATGTTCAATGGGGCAACATGGCACGTTTCAAGTTTCACTTTCGCTAACGTTGCATGATATGGATTGCATTTGGCCTTGATGCCCTTCTATTTGTTTAAAAGTAAGCATTTAGGTATGGGGGGCACTAAGCTCTTTACCAAAGGCAGACAAATAGGCTGCAACTCCTCATGTGCTCTGGCAGTAGACTCCTCACAAATCCGCCTCTGGTCTCATTTAAATTCACACCAGGTGAGGGTTATATGCGTTTTAGAGTATGCTGCTATTTGTGGGCCTTGCAGGCAAGTCATCCCGATAGAGAGATACACACTGCCCTCGGCAGTGTCAAGATGGTCTGGACACTGTTGTAAAGTGCGGCCGTGTATGAAATTGAGTGGCTTCACGAGTGACCTTAAGTCAGCGTGACTGAAATTGTTGGACCACTTATTTACTTTACCTGAGTAGCATCTCTTACCTGTCACAGTGTGGGAGAACCGGCCATTTTGCCATGACCGAGGGTCAAATCCTGAACAGTGTAAGACAAGTCACCTATAATCATCTTCCTAGGTGTATTGTCTCAACTGGGATGTGTGTGTGTGTATTTCTATGGATGTGTTTTGTATCAGCAAAATACAGAGAGAAAGAGAGTGTGAGTTGTTTTTAAGGGTTATTACTATCCCATCAGTATGGAAAACAGTGGGGAGTCCTGTGTGGGCTGTAATCAGTTACAGTGGCAGGTAGATGCAGAGTAATCATTTGCACAGATGGGGTGAAAAAAGTGGTGAAATTACCCAAAGCCTTTCATTTTGGCATTATTTAGATGCAAATATTCCCATCTGACATTTTGGTCAAACCGAGGAGTGAAATCACACCTGTGCTACAAATGCTTTCACAGTGAAAGTAAATTTGTTGGGTGAATAAGTGAAGGCTACAGTATTTAGGACAATCAAGCTGTCATAATGAAGGATTAATGATAATGAAGTTAGACTAGTGTAGGCTATCCAGTAGGCCTATCCTAGGCTTATTTGCATGGGGATATAAAGAGTAGCCAAATTTAGAGAATGACTAAAAATATAGTTGCCTACTGAAGCTTAGGCCTATGTCTTGTAGCCTATGTCTTTCCTTTAAAATCTTTGTGAGTGACTGCTTCCAAGTCTATATTCAATATTTGTAGCCGAATTAACCATTGACACTAATACCAGTCCCATAGATTATACAAAATGCTGGCTGTATAACCTGTTTAATAAATGATAGTTTTTCTTTAGTCTTCAGTCTTAAATCTAAAATTCAGAATTCATTTCGAGGGGTGCTACGGGGAAGTAAAATAATAGTCTAGCCTACTGTGCGCATATGATAAGCTATGTAGCCTAGGCTATGTTGCAGCAAGACCCAAATAATTCACGGACAGCCTTGGAGACACTTCTGAAAATGTTGAAACAGTATTCAAAAGCACCTACCAATAAAAGTAAGTTAAACGCCCTTTTCTCAATAAATGACTGATTATTTGCAAAAATATATTCAACAAAATTCATGACAGAGGTACTAGCTCATTTGCATATAGTTACCATGGTGACCGTGGTTTCCTCCCAATGTAATAGATGTTATGATTAGCAAAGTTTCTGGTAAGGTAGTTCTAATTTAGCAGAAGCATTCAAGATCGTAACACTACTGGACACTGACCTGTGTAATTTATATAAAGTGACCTTATACGCTACACATGATTTTTCTCACGGTCATTGGCTGATAAGTAATTTTTCACAGTGCCCGCCCAAGGTAAGCCTGGGGTTGCAGTGCTTTAAAATGACAAGTTAGCTGGGCATGCAAGTTTGACAGTTAGCCTTTACGTCAGATATCAGCGAGACAAGTTAGCTTTTATTTTGAAGTTGATAGCCTGATGGTGAAATGTGTTTTTCGATAGACAAAAACTCTTAAGATTGATGATCTACGACCAATGGAAATTAATCAAAGAAGCGGGTCTGCGGGAGTTTTCACTGAAGACGCCTTGCAGTGGTGAAAGTTGGGTAAGCTGCCTGCCTGTAACGTTATACTGGAATCCCTTAACTTAATGCATAAATATTAAAGAAAATGTACTCTTATTCAGTAATGAGATTGACCTAATTAGACTATTGCAAATACGCACTGATTTGAGTCAAAGTTACTTGATAAAGTTCCAGGTGTTGTTGTTGTCCTAGCCTACCTAACGTTACGTTACTTGCCACGATAAATAGGACTTACTAGTATCCAAACGTTGTTAGCTTAACATTTGGCAACATTTTGCATTAAAAGGTTTTAAACTTTAAACCATGACAAACGTTAATGCCAAGAAACTGTGAAGTTACTGTAACTTAAGTTATAGACTAGCCTACGTGATAGGTGGTCACGTCACGTGCTCAATAGAAAGGCATCACTGATCTTGCTTTATTTCATTCAGTCACAACATCTACTTTTTCAACGAAAATATATTAACCTGTATTGCTCAGTGCTGTTCTGTGTGCGATCTCATCTAACGTCTTTTTTAGTGAATAATGAATAAAGTGACCAAGAGAGTGGAGTCCATGTCTGATGTCTAATAATTGTCCATGTGTGATTGTGTTAGCACAATGCCAAGGAATGTGTAACTTGGCACATTTAGGCCACATCTCTCATGATGATGTTTTACTGGCTTTACTAGATTTTGTTTGCATGGTGTCGAATCTAGAATGCTTAACTGCATGTCTATGTTGCAGTAGCTGTAAAGTTATTAAAATGCAAAGGAAAACAATAAGCCTTTGGAAGGCAATAACTAGTGCCAACCATACACTGATGGGGTCTATACAGTGCCATATAGCCTAATAAGGTTTTAACCTGCGTGTGCATTTTTCAAAAGTGTTTCAAATATGCTGGGTGACATTATTTTATTTATTTTTTTCTCCAGCAAGAGACTTATTGGCCTCTGTTGAACCATTAATTACAGTCATGAGCATTCATCCATTAAACCAAGTTTTCTGTGAAGTTAACTTCCTGGCTGTGTATTGCATTTAACCCCTGAAACGTCTGACTTTTTTTTTTGGGGGGGGGGGGGGGTAGTGCTCGGGCACAAAGACAAATCTGTCCATCCCCAGGGGCTGATTGGAACGTTAGGAAGATGGTGAAACAGGACACCCCCCGCCGCACCCTATCCAGGAGTTCCAAACGGAACTCCCAGATCTCCAGCCTGAAGGACCTGACTCTGTTGGACAGGACCAAGTCAGAGTCCAGAGCGGGCAGTGCCTCGGGCAGCCTCCCGGTGTTTCACCCAGGCGGAGAGGTGGGCTGGAAGGGCTTTCCTGACAGGGTGTACGTCCTCGCCGCTGCCATCTTCCAGAACACCCACGTAGTGAAGCCCGCCGCCCACTGCCTCATCAGCTTTGGCAAGAAGACCAGCGGCTCCATGCCCGTGGCCAAAGACGATGTGACGCAGCGCTGTGCCTATGAGCTCGCCTTCAACGCCCTCAAATGTAAGCAAAAGTGTGTGTGTGTGTTTGTGTGTTTGTGTGTGTGTGTTTGTGTGTTTGTGTGTGTGTGTTTGTGTGTTTGTGTGTTTGTGTTTGTGTTTGTGTGTTTGTGTGTGTGTGTGTGTGTGTGTGTGTGTGTGTGTGTGTGTGTGTGTGCATACATATGTATTTGCATTTGCATTTGGACTCTTTTATTTTTGTCCTAGAAGTCAAGCACCCAAAAAATTGCATCCCCTCCACTCTGTATTCAAATGACGGACAATTTTAGAGGGGGAAAAACAAATAGCAAACGGATGGCTATCTGAAAATAAATGAGAATAGACAGCTCAGGGGACCTGAACGGAGTGTTTGAATGGAATTGAAGACGGCTGGAAAAAGAGGAGGCATGTGGGAGGAGGAGAGGGGCCATCAGCAGGGCCACAAATCAGCTGAGCCCATAATCACTTATCTAAGGGGCCAGAAATGCTTTGGGTGCTCCGATTCACAGGAGGGTGGTCGCCCAGGCGATAAGAGGTTATTAGATGATGTCTGCAGGAGGCAGGAGGGACCGTTGGCAGGGGACTGTGTGTGTGTGTGTGTGTGTGTGTGTGTGTGTGTGTGTGTGTGTGTGTGTGTGTGTGTGTGTGTGTGTGTGTCGGGGGAAGGGTGGGGGAGGGGTGATTGATTGCTCTCTCCCTATGTGAGGGGCACATGTACTGTAGGACAAGCGAGGACAGCAAGTGAGTTTGTGCTATCCATCAGTGTCATTGTGCTGGATTAACAGTAAGCCTACGTTTCCCATGATACCTTGCTTGGTTTGCTGACACTCTCAGTATTCTCGGTACAGCCCCCTCTATATGCCAGACTCAACCTACTGAAAATCTCTTAGAACGTAATTGTTTTTCAGGAAAACGAACAGTGGGGTTTTTCTTTAGGTAACTCATATTTGTCATAGCTAGAGATGGTACAAATCCACTACTGCTGAACACACTAGAGAGTCTAATGAAAGTTTAATTGCATTGATCAATATTGTGAAATGAACAAACAACAATGAATAGACTAGAATTGATCCTGGCCTGATTTTGTCTCATCGCTGTGTGCGCGTGCGTGCGTGCTTGTGTGTGTGTGTGTGTGTGTGTGTGTGTGTGTGTGTGTGTGTTCGGTGTGAGGCCCACAGATGTATATGACATGACACACCTGGGAGGGAGATTCTTAATCTCCCTATATCTGCAAGCGGCCAGTCCGTGGGTTGGATCAATATGTCTGACACACACACACACACACACACACACACACACACACACACACACACACACACACACACACACACACACACACACACACAGACCTCGGTCAAATACCTTGCAGGCGAATGACAATGATCCAAAATCGAATTGAGGTAGATTGTGTAAAAAGCGCTTAAGTGGCAAAAACAAGGCTGGGTGAAAATGGCAGAGTATTTGTATGGATTATCTGATTATCCCCCTTATCTGCCCTGTGCCACAGGAGCGCACTCATAGGTGGGATGCAGATGCTGATGAGGAAGTGTTTGCAACCCTCAAAATGAATAACCATAAATCTCCCTCCAGAAATCTCTGCCTATTGTTTCCCCTTGTCAACAATCTTTCTCTCTTTCTCTCTCTCTTTCCCTCAATCTCTCGCTTTCTCGCCATCTCTGCCTCGTTTCTACTTACTTTACTCTTTTCCAGCACCCTGTCTTTTTCCCTATTCATCCATCTTGCTCTGCTTTTCTGCAGCTTTTCCAATGTTCAGTGTTTGTATTCTCCCTTTCCCCCTTTCACCTCTGTATCTCTCTTTTCTCTCTTCTCTCTCTCTCTCTCCCTCTCCTTTTGTCTTCATCAGATCCTGCATGTTTCTGACTACCCCATGCATTTTTCCATTCTCCATTTCTCCGCGTCTCTTGTTCTCCATCAGTTCTTTCTCACCCTCCTCCTCACCCTCTCCTCTTTTTCTCCTCTCCTTTTTTCCTTACGTATTGCCCTTGACCCTTACTGCCCTTTTGATTCCTGCTTTTCATTCCATTTACAGCCCATGTAGCCTTGGCATTTTGCGTCTCCCTCTCCACCCCTCGCACCATCACACCACACAAAGTATGTTGGGCCTTTTTTCCCCTCTTTTGCTTCACACACAAACATACACACACACACACACACACACACACACACACACACACACACACACACACACACACACACACACACACACACACACACATGTGCGCCTCCCTTTTCCAACATTAGGTAGAATTACTCAATGTAAATGAGTCCAGGTGTGAAACGTGGAGGGCACCAACTCTACTGGGTGGGATGACCTTGCAGGCAGGAGGACAATGCCGTCCCCAGGGGGGTGATAACATACACACACACACACACACACACACACACACCACACTCCCCGCTCCATCTCTTGGCAGCAAAGGGCCAGGCCTAATGATCATTTCGGCAGGTAATTCTCATGCCGCCTGGCGCGCGCAATCAATTTGTAAGCATTGATACACTTGCGGGGGGAATTGGAAATGCGTAACGGGGCCTTGCGATCTGATCGCACGATCGGAGCACTGCGTCGGAGAGGTTAGGGCTAAGAAACAACTGAACTCGTGACCGACGGGGCTTTTCTTGTGAAGAGAGAAATGGAGAAAAAAAACACAAATGAGGAAAGGTAGAAGAAACAGGAAAAAAAAAGAAAAAAGACATCAAGGTGTTTTATTACCATGTTGCCCTTGAGGTAGACTAATGGTTGCTTTTGGCCGAAACACTGAAGTAAATATCAACCCTGTGTTGCGGAATAATATGTAAGCCATCTACCGCCGCCCTGATTAAAACCCGTCGCCAAGTGGGGACGTCTCCCCGGCAGTGACCTCATCCGATGATGGATGTGTAATTGGGAGGAGAGAAGGCAGAGCACACAGACCGATAAAAAGGAGAAATAGGAGCTCAGTGAAATGTATTCATCTGTCAGCGTTTTTTTCTCTCTCTCCTCTCCTCCTCTCCTCCCCTCCCTCCCTCATTCTCTCGCTCTCCTGCGCTTTTGTTTCTCAGTGGTCATCTATCATGGGCCATTGTGTTGGAGCAGGACCTGGGCCAGGAGTGAGGACATCACCACAAAGTCCTGCTCTGCCTCGAAAAGGGCAGCGTGTGTGCTCGGGCTGAGACGTTTGTGTTTGTTTGTGTGTGTGTGTGTGTGCGCGTGCGTGCGTGCGTGCGTGCGTGCGCGTACTTGTGTGTTGTTGTTTTCCCACTGTTTTGTGTTATTTCTTCAACCATTTTAAAAAAGGAAACAAGGACCCTACGAAAAAAACGAGAGGCGCAGAAGTGGGGCTAGATATATAGATAGAGATGTGGGGGGGGGCATTGAATATGGCAAAAGAGCTGAGAGTGTCCTGTGGTGATTTTGATAAATCCCTCTCCAGGTGTGTTTGATTGTTACAGATGAGTGAGGTTCAATCGCTCATCCATTAGCGTGGCCAGACATCGTGTTTTTTGCCCCCTCTGTCATAAAAATATGCTGAGGAGGTGTGAAGAACGTCCTCCATAAACTTGATCAATTCTTTGCTCTCTCTAACTCTCTCTCTCTCTTTCCTCGTTTTTACTCCACGTTTATCTCCCTCTCTACCTGAGCTGGCTGGCTGGGCGCCAGGACCCCATGGGATTTCATGGAGGAGAAACCAAATGACCGTGTGCAGTGATGCTGAGAGCGTTTGTCCGACCCCCTGCTCCTCACCCCACCCAAAGTCCAGACTGCACACTGACTCTGTAATGCAATCGCGACCAGTTCTACCTCAGCAATTATAAAGATAATAATGACCACAGTGTTGGCGTTAATGACTGTGAGCAGACTGGCTGGATAGCAAAGCCCAGCGCCATCTATCATTAATGCTAGTCAGTGGGGGGGGGGAGATGGTCTTCCGTGAGGTTATGTTGTATCCTTGTATTTTGTTTATATAGGTCTATGTCTATTTGTCTATATGCATAGTTTTATTAACAAAGGCTACCAAGGCTAAAGGTGGCACTTTACACACTATGGTTTACCTGTGATGCTGACAGGAAAATGTTGTGATGTGATGACCATGGAAATCACTCTGTAGTCATCCGCCTGTGATGGACAGGTGGGGAGATCCCGTGTGTCACTGAGGTTATGGGCTAATCTGCTCAGTTCAGACACCAAGGTTTTTGGATGGCCTTCAATCTCTCTCACACACACACACACACACACACACACACACACACACATACACACTTACACACTTTCTCTCTCAGTCACACACACAAGCGTACCCCCTAACCTACACAGATTTCATTTTGGCATTTGCAGAGAGACCCAATTTCATATTTTTGCTAGAGTAGACACAAGCTGCAAATATGTGTGCATCTGAATATTGGCTAAAGGCATCCTCCTTAATGCCGAATATTGAGTGAATTCCCTGGACAAAACATCTTGGAAGGTCTGAGGGATTGGCATCCTTAAATCCTACCTGGATAAAATGGATTTTGCTCTTCCTTTTTTTCTGTCATTCTACTTTTTTTTTTTTTACCCTCACCTCCTTCAATGTTCATACATAAAAATTCAGTTTTCTGTGCAGAGTGTTTGAGAGGGTATTGGGCTTTTGAGGGTACCTGCTGTTCTGGCACACAGATGTTCTCTTTATGATAGCTGCCCAGAGGAAATCTGATTCCAAGGTTGAGGTTTTGATGGTGAAATGCATTGCAATCTTCTGTCCGTGTGTAGTATATCAGATTGGATAGCTATTCGGATCAGGTATGCAGCAAGTTTTGATTTATGTGCACACATTCTGCCTTTGTGAATCCCTGTGTTTGTACGTTGTGAATGCTAGTCTCTGCCGCCTCATAAAATATCAGACACATCATAAAATAGGGCGTGTTTAAAATTGATTAACATTTCATAGTGTCCGGCCAGAGTTTAGTGGATGTTAAAGTACTGTAATTAAGATTCTCTTCCTGCATAGAAATCCTCCTTCATAAAGGATTACCTGCGCCGCTTTCAAAAGTGTCCCCCATAATCCCGACTCCCATTATTCGATATGGATTAAATTCCTGATTAATTCGCCTTCATTAAAGGGCCTGGTCCTGGCGGACTCGGCTGAGGCATGTGCTTTAAATGAACCTGTCTGGGTTTCTCTGGCCATATAATTGAATGTAGTGATTTCTGTGATAAGAGTAATTATTTCCATGAAAGCAGAGTGATTGGAATTTTATCTAAAGGTGTTCCTCAAGGGCCACCGTACGCCCACCCACCCTCCTTCTGTCCCAACCCATACACACACACACCCGGTCAGAATGACTAGCTGACCTTTGACCCCAGAGTTATGAGGAGCACATATTAGAGACGAGTAAGGTCACAGGGACCTCCGTCTAATAAGATTTACCTTTCGCGCGGTATCATGATGAGGCTAGAACTTAACTGTCTTGTTGCTCTCCACCCCCATAGATCAAGAGCTGCTGGAGGACATCATGATTGACAGCTGCTTTTACCTCTCTCAGCCAATGGTGAGTGCCAAGCCAACACGACGACCAGTGAGTTTTGTCACACAAAACAAAATTGGACTTTCTTTCATACAAAAGATATGCACAGAAATATTGAATCAGACTTACTGTGTTTTTCAATTGCATAAAATATCCCTGTAGCTTGACTGGCTCAACCAGGGACTCAGACACCAAGGTCGTAGGCTTAATACCAAAGGGAATGTTACACAAATGAACATGTATTTCTGGAAAGCACTGTAACTTTGTACAAAAGTTGCGATAAACGTTTTTTCCCCCCCTAAATGTGATTCAGTTGCAGTTGTATTAAATAGCAACATAGCGATAGCATGTACAGAGTGTGGTGAGCACAATTAGCAACCCCGGCATCATACTGCTCGATGCTGAGCAGGAAGCGAGCGCCTCGACTCAGCGGGGGTGGTGGGTAGCAGCGAAGTTAATCACAAACCCCACATTGTAATTTGCCGTCCTGCAGGAATCAACCCTCATCCATCATTAGCAATTCTGCTCGTGTTTTTTGGCCAATGCTACCTCCGCGGCAGCACCACCTGAACGTCCACTTAGATAGCGTCGGACGTTGAAGGTGGAAAACAGAATGAGTTTAGGTTTTAATGCTTTGTGCGCCACTGACAGCCAATGGATGATGTTAATAAGGACGCGGGTATGCCAGACGCCATCCTGTACCCTCTGTGTTTGGCCTTGTGTGTGTGTGTGCGTGCGTGTGTGTGCGTGTGTATGTGTGTGTGTGTGGCACCCTTCGCTCTAATCACCTGACAGCACAGACCCCGGGTCGGTGTGGGAGCGGCTGGCCTTAGTGTGGACGGAATGTAAACACAGACGTTGCCATTGTTGACTGCTGGTCCTCTGAGTTGTAGCCTTGAACTCCCACTAAAGTGCCTGTGCTGCATGTTTCTGTACAGCGCTGTGCCCAGACAACTTGTAAAACGGAGGCATTTGGCATTCTTTAAATGAAGTACTTTGGGTGAAGTATTAATAAATTAAAATCTAACAGTTACTTCTATTTGCATCATTTTAATTGGTTTTAAATGCCTTCCTCGTTGGCTCTTATTAGACATGAGGGACATTAAATATATTTCATGGTAATGTACTGTTGATACTCTGGCAGAGTAGAGATGCTTGTAGCATTCTTAAACAGGAGGCCTACCAAAGACACAAGTCTGTGCAAACATGCATACAACACACACACACACACACACACACACACACACACTCACACACACACACACTCACACAGTGTCCACACACAAGCATGCACTGTAGAGGCATGCAGAGTCTGGACACACAGAAACACACACCAGTGTGCATGCCTGCACACAGTCACACACACACACACACACACACACACACACACACACACTCACAGAGCGAGCGTAAAATATGGCCGCAGTGAAGGATGAATGGGCGCTGTGCTGGCGACTTGGCAGGTCGTTATTCTGCATCCTGAGAGAGAGAGACCATAAACTCTAGACACAATGAACCGCTCTTTAGAACTCACTTTGCCCCTGCACCTCCACCCACGCCATCTATAAAGTTCAACCTTGATAAAGAGGGGAGAGAGAGAGAGAGAGAAGAGGGGAGAGAGAGAGAAGCAGAGAGAAGAAGCAAGAGATAGAGAAAAAATTTAAAAGAAAGGGAGGATGGAGGGAGGGAGAGAGGGAGAGAAGGTTAGGGACCGACCTGGGAGGTAGGGTGTTAAAAAAGACTACTTGCTTGTAAAACAAAGGCCTTCGCTGAGTGGAACATGTGTGAAGTAATTTGGGGCTTCAATCTCAGTCAAGCAGAAAATGAGAATTAGGACCAAAAAAAAGGCCTTTCCTGACAGCACGACAGAGGAACATGCATGTGTGGCCTGCCGACGTGTCAATTAACATGCTGAGACACACAATTGACGCCCGAGCGCTCTTAACTTCAAATCTGTGTAAGCGCTTGACCCCGTGGGCTGTCCCCATGGTAACCCTTCCCTTCCCGAGCAACATGCGGCGGCAGGGGGCGATCTGGTTTCCTCGGACACCGTCCCACATGGGATGCTGTTGCCGGGCGACGGCCAGTGGGAAAAGAACTTCGGGGCCCCAGGTTCCAACCTTGGCAGAGGACGAAAAGAAGAAAAAAAACAGAAAAACGGGGAATGGGAGAGGAGGGGAGAGGAGGAAGGGAAGCCATCCACTCTTCCTAGCGCATAACCCAGACCCCTCCACTCCCTGTTTCCATGTAGGAAAACTGGTGGGGAAAGAGACATGCCCCTCCATTCCCATAGACGTCCATTTCCCATCAGCTTGCTGCATCAGCTAGCATTAGACCTGTGGTGATGCCATGGAAGTGTGTGTGTGTGTACTGAGCAGCACCATCTGTTGGTAATGCCCCCCTCCCCTCTCTCTTTCTCTCTCTCCCTTTCTCTCTCTTTCTCTCTCTTTCTGTCTGTCTGCCTGGAGAAGTGGCAGCCATGGCTGAGCAGGAGGGAGGAGGGTCGGTCGAGAGGAGAGGGAAGTTGTGCGTTGGCGGTCGCAGACATTAACGCCCTCCTCCTGAGTTTAATTAAGAGAGAGTATGTGGGTTGTGGCAGGATGCCTTCCAAATGGGTGTGTGTGTGTGTATTTGTTTGTGTTGTTGTTAGTGTTTGTTTGCATGTTTGTGTGTGCCTTTTTGTCTGTATGTATGTTATTACAATGCAAGTGCATGTGTGTATTTGTGAAAGCGAGAAAAAATTGTATTTGTGCGAATTTGCGTTCATATGTGCACAACCATACCTGTGTGCACGTGTGCATGCGTGTGTGTATGTGTGCGTGCGTGCTTGCGTGCGTGCGTGTGTGTGCATGTGTCTCTATTTGTATATTAACACGCCATGCGTGTGTTGATGTTTGTGTTTGTGTGTTTTGAGAGAAAAAAAGACAGTGTATACTGTGTGTGTGTGTGTGTGTGTGTGTGTGTGTGTGTGTGTGTGTTGATGTGCATGTCAATGGGTTCGTGTGTGTGTGTTCGCTTGTGCGCATGGGCGTTGCCACACGTGGAGGCCATATCTTGCATGGGAAAGAGCTATGTCTCCCTCGCTGCTGACAGATTTGCCATCCATCAGCCTGGCACTTGATCAATACAGCACAACACATGATCACCCATGCACCGCCTCCTGATGTCTCACTCTGTCAACTGATGAGGGCGTTCTAACAGATGGCGGTCGATAATCATTAGCCCTGGAAGGGCTGCAATATAACAAAGACTGATACAGACGTTATGACATTAGATTATAACAATGTTATTGGAGGAGCATCTATTAATTATGGATATTGATAATGCTTTGCGGGGTGGACAAATCTGGTGGTAAAATCTATGGTTGTGACATTGTACTTTTGCTCTTTCCCTCTCCTCTCCTCTCTCTCTGTCTTTCTGTTTCTCTCTGTCTTTCTCTCTCTCCTGTTCACTCTTGTTCTGTCTTGTACACCTCGGTATTCGCACCCTTGTCACCTCTTCTGCACCTCTCCCCATCATCTCTCATTCCCCATCACCTCTCTGCACTATCTCCTTCACTCCTCCTCCATTTCTCTGTCTTATCACACCCTTCCTTCATGTAATTTTTCTCTCTTTCTATCTGCCCATCGCTTTTTTTCCTCCCACTTCTCTCTATCTCTCTCCCTTCTCTCTCTCTCTCTCTCTCTCTCTCTCTCTCTCTCTCTCTCTCTCTCTCTCTCTCTCTTTCTCTCTTTCTCTCTTTCTCTTTCTCTCTCTAGCCGGATGACTTGATGAGTCTGGTGGCTGTCATGCTCTATGACTTCCAAGACAGGAAGTTCCTTCCCCGCGAGCGGCCAGCCAATCAGAGGGAAGAGCCCAAGCCGGAGGTCAGGGAGGTGGAGAAGTGCCTGCTCAAGTAGGTGCAGCATGCAAGCAACTATTATGAAGGACGTTGTATTATGAGATGTGTTACTATTACAAAAGAAGATGTGCCAAATGGGGCTTTTTAAAGTGAATACATTTTTCACCTCAGGGGTGTTATATATGTTGTGTCTGACCACAGCTTAAGAGGACATCTAAGATATTATCTAGGCTTTGTTCAAGGAAGGTGAAACCATTTTCATGGCTGGGCACGAATCACATTGATCAAAAAGCTTTATCTTACATGTAATCAAGGCATGGTCAGAAGTCTCTTACTGCATATGTGTGAAAACATGTGAAGCGTTTCTTTTCTTTTGCCTTGAAGAACCCTTTTGGAAAAATATTCAGTGCAACTTTCAGCCAGTGGATTTATACTGGCCATCCCATTATGGCATCAGCACCAAACACATCCACAGCCATGTTACTACAGTTTATTACACCGCTCTTCACAATGCTAGTAGAACGCTCCATTGACTTGAATGGGATTTCCCAACGTTCTACGGTAAAATATTTTCATGTAATTACCGCTGCAAACATATAATTACCGCTGTCAATGGCAACAGGTTTTGTGCTGCTGATTTAAGTTTTTCATATCACTCCGCAAGTAGTCCGGTTACTTCTTGCATTGGAACTTCATTCAAAAGTGAAAGCAGACGGTTGATCAGCTGTGTTCTAAAGAATGTTAAATTCAAGTTCAGCGTGTGTTGCGAACTATTTGTTTCTCAGCAAAAGCCACGACGAAACGGTAACAAATAAGTGTAAAGAGACATATCACGGAGTTTATTTTTTCGTTTGGGCAAGTAGCCGTATAATAAAGCGGGATAATGTATAGAACGCCGGTCATTATTGGGAAAATAAGTCCCTTCAGGGCGAAGCAAGACCGGTTCGCCCTGTCGGGACTTATTTTCCCAATAATGACCAGCGTTCTATACATTATCCCTTACATACTGTAGTGCAGAAGCCTGCCTGAAACCATCCTGAACAGAAGGTGTCCAGAGTAGAGTTTATTTGGCTGCTTAAACTGAGGTCTGAGCTTTTGACTGACAGGAACAGAGGAGCAGTCAATGTTGTAAGGGTCCATCTCATCTGACCAATTTGGTATTTGCACTGAGCTTGTAGGATACTGATGTCCAACAATGGGAAGGATGACAGTGGAGTTGATGGGGTAATGCAGCAGCTGTCAGCAAAAAGCAGACATAAAGCTCTCTCGGAAAGGAGAGAAAAAATACACTTGTCAGACCCTTTCTCCAGTATCCAAAACCTTCTGAGCCTTGAAACATCCCACACAAAATTCTAGAAATGTGTTTTTTTTTTTTAGGGCAGAGAGTCTTCAGGGATCCCAATTGAGAGGATGTGCTGGAGAGAGAGATAGAGAGAGGGGGGCGGGGGGGGGGGGGTTCGAGGGCATATGAAAAATAAATGACAACAGATGGACAGAGGGAGTGTGTTTTGTCCTTGGGTCATGTGAACATTTGTGTGTGTGTGTGTGTGTGTGTGTGTGTGTTTGTTGAGTAATGTTTGCTCATCTCCTGCAGGTTTAAGACAAAGCTGGCGGCCTCGCTGGCACGCTGCAGGATCAAACACGACCTGCTGACGATCGACTGCATCCTGCCCGACAGCGTCAGGAAGAGGCAGGAGAAGGCCAACAGCCAGCCCCTCTACGCCTGGGTCAACACGCTCAAGACAAGGTGCTCTTCTGCAGCTTTTATTACAGTCATAGCTCACTGACTCGGTTATTATTACAGTTATATTCATACCTAGTTGAAACCAATTCAGTTATTAAAGGTGCCCTGCCACACGTGTTTCATTACTTTGTGGTAATGTCTGGAGTTCTACCATGGACTCCATAACATGACAGCTTGGATAATTTTAGCTTCATGACATGAACTTAGCTTGGCTAACGAGTGCTAGCATTGTCCAAATTGACATAAAACCTGCTAGGCTAGCGAGTGCATTAAACCTGTATAACATAGCACTTCCTTAAAGGAGAATTCCGGTGTGATATTGACCTAAAGTGTGTTGAAACATGATACCGAGTGTGAACGTATGTCTCATAGCCCATCTCGGCTTGTCCCCTGCACTCCAAAATCTGGCGCTAGTTAGCCGATGCTACCAACAGCTTTTTCAATGGTGGTGCTTCGGCATCGGGCTAGCCATGCAAATAAATCACTGTTTTACACCATTTACGAGGCTCAATGTATCTCCACACTTCATTGGTAGACTTCCGAGGGCCCTGACATTTAAAACGAGACATTGAGAACTTTGAAGAAACACTGGTAGTTTACTTACAAGACGATTTATACAGACAGTATCTTCACGAAGTTTAGCGTTTGCAGCCATCTTGAATTTAGTCACGATAAGTCGAGCGACGAGTAAGAATGAACAGGCATGATAAGGGATCAGATTCCAAAAATAATTCAGTGGAAATGCATGGATTCCAGTTTCTTCCAGTAGCAGCAACTGGAATCCATGCATTTCCACGGAATTATTTTTGGAATCTGATCCCTTATCATGGAAGTCTCTCTATTGAGTGGTGCAGACAAAAAAGAACTGAATCGTAGGCTACATGATGGGGGCGGCAAAGTTTGACGCTGGTGAGTGGAGTGGTTTTGAAAATAATGAAATCTAATGTAATCGAATGTCGGTGCTTATGTGTGGAACACTTCAGGAACAGGATTATTCTCGATTATTAACTCCAGATCAATGACCTGGCCAGGTGCTCCTAATCAAGGTTATCATAAGCAGTGCACCTGAGCAGAGGTCTAGAGAACACACAAAGTGCCCTACCCAACATGCATGCACACTCACGTGACGTATGCTCACACACCATTCTGCCAGTGTAGGCACACTCACACAGACACAAATGATCGTCCACTCATACTCCCTCACACAGATAGCTATCGGTGGCAGAGTAGCCGAGGAGGATATTATCAATCTGCTCTGTGATACAGGCCATGTGATCAAGAACCTGTGTGTGTGTGTGTGTGTGTGTGTGTGTGTGTGTGTGTGTGTGTGTGAGAGAGCTGCAGAGGTTAAGCCCAGGTTCACAGCCATTCCCGCTCACTGCCCATGACCATTTCAGCCCACTGGTGTGAAAACCACCTTTTTTTCCCCCCAAGACCCCACAGCTACTGCTCACTTAACTCTTTACTGGGCGGAAATGAATTGTATTCCTCCGCCTGGTTTTTTGGCTCCAGGAGCAATTGTATTCCTCCACCTTTGTTCCTCTGTTTGTGTGTGTGTGTGTGTGTGTGTGTGTGTGTGTGTCTGTGTGTCTGTGTGTCTGTGTGTCTGTGTGTGTGTGTGTGTGTGTGTGTGTCTGTGTGTGTGTGTCTGTGTGCGTGTGTGTGTGTGTGTCTGTGTGTGGGCCTGAGAACAGGCTAAAGCCAGGCTAAGCTTAGTTAGTCTTCTGTCACTGATTGCATCATACTTTATGGTGGTGTGTGTGTGTGTGTTGAGTTGTGGGCTGCATGTCTGCTGCTCTGTGTGTGTGTGTGTGTGTGTATATGTGTGTGTGTGTGCGTGTGTGTGTGTGTGTGAGAGAGGGTATATGTCAGTGATAGTTTATTGTTCAGATGTCCTGCTGACATCCCATTAAGCCCGTTCTCTCCTGTTTAACCTCTATAGCTGTGTGATCTGCCTTGTTTTACACCAGCTGGATGTGTAGTTTAGTGCATGGCTGGAGCGTGTGTGTGCGTGTTTGTGTTTGTGTGTTTGTGTTTGTGTGTGTGTGTGTGTGTGTGTGTGTGTGTGTGTGTGTTGTGTGTGTGTGTGTGTGTGTGTGTGTGTGTGTGTGTGTGTGTGTGTGTGTGTGTGTGTGTGTTGTGTGTGTGTGTGTGTGTGTGTGTGTGTGTGTTGTGTGTGTTTGTAGTGTGTGCGGCGCTCTCCTGCCCCGTTTGAAACTGCAGACAGGCGGGCTAGTGGGGCAGTAAATCGCCGGCACTGAGCTCTGGACAGATCCAATCAGCGCCGCAGCAGGGCTCCCTCCTCGCTGGAGTGCACCCTGGAGGTCACCGCTGCCTCCACACAGGGGCCAGAGGAGACCAGCCCCAGCCAAAGCCCACTCACCCTCCTCTCCTCTCTCGCCTCTTTACCTCAAACAGCATCTGGGATCAGTTTGTGTCCCCCAACTGCCCACAGAGAAAGTAAAGAAGGTGTATTTAAAAACAGATTCCAGACCTCCTTGAATAGGAGCATTTTTCCTGGATCATGGTGCTGCCGTGTAGTTGGTGGTGGTTGAAACCTTAAAAGCATGGCTGTTTCCAGTTAGGCAACCATAAATATTTCATTTGTGAAATATTGGGTTCAGTGGCATGTCCTTGTGAAACAGATTATAAAAGAACACTTGATAATGTAATGTGCATGTGCCATACATTTAAAATCGTAAAACCATTATGACATGACAGCAGTGTCATAAAAATCTTATGGTTGGAATGGAGCGTCTCCTGGGTCTGTCATGGTTCCTATAGTAACAGCTGCTGACTCTGCCAGTTTACATCCTTATGGTCACATATACATTAATCCCTGCATATCCATGGATCATATTAAATGTTCTTCCTCCAGTTCATTCGTTTAAAGATATTCACGTGTGGCAAAAAGGTTTTCGTTTCCGTTTAGGTATTCACCTAGTTGAGCGTTATTCACTTTTGACTTATGGTCACTTTTGACACTTTTACACCGGGAGAGTTAAGGGTGTGTGTGTGTGGGATGTGAGGCGTTTAAAAATGGCCTGGGAAGCCCCGCTGTCAATGTTACCGTATCTATCAGTCTCTCTCTCTCACTGTCACGGAAACGGGTGGAGGGTCAGAGCCGAAGATCTGCACATCAGGTCAGTCCTCCAGGGGCTACTGGGGGAAACATTGGAGGAAGAAATGCTGAGATGGTTTGGATTGATTATTGTGAGAAACCGCAAACAGCACGGCTCAAATCCCCCGTTACAACCCCCCCACCCCCACCCCTCACATACACACACACACACACACACACACACACTTCTCACCTCAACCCACCTTTCTCCTCTCTCCTCTCCAGCCTGTCAAAGGTGCTGGACGTGCTGATGAGGGAGGGCTTTGCGCAGGTGAAATCGTCCAGGCAGCTGGACGGCCAGACCTTCTGTCAGGACCCGCACTGCCAGGACCTGCTGGCGTTCCCTCCGCAGCAGAAGGCCGAGCTGTACCGGACCAAGCTGCTCGGCCAGTACAAGCTCATCGCACAGGTACCACTCAAGCCCGCCGGCCAAGCTGTTTAAGTCATTATGCAGGTGCCTCACTGTTGTCTCAGCCAATACAAGCTCATTACTCAACTGCGGCCCTAACTTCCCAGCCAATAAAACAGTAACTCAGGTACTACCCAAATTGTTAAGCCAATAGAAAATGAATCAAAGTCCCTAATGTAATGCTCCCTATTTTCACTTTTTTTTAAACAACGCTTCCTTTTAAAGCTTATTGTTTTTCCCTTTTTATTTAGCACTGACTGGCCTCTGACAGATTCAGTTTAAGCCTCTTGTTTGTGCTGAAAAATTGATGTGCTTGTCCGACTATGCGGAGAGATAGATGTCTCATCCAATATTTCTACACACGTCTACAAACATCTCTGGAGAATGCTCCTGTGTTGGCAGGTTCAAAAGGGATACAGTGTGAAATGCATACAGATTGTATATGTGGAACATTACAATAGTCTCCCGTAATTGAAAAGGCATGAAGGCCATGTCTGCCCCGAGGTCTTTGATGTGTAGCATTATGACGATGGAGTCACTGGCCTTGACAGCACCACTGTGCCTTGGACTTCAGAGACAGGAGAAAAACAGCCTTGGTAATGGACTTGCGCTATGTGTTTTGATAGCGAATGAAATGTGTCATTTTTTCGAGTGACAACAGTGTATTAACGACAAGCGTAGATTTGAATGGTGTGACAAGTCGCAGTCTGTAGTGTTGTAATACTCAGGCACTCTGTCTGGTCACACTAAAAGACTCGCCAGTTGCAATGCGAAGCAAACCGTCTAAATTTGATTACCAGGCTCAGTTCAATTAAGCATTCAGAACCACTTTCTAACTTAATCATCTCTATCTCATACCCTCCACCTCTCTCTCTCTCTCTCTCTCTCTCTCTCTCTCTCCCTCTCTGCACTCCATCTCTCTGTCATTTTCCCCCACTTATATTTTCCATTTTCTCCTGTGGATGAGAACGACCTTGTGGTCTTTGCCACATCAAAGACATTTACACTGAGCCCAAATTAAGCTCAAATGAAAATCAAATTACAACTGGAAATATTGGTCACGGTGTAGTCCTTTAACCGCTGATATTAAAGGGTCACTCTCTCCTTGTCTTCCTTATCAGAGTTCTAGGGGACAAAAGCCCCAGCATTGTAGATGTGCCTGGCACAGATCCATCTCAAAGATGCAGATGAGAGGAGTTTAAGAAAGTTAAGCAAATCTTTTCTCGTATTTTTTTTATAGCAATTTACCCAAGTAGTCCTTAACATAGAGGTAAGAGTGTTATGTGAAATAATCTGGCTTCATGCATAAACATAGTGGGTCTTCAAAGTTATGACCCAGTACTTTTCCATTCCTGCTCAGCAACTGATAAGGTAAGGCATTAGGGATGCCAAGGACTTGTACTGGATGCTCAATGAGCACACATGCTGATTACGAATGTGTATGCCCCCTGCACTTGCAAGCTAATTGCTCTGTTTCAGAAAGGCTATACTGCGAACTATATAACGTGACACTTCCCTCTTTTCGTGTCATCTTGAAGCTCTGAAACTTCATCAAAGACATTTGCATTTGAGTCTAAATTAAGCTTAAGTGAAAGCCTTGATATTTTAAGTGCACAAGAAAAAAGTCATGGAAGTGGCTAGTGCACTTAAGGGTTCACAGCATTTCATAGAGTAGATCAGGACAGCTGACAGGTCCATGCAGTATAGATGTAGCTGCTGTGTTGAAGTATCTGTGATGTCCACTCTCTGTTTGCTGATGGAGGGTCTGTGTTGTCCTCTCTCTGTTTGCTGATGGAGGGTCTGTAATGTCCACTCTCTGTTTGCTGATGGAGGGTCTGTGTTGTCCTCTGCTTGCAGGACAAGTCCTGCTGTGTGGGCCCGTGGCTGGCAGGGGGCCTGTTGGTAGCGGAGGGGGACGTCCTCATGGCCGGTGTCCCGTCCGTCCTCACGGTAGCCCACGTGGCGGCCATCGTGGCCCTTGGCCCCCGGGGGCCTGGCCTCAGCAGCAGCAGCAGCAGCAGCAGCGTCAGCTCCAGTGGACCGTGCAGAGTGTACGTCTGCGGAGGAGACCTCCAGCCTGGACACAGAGAGGAGCTGCAGGAGAGCCTCGTCAACATGGGCTGCAAGAGTGAGTGTGTCTCTGTGTGTGTGTGTTTGTGTGTGTGTGCGTGCATTGGGTAATTATGCATGTGTATTACAGTAGACGTGGATTACAAATCAAAAGAATGGTTCTACCTTACCTGATTTATTTAAGTTTTATACAGAGAGCATAGCTTGAAGATACTTAACATCAACACTGATGACAACTTCAACAACTGTGTCAAAATGGACAACATCAACACTGTGAGAGACTCTCCTGACTCTCCTTTGACACAGTGTTGATGTTGTCAATGTTAACAGTGTTGGCAGGAGGGAGATCACAGGATAGTCCGCAGGACACTCCTCCACTGTAGTACAATAGGCAGTTTGGGATTTAGAGCCCTTCTCAAGGGCTCCTTGATGGTAGTTGGTGAGGAAGCACAGGGGTTTTCTCTGCTCCACTACACCCCCCCCTCCCCCCTCCAAGGTTTTTCCCCCCCAGCTGGTGTCCTCCCACAGCATCAGCTATTGCGGCAAACAACTGCAGTTGAATTTGTATTTCAGAAGAGCAAGTGACATGAATCTCAGAGTCAGTGTCCTATTCTGTGCTGTGCTACGATCATATTTGTGTGACTTGAGAAAGCATACAATAATATATTAATGCCACGGTATCATCCTGAGCTTTTAACACTGAGCTGGGTAGACAGACTGACTCTCTCTTTGTCTGTGTGTGTGTGTGTGCGTGCGTGTGTGTGTGCGTGCGTGTATGTGTGCGTGTGCGTGTGTGTGTGTGTGTGTGTGTGTGTGTGTACGTGCGCGCGCGCGCGTGTGTGTGTGTGTGTGTGTGTGTGTGTGTGTGTGTGCGTGTGTGTGTGTGTGTATGTGTGTGTTTATCAGATGTGAAGGTTCTCCCTGAGGCCTTCCAGGCTCTGGATGTGAATGACTTGCGTGTGCAGAGGACCCAGCTCATCCTGCTGACGCCCCAGTGCTCCGTCTCTGCCGTGTGCAACCCTGTGGGCTATCTGCTGCAGGAGAATGGAGGTATGCTGCCCATCATGAAGGCGTGCTCCATAGGACACACTGGCAGGCAGTACGGCTCTATAGTCTTGTATAAGCCTACAGTATTTAGGGTTTACTTTCAACACATTATGGAGGTTGGTGAGGTACTTTTTTTGCCTAAATGGTCTTTCATTTGCAAAATAGTTGTACTGTATAGCTTCTTTTCAGTCTAGGGTTGCATGTGCAGTGCACGCGTTATCGGAGAATTCCAGCGATTTTTCACATAGATCTCCGTTTCTCAAGGTCACCCAATACTGTCAATACGGTGTCAGTAAAGATGTTAAAGATGCCCCCAGAGTGTAGCACTGTAGCTGCCTGGCAGCTCTAGCTGTTGGCTGCAAAAACTCCAGTAGCACCGATTTTTTTTATTCACATTTTTATTTCGTATCGACAGTACTCGGTGACCTCGAGAAACGGAGATCTATGTGAAAAATTGCCTTTAAACCCCTCCAATACAAACTCCCAGTTGAATTGATACTCGTAACAGTGTCAGGGCCTGCCATAACTGGACGTACTGCTGCCATAACTGGACGTACTGTTGCACATTGCTGTGCTGAGCAAGATCTGCAGCAGTGCACAATTCTCTGCTGGGCTGTAGGGAGCATCGCAGCCTTGGCTGAGGTCTGTCTGAGATGAGTGTCTTCCCTCTCTAGACACAGAGCTCCTCCAAGACCTATCCCAAGGTTCCATAGCCCAAGCGAAGATCGATGCCCTGGTGGCCCAGCAGAGTAAGGACCTGAAGCATGCCCTCAATTGTAAGTATCCTGCACTGGCCTACACACACATAAACAGTAAATGATAGATATGATCACACACACACACACACACACACACACACACACACACACACACTATCTGAGATGCCTGTGTCATGACACACAAGATCAAAGAAGCCAGTTGGTGAAGTACACACAGATCAATCCCTGCGTTCTTTGGTCAGTCTTTCATACATTTAGAATGTAGATGAATCCGGCATACCAGTACGCTTATTATCCATTCTCTCTTTTGATGCAGGAAAAACGGCAGCCTGTTGGAGGTTATAAATTCATGCATATCAGATACACTCACTAGTGTTATTGAGCAGAAACCACCTTTGTCCCCCCCCCCCCCCCCCCTGTTTGATCCTCGTGGGCCCCGCCTGGTTGCTGTGTTGTTGGTTGTTGCCGCAGCTGTGGGAAGAAAAAAAATCAAATGAAATAACGCTGGCCTTTTGCATGGACCCAGAGGGTGGCTCATATGGTGTGGTAATCAGGCAGCTATTGAGCGCATGGAGAGGCCAGAAGACTCCCCACACCCCCCCCCCGTGCCGGCCCGGCCCACTCTCACTCGTCCCGATGCTGCAGATCCTCGCCGTGTGCTGTTAATTAACGGCAGGTGGGCATCGATTCCGGCCCAGTCGATGGACGAGAGGGAACGCCCGTCCGCTAGAGTGGAGGGGGGTTGCTGATGCCGTGGCTGCAGTTTGAGTGTGTGTGTCTGTGTGTGTGTGTGTGTGTGCGCGCGTGTGTGTGTGTGTGTGGGGATATGGATACAAATTCTTCTCGTCAAGCCACAGACTTTTTGCTGATGCCGTGTCTCTGTCTCTCTTTTTCTGTCTGCTTCTCTGTCTCTCATTCCCCTCCCCTTCGGTGGCTTACTGCATAGTAATCTTCAAACATGTTCTCCATGCAAACGTGTGTGTGTGTGTTGTCTTGTGTGGGTGTGATGACTGGTGTGTTGGCAGCCCATGCTGCTGGGCTGTCCTTCAACAGTGAGATCATTAAGGGCAGGTATTTACCTCGGCTGCGGTGTTAAGGTGATGGCCATTAGCATAGGTCCTAGTTAGCACCTCGTCCATGCGACTCCAGATGCCCGGTCCACTCAGGAGCTGCACCAGTAGACCGCCCCTCTGCCTCCCCTCCATTTTGAACTGGATTCCACAGTAATTAATCTGGATGGCAAAATCAAAGTTGTGTCCCCACAAACCAGCTATCCATTACAGTCAATACTGTGGTAGACTCCGCTAAGGTTGCAACAGCAAACAAAGCCAGTAGCAGCCAGCCTTCTCCCTGCCTTCTCCCTGCCTTCTCCCAGCCTTCTCCCAGCCTTCTCCCTGCCTTCTCCCAGCCTTCTCCCAGCCTTCTCCCAGCCTTCTCCCAGCCTTCTCCCTGCCTTCTCCCTGCCTTCTCCCTGCCTTCTCCCAGCCTTCTCCCAGCCTTCTCCCGCCATTTCTCAGGGACTGAAAAGGAAGAATATTAAGGACATGTGCAGCGTCAACAAGACATATTTCCACCTCGCTTAGTAACTCGTGTCTGTTATTTTGTCATATTGTCATTCTCCTGCAGATGCTCCATTTTCTCAGAGAGACGCCTCCTCATTCACAAACATTCTTTATAGCAATTATGAGGAAAGGATGACAGATACTCGCTCTCTTTGTATGTGTGTGTCTGTGTGTGTGTGTGTGTCTGCGTGTCTCTCTCTTGACAGGGTCTCCATAGGTAAGGCACGTGGAGGTGTGTTTTGGGAATGTTTGGAGTGTTTGTGCTGAAAATGCCTTTGGTGGTGTTCTCTACCTGCTGGGTTTGCTTGTGTGTGTGTGTGTGTGTGCATTTCTTTCTTCTTTTTTGACTCTGTGCCTGATTTCACTGCATGTTTAATGCTCCAGATGAGGGGGTTGATGTTGTCATACTTTTTCATGCTTTTTTCCCTGTGTGAGTGTGTTTATCTCTGTGTGGGTGTGTGTGTGTGTCTGTGTTGTGCTTGTGTGGCTGTGTGTGTGTGTGTGTGTGTGTTGTGCTTGTGTGTGTGTGTGTGTTGTGCTTGTGTGCCTCTGTGTGTGTGTGTGTGTGTGTGTGTGTGTAATCTCTTAGGTATTGTCAACTGTGGATCTCACCCGCTATGACTTCTCTTTGTTGTATATTTGATTATATTTATGTATTTTGGAATATATTGTTTATGCTCCCTCTGTGTGTGTGTGTGTGTGTGTGTGTGTGTGTGTGTGTGTGTGTGTGTGTGTGTGTGTGTGTCTTGGCAAACGTGCGTGTGCTTGTGTGTGTGTGTGTGTGTGTGTGTGTTGGCGTTGGCAAACGTGCTTGTGCGTGTGTGTGTGTGTGTGTGCGCATGTGTGTGCATGTGGGTACGTGTGTGTGTGGGTGTGCAGTCCCCAGAGTCCAGTCGGTAGTTTACTGCACCTGTTCGGTGTACCCAGAGGAGAACGAGGAGCTGGTGAGCCGAGTGCTGGCAGCAGGACAAGAGGATCAGGACAGACCGCCCTTCAGGTTTGTGTGTGTGCGTGCGTGCGTGTGTGTGTCCAGCGTGCACCAAGGCGAAACCATAACTTATGCGATTATAAATGTGCTGCTGTATTGATTCCTATGCACACTAATGCATGGCCAAGAGAATTCCTTCTGTCTGTTGCACATGTGAATGTTGCTATTGACCAGCTGTATGTCGGCACCAGGATGTATGTATTGATAATTTGCAGGCTCATTGATATGATGGAGATTACTGCAATTATGATGATGATTACTGTAATGATGAATGTGTGTGTGTTAAATGCATGCTTGCATTTCAATGAGTGTATGTGTGTTTATGGATGTGTGGTGTGTGTGTGTGTGTGTGTGTGTGTGTGTGTGTGTGTGTGTGTGTGTGTGTGTGCGTGCACGTGTGTGTGTGTGCACGTGTGTTCCCAGGCCAAACGCGGCAGCGCTACCCCAGCAGATGTGCATGGGTGAAGTGGAGGAGGGGCAGGAGAGGGGAAGCAGGTTCTTTAAACTGGAACCCTCAGAGGACAGCAACGGCTGCTTCATCGCTGTGCTGACCAGAGAGGTCACTCATATATACACACACACACACACACACACACACACACACACACACACACACACACACACATATACACTGACATTAACATAGAACAAACACACACATGCCCAGATATGCACACAGTATTACATCATGTCAAACAACCATATGCTCTGTTACCAGTACACATACACAGATACACACACATAACCAAATAATAACAAAAATAGCCCCCACCCCCCACCACCACCACCACTACCATACACACACACACACACACACACACACACACACACACACACACACACACACACACACACACACACACACCAATCATATCATATGCTCAGTCACACACACACACACTCCCTGACTCAGGCCAAGTTCCACCTGCCCGCTCTGCGAGTCATATAACCGCAGACCCAGCGGCCATTTTACAGTCATATTACCTGATGTCCACCCGTGTTCTTGGCCAGTAATTGCAGTTCAGCGGCTAAACAACATTTCCACTCGAGCGCTCTCCAACTGGTGTAAACTCATTAAAGGTGGAATAACAACAGTCCAAAAAACTCCCACGCGGGTGTGAACACACACACACGCACACGCACACACACACATGCACGGATGGGCACGCATGAAGGCACACCACCGCCGCACCAAAGCAAAGTCAATTGTAATCATGCCCATCATATAAGGTCCTGCCATATCCCATTAGCGTATGTGTTGGAGCTCCTAGGCTATTATAATACTGCTCAGAGAAGGCTTGTTGTTCTTTTGTGTGTTTGCGTGTGTGTGTGCATGCGTGTGTGCTTGTGTGTGTGTGTGTGCGGTGGAGTAGTGTGATAGCATCAGCGAGACGGGGGAACCTTGGAGACTCATTTAGTGGTGAGCCGATAAAGGAGCCGGGCTCTTTTAAAGGAAATTTATTCCCAAGCCTCCCTCTCTCTCTCTCTCTCACTCACTCTCTCTCCCTCGCACGCTTTCTCTCTCTCTCTCTCTCTCTCTCTCTCTCTCTGGCGCGCACTTGCTCGCGGACGTGGGCTTTTCTCATGGCCTCCTTCCGTCGGTCTCCCAGTGGAGTCGTGCAGTAGATCGAGGCTTTCTGAGCTTTATTAGGGCTACTGTAGCTATGGGAGGGAGGGAGGGGGTGAAGGGGTGAGTGAGTGGGGGTGTTTGAGAGAGAGTGGTAGGGTATGTGTTTGTGGGTGGGTGGGTGGGAGAGAGAGAGAGAGGCAGAAAGAGTTGTGCAAGAAAGGATGGGGAAGATGAAAGATGGGTGTTTGTGTTTACTGTTTGTCTTTCCCAGAGCCTGCCCATGTTCAAAGCTTTTCGCTTCCAGACTTCCCCTTGAGTCCTGTTCTCTGAGGGTCTGCAGCTGTCTTCCCCCTTTCCTCTCTCTCTCTCTCTTCCTCTTGGGCACCCATTCCCTTTCTTATACATCCCTTCCCCCATCCCTCTCTTCTCTTCTCCTTCTTACTCTTTCTCTCATCTATCATACATCCCTTCTTCTTACACATTTCTCTCCTCTCTTTTTATCTCCTTCAGTCCCTCCCTCCCTTTATCTCTACTTTATCTCTTGTGCACCCTTTCTTGTTCTTGTACATTTCTTTGTAATGTCCTTCTTTCTTTTGTCCTCTCTCTCTCTCTCTCTCTCTCTCTCTCTCTCTCTCTCTCTCTCTCTCTCTCTGATGTGTTGAGGCGTGTATATCCAGCGTCTAATCCTCCCCGTGGTGAGCTGTAGAGTCCCTCCTCCTGCTCTCTTGTGGCCCAGATAAGTGCCACCGGCTCCATGTGTCCCCCCCCGCCGCGGCGGAGCCCAGCGTGTGTCCCCGAGACAGCCAGCGCCAGCGCCAGCGTGTCCTGCACTGTGCCTCACGTCGCTCACGCCACTCGCCTGTCAGGACGAGCCAGCCTTGGAGAGGAGGGGAGAGGAGAGGAGAGGGGAGGAGAGGAGAGGAGAGAAGAGGGGAGGAGAAGAGGGGAGGGGGGAGAGGAGAGGAGAGGAGAGGGGAGGAGAGGAGAAGAGGGGAGGGGGGAGAGGAGAGGAGAGGAGAGAGGGGAGGAAAAGAGAGGAGAGGAGAGAGGGGGAAGGGGTGATGAGAGACAAAAAGAAAAGGGAAGATAAAGAGGGTTGCTGGGGGCCTGACAAACCCATCAAGCGATAGCTGTGGCTGATTTGGGATGGCAGTCTGGGAGCAGAGGTGGAGAGGTGCAGAGCTGACAAGCGAGAGAGAGAGAGAGAGAGAGAGAGAGAGAGAGAGAAGAGGGAGAAAGAGAGAGAGGGAGGGTGTGAGAAACAGAGAGACAGACAGGCAGGTCTTGAAGACGTCTGCTGCACATCTCAAGCCAGACAGCAGATGATGAGACAGCTGTCTAGCCCAACCTGTGGAATTGAGCCCCATCACCAGACGCGTGACAGACCCACAGGCAGGCAGATGAAAGATTTTGCTAGCGTAGAGTTTTCCACCGTGATGGAGACGTCTGTGTGGACAGGACAGGACAGGACTGGACAGAATGTGTGTGCTTCCTTTCAGTCTGCCAATCTCATTGGCATGACCCTGAGGTCTGCGGGATCTGCTGCTCTCATCGGCATGACCCTGACGTCTGTGTAATCTGTGAGCACTCACCTGGCATGAGAATACAGCATTTGGATACAACACACCTGGATCACAGACCGCACTACACACAGACAGACAGATGGACAGACAGACAGCACTACATATCTAGATGGGCAGACCGTGCTGCACTCAGAAGAAGGGGATCACTCTCACAAGGTGGGACTGGGGAGAGGATGTTGGAGAGAGAACCTTCAGACCAGTGGAGAGGAGGAGGAGGAGGAAGAGAGGAGGAAGAGGAGGAGGCGGCGGCAGATCTGAGTGTTTGTGAGGTCAAAGAGACGAGCGCCGGGGTCTTCACCCCTTTGAGTTAAGAGGCAAGGACCATAGATCACATCACAGACAGGAGGTGTGTGTGTGTGTGTGTGTGTGTGTGTGTGTGTGTGTGTGAGGGGGATGGAGAGCATACAGGGAGAAGATGGGGAAGGAGTGGAGAGTGAGCAGGAGAGGCACAGGAGACGCGTTGCAGAGGGAGATGAAAGTACGTCTTGGCATGGAGTGATTTGGAAAGTAGAGCAGAGCTGGTTGCCTTCTCTCTTGCGCTGCGTTTGCTTCAACTTCACTGCCATAATATTTCCTTCTCTCTCTCTGTCTGTCTCTCTGTCTTTCTCTCTATCTGTCTCACTTTCTCTCTGTCTGTCTCTCTCTCTCGCTTGCTCTTGTATGTAGGTGTAAACAGGTCTTGAGTCACGACAGCTTAAGTGCTCAGAAATGTTCAGCTTTATGGGCTGATGATGAAATTCTGTTCAGAGCCCAAACATACTCTCTCTCTCATACACACACTTACTTAATTCCCATTCCCCAATCTCACACGCTCACACACAGTCTCTCGCATGCACCTAAACCGTGACCATAACATGCGGCACAGTCTTATTTATAGTTCAGTTACAAAACAACCATTACACAAGCCATCTCACACACACACCTCTGTAGCCTGATATCTCATGGAGACACACTGTCGCACCAGCAAGTGTTATCCATGTCAAAAGCATGCTTCATCTCTCAACCAGTCCTGTTTGGGAGACACTCGGTCAGAGACGCCCCGGGTCCTTGTCTGCATTGTCTGGAGTGAGTGGCCACTCGTATCTGTGCTTTTTGTCTCTCTCTCTCTCTCTCTCTCTTTTTGTCTCTCTCTCGTCAATGAGATTACAACACTTTAACATAGTCTTTACTTACATGATTTTGGTTTTGATTTTCTAATTGGAGTAAGTGTTTGTGACAATACGTCATGATCAATTTGATGTTTGATCGCTGTTTTGGTATGAAGCATCTTTCACGTAATTAATGCGCACTCTAAGTGAAAGTAACCTAAGCCTAGGCCTACAATGCACTCCGTGTCTGTGCAGGTCCGCAATCGATCACATTCTTCAAATGGAGAACACATTCCTGATCGCTAAACTTTTGTTTTTTATTTTCTGTCAGTTAGCAGTTGATGTAGAAACATCTAGCATAATTTGACTTCAATTATCATAATTTGACAGCAGTGACAAGTCCTGTTGAGAGAGAGAGAGAGAGAGAGAGAGAGCGCACCTGCAAAGTGGTGCTGTGCGCGTGTGTGTCTGCATGGGGTTACGTTCGGTTCAAGTCAGAAGTTGGTTTGTCCGGTCCCGCATTCACGCTGCTCCATTATTAGATTAATGTTATCAGACAGCACTGTAAATGTATGCAGGAATTTCTTGCATTATGATGGCTAGGTCTTGAATAAATCATGCGCTATCCTATCCCGCGCTGAAATGTAGGCTACGCCCTGTAAACGTTGGCAAACATGTGGGAATTTGGTGACTGTTTTCTACTGGGCAAGTCCTAAAGATCTACTGGTCGATCGCGATCGACGGGTTGGCGAGCACTGCCATACATGATAAAATGTAAACAAGCAGGGAGATAATGAAAATCAGTTCTACTCAAACTACTTGTGCACGTAGGCTATGGAAGATTGGTCAAATCTAGAAAGTAGGAAAGTTTAAGTGAATGACGTGAAAGTGAAAGTAAGACATTCGAAAGGCCAACGAAAGTTAAGGTTGCTTTTGGTAGTACAAATATATTCACCACAAAAACTGGTGTTCTAAATAGCGATTTTGTTGTCTTTGAAAGGTTCTCTTATTGACGCATTGAACGCAATTTGGATTAACACCTGCTTTTACAAGGCGGAAGTGTTTAGGCGCCGAATAGACGTGCGCTTTCAGGAGCAGTCTTTGTACATACCTCGGAATACATTAGTAGGCGCTCTTTACTCTTCCCCTCCCATCTTTTTACGCTAAACTCCCACTTTCCCCTGGATCCTCCCATGAATGCATATGCATGACATGACAATCGCAATCTGCCACTTTCAGCTCCCGCGACAGGCAGTTTGCGCTTTTACATCATTGCGGCCTGTTTGTACATACCTCGCAATGATTTTACACGCACATTGCGAAACAAATACGCCTGAAATGGGCGCAAAAGCGTTAGTACATCTGGCCCTCTGTGTTTTCTCTCTCTCTCTCTCTCTCTCTCTCTCTCTCTCTCTGTAAGAGTCACACCTCTTGATGCTCACACAACAGAGGTTAAAGATACTGTGTGTTTGTCTAGTGTGATCATGATGTGATCTGTATGTGTGTGTGTGTGTGTTTGTATAGTGTGATCATGATGTGATCTGTATGTGTGTGTGTATGTGTATATGTCTAGTGTGATCATGATGTGATCTGTGTGTGTGTGTGTGTGTGTATATGTGTGTGTGTGTGTGTGTATGTATATATGTGTGTGTGTGTGTGTGTGTGTGTGTATATGTGTGTATATATGTGTGTGTGTGTGTGTGTGTGTGTGTATATGTGTGTATATATGTGTGTGTGTGTATGTATATATGTTTGTGTGTGTGTATGTATATATGTTTGTGTGTATGTGTATATGTCTAGTGTGATCATGATGTGATCTGTGTGTGTGTGTGTGTATATGTGTGTATATATGTGTGTGTGTGTGTATGTATATATATGTGTGTGTGTGTGTATGTATATATGTGTGTGTGTGTATATGTGTGTATATGTGTGTGTGTGTGTGTGTGTGTATGTATATATATGTGTGTGTGTGTGTATGTATATATGTTTGTGTGTGTGAGGGAAGGATGGCAAGGTATTGGGAGGCGATGGCAGCCGTCATAGCCGCAGGCGGCCCTCCGCTATATTAGAGCCATCCATCAGCTTTACTCGTCCGCTGACAGACATGAGAGGATAATCAAGCCCAAATAACGTCTCTGCAATAGGGGACGCGACACCTCCCACACACACACACACACACACCACACACACCACACGCAAACATACCTCCACCTCCACATCCCTTTCAATAAACCACACTAATAAAGATTATTGTTGCACTCTTAAGAATCTGCCGTAAAAAGGCAATTAGATGTGTGTGTCGGGAAATATTACCACGCTCCCCGCTAGCTACATATGGGCCCAGTAAAGGTTTTTATGGCCCTCTATATGACAGTTGCGGGGCCATATAAAACTCCCTACAGTATCACACATGCAGTCTTGTGGGATGCATGCATGTGATGCAGCCTCAAACATATTTACAGCAAATAGAAAGAGTGTGATGTGCTCGTTCATGTGCAGCCCTCTGACACCAACCTACGAAAAGCACTTAGCGATGTCTCACAACCTTGTTCATTTCTGGATGCAGATGGACCTTTTGCTGAGGTTTGGCTGACCCTCTCGCTTCGTCGCCACCGAGTGCATTAGATTGGAAGCGTGGCTTGGGTTAGATTAGGAAATGTGGAGTCGTTAGATTAGGAATTGGCGCAGTGACTCGGATGACATTTTGCGGTGAAATCTGTGCTGCAGTGCTTTTGGGTCCCGGTGATAACCGGAGACCTGTGCTGTGCTTTTTATGGCCATTCAGGGAGGGGGTGGGGGGGTGGGGGGTGGGCGAGGGCAGAGCAGAGCAGGAAGTGTTGAATAATTCAGCGCCCCCTGTCTGTGCACGTTAGCGTCAGCAGGGCAAACCCCTCAAGACTGTCACACACACGTGCACGCACACGTACGAACACACACATGGACACTACACACACACACACACACACACACACACACACACGACACACAAACAAACAAACACTAACCCTTAAACCCCCCCCCCCTCTTAAACTCACAATAACCTGTGTGCGCACGCACGCATGAACACACACACACACACACACACAGAGTGTGTGAATTATTCAGTGTGAGTGTGTGGGCTGTTGCTGAGGCAGCAGGTGACCCAGCAGGGCTGACTCTGCCATGAGTCCACAGGAGAGAGCCTTTACAGTCTCAAAGCAACTCTTAAACACACACACACACACACACACACACAGTCACACACAGTCACACACAATCACACACACCCTCAGAACAACCCTCCATATGGAAACAAAGCACTGCCGCATTTTGCTTCTTTTTTCTGCCTCGCGTCTGTTCCCAGACCTCTGCTGAGAAATCAGATCAAGGCAATTAGCAAGTTAATTAATCAAGAAGAACACGAACACCCAAGGACCCTTGCAAACTTGAAACCCATGTTTAATTTTATCCCACATTTGCTTCACACACACACACACACACACACACACACACACACACACACACACACACACACACACACACACACACACACACTCTCTCACTCTTACTCAACCACAAGCGCAAACTGATCCCTCCTCTCTCCCCACCTCCCCGTGCTGTGGTGTTGACTTCCTCTCTGACCTCCACCTCTCCCGTGTCCCCTCTTCTGTTCCGCAGGTGGAGCCGGAGGCGACGGAGACGGCCCAGGAGGTGCTGGCACGCGCCGCCGCCAAGGGCCTGCTGGACGGCATCCAGACCGACCCGCCGCCCAAGAAGGAAAGGCGTGCCCGGCAGCACCACCCCCACCACCGGCCCGGCGGCCCAGCCAACCAGGGCCGCTCCTCCCACCCCCACCCCCACCCCCACCCCCACCCGCGGCCTCACGGCTCCGTGAGCAGCCAGTCGCGCGTCTCCGACTTCCTCGCCCGCCAGACGAAGGCGAGCCACTCGGCGCCCGCGGTGGGGAATTACGGCAGCAAGAGCGCACTGGCCTCCGGAGGTGAGCTGATGACGTCCCCCTCCCCCCATCTCCGCCCCGCTCTCTGACGCCCGCTTTACGTCTCTCGCTCTCTCTTCCTCCCGGCCAATGGGAATAGCCGCTGCTTTTCTGTTGCGTCCTTCAAAGGCACTGATCTATTAAATGAGCCAACTGTTGGAGGCTTGAGCGCATGAAGGATGGGCCCTTTCCTTGGGCACCAAATTGAAGTACAATGTGAAGGAATATTAATGTTCTCGGAGCCCGTGTGAAATCCGCGTGGAACCGGATCATTAATGATGCAATGACTCATGTGACATCGAGCGTTCCTAAGATCCTCTCCTTAGATCCGCGCCTGAGGCAAGACGAACCGTAAGATGTAACGTCTGCTCTTAAGAAAGCGGAATGGGATGCTAGTGTGTGGGTGTTCTCAGTCCTTGTGCGATTAGTGCCCAAGTGTAGATGGAGGAAGGGAAATTTGAAATAGTCTGCTGACTAGAGTGCTTATTTCTTAGTAAAATGTCAGTGGGTGTCTCTTGTTATTCCTTGTGTGATCAGTGCTTAAAATGAAGGCAGGACAACATCATATTTAAAGGTGCAGAGATTCTAGACCTGTACACGTTTTGTCAAGCTTCTAGTAGTCTATTCTGAGTGCGCACTCAAAAAGTCGGGGGTTTATACATAACCCTGTCTTAAATGCGGTTAAAGTGGCTTGGACCAAGCCGATCGATACGCTGGTCTGGGGCCACAGAAAGGAGGGATGTAAATTTCATTGGCTCTCGAGTTCAAATATCAGCAGAATTATGGACCTGCACCTTTAAATGAGACTACTCACTGATTTATAGTCAGTGGTAATAGAACACCATAGTGTGAGTCTCTCTCTCTCTCTTTCAGGTAAAATCAAACTCCCGTCCCAGCAGCGGCAGCCTAAAAGTGTCCAACCCAACAGAGGCTCGTCTGGGCCCATGGTGTCCAGCTCCTCACGCAAGCCCATGGGCCGCACCACCAGCACCACAGCCTACTCCAACACCTCCTCAAAGATCTCCTCAAAGATCTCCTCCAACACCTCCTCAAACATCTCCTCAAAGATCTCCTCCAACACCTCCTCCATCACCTCCTCCAAGATCTCCTTCAATACCTCCTCCAACACCTCCTCCACCACAAACACCTCCACCTTCACCATCCACCCCAACCGCCTCCTTGCTCTTCCCGCTCCCCCTGCTCCCCCCATGGCCACTGTCCCGCCCAAAGGTCGTCAGGAGGTGCTGCGGCCCATGGCGCTGTTGCTGCCCCCGGCCATCTTCCCCGGCTGCCCGCCGGCCCTCCACCAGCTCCCGTCGCGGCAGAGCCGCACGCCGCCGCCAAGCCGCACGCCGCCGCCACCGGTGCGCTCCAACCCAGCGCTGTCCCTCCTGCAGTGGAAGAGCAGCCACCCGTCCATCCCCGCCTCACGCTCCAGTGGCTCCATCCAGGGCATGTACATCCACCCACGCCCCTGGCTCTGAGACTGACACCTTACCCTGTGTGTGTGTGTGTGTGTGTGTGTGTGTGTGTGTGTGTGTGTGTGAGAATGTGCACATGCACACACACACACACACACACTCATCTGCATTTTGGCTTCGACACGCATATGCACACACATATGTACGCTCATGCACATGATTCAGAAACCCATATACACACACACACAGGGTAACATGTATGTATGTAGCCTTGTTGGTGACTCTGATCCAATTTCACACCCTTATGCACACAGATAGACAAACGCATATGCACATGCTGATGAGAAAATATGTAAAAAAGAAAGAAAAAAACGGAAAAAAAACCCATTGACCAATGCACTCATACAAAAACACATAAAAAGAAACATGGATATTTAGAGAGCATGCCAGTCGATTTTGTAAGCAAATCCATTACCATGCAGTATAATTTAGAACACATTGATTTTTACTGTTTTCTGAGGATATATTTAGATGCCAAACAGTCAACAATATAAAATGCTTTTCTGTCAAGAGCTCTTTGTCTTTCCTAATGACCGAATGAAGTGTCTTCGTACTGACCTTGTCTGCACATCTGATTTTATTTCTGTGGTTTATGAAGAAATACTGCCTGGCGGTAGTTTAATTTTATATTGCCATTCAATAACTCCCAAATCTAACATTTCCATCAGAGTGCAATTAAATCTTTGAGACATACTTGTCTTTAAATGCCTTTATTCTCACAATGGATTACATTACTATGGTGTAAAAATGAGCAATAACAGAAGAAATGTCAATGTTTTTTTTTTTTTTTTTCATATTTTCCTTTGTTTCAGCTGGTCAGTTTGTGAATAAGTTGAGCTTAGTTTGGTTGTAGAAATCACATTCATATTTTTTGTTCTCTTAACATACAGGGAGGTTTAAAAGGTGCTTAGACGCGGTAGATAGGAGCTTGCTCTGAATTGGTGAGTGAGGTTGCTCTCCTATAACTGGAGGGGGTGTGGGGGCTAGTCTCCCCCACAGACAGCTGCGTTAGATTGTGTGTGTTTGTGTGTCTGTGTATGTGTGAGATGATGGTGACTCCTTTCGAGGGGTGTGTGTGTGTGTGTGTGTGTGGAGGTGAATAGTGACAAATGCGCACATCTTTAAATCTTTACACACACATATGCAGTAGATTCCTCTTCCTGCTGTTCCCACATTCAGATATATCAAACATATCAATCAATGCCATTCCCAGCGCTGAGAATAGTCTCGGAGCTTCCCTCATCCGAACAGAAAGACTGCAAAAGGGACACAATTGTTCTGCTTTTATGCTTGTTCCTATAGAATAGTCAGTCATTCCTAGTTAGTACAGCGTGAATCATAGCTCTGAGGCGTGTTGGAACGCCTTGATCTTGCCTGTGTACACTTTAGCTTTTTGCTCTCAGCGCGTTTCATCCTCGGTGACATAGTATTAACACAGACAGACACACACACACACACTCTCTCACTCACTCACTCACACACACACACACACAGATTTATATATATATATTTTAACATGAAGGTGCGCTCCTGCCTGCGTTGACACACAGTATGGCACAAGTAAATGAGGGCACACTGCAGCGCTGGCCCTTGTCCTGCGTCTCAAGAACACACACACACACACACACACCGAGAGAAATCCCACAAGTTCTGGAAAAAGGAAACGGCCACAGGACAGAGTGGTGGAGAGTGACTTTGACTTTGCCGCTGGTCAGAACAGTTGCGCTGCATAGAAGTTCTGGCCGGTCTACAATCCATTGTTCCAGAAACGTCCACGTGGGGCCCTTGGTTTTTGTTCATCGTTTTTTCCTCTCGTTTCGTTGGGGGCGGGCGCGTGTTGGACTTTGGAGCGTGGCTAAAAGACGGGGCATGCTTCAGGCAGCGCGCTGACCACGTGAAGAGGTCAAAGGTGAAAGGCTGTGGAGTAACGGCACCGTGTGGCAGCTTGTTTTTCTTTTCCTTTTTTTTTTTTTAAATCTTTCACTTTTCTCTCCTTTTTTTTTGTAGTAGTAGTTGTCACTCTCAGGGCTGCACAGTCATTTGTTAGTAAGATTATATACATTTAACAGTTTCACGTGTGTGTGAGTCCTCATATTTCATCCCCATATTTCACTCCCCCCCCCCCTTCACTCCGGTCGCGGCTGTGCTGATGGTGGATGGACTGGGCTGGCCAGTGGGCCGCGGTCCAGCCTGTCCTCCTCCCGTCATTGGTTGGGCAGCTCGGGGCTGGGCTTCTTCTGTTTGAGAGTGTCTATGAGGGACTGGACGCCGCGCTTGACGCTGGTGGTGACGCGGCGGGTCACGGAGCCGGGCGGTGGCGGCGAGGAGCAGCCTGCCCTCTGTGTGGGGGAGCGTGCCACCAGACACTTCTGATAGCGCAGCTGCCAAGAGAGGAGAAAGCAGGCAAGAGGAGGTGAGGAGGAGAAGGGTCAACGACACAGTCCGAAAGGATGGGTAGGGTTGCTAACGGCAACATGATAACAAACTGTATTGTGTGATATACTAAATATTACACATGTACTGATAAGAGTTTGGTTCCAAAACGCTATATCTCCATTTTCAAAAACATTAAAAAGTCATGTAATTTAATTGTGTATTTCAGGTAATATCAATAACATTTCAGTTGTGTTGTTTTAATTGGGTCAAGATAAATCCCACAACAATACCCAACTACAGTTCTATTGAAATTACTTGGAAATGAAAGTGTAAAAAAAATATTTATGAAAATTCATTCAAATAGAGGATATAGCGTTATGGAACCAAACTCTTCAATATTAGTGTGTCCATAGCACATACTGCAGACGGCAGAAGGTATACGGCATCAGCTTATTTTAAGCCTCTTGGGCAAAAGCATTTTTGTGGCATTGGTGGAGGTGGGTGTGTATGAGGTCGCTTGGCTGTTGCTCACTCACCACACAGGCAGACTGGACGGCCTCGGACACGCACGCGGCGTTGGGCTCGCACCAGAACACGTGGCACTGGAAGTGCTGGTTGCCCGTGTCCATGATGAAGGCGAAGGTGTGCACGTCGCGGCCCACGCCCATGAAGGACAGGAAACGCACGCGGCATTCCACCAGCACCTCCTCTTCCTCTTCCTGGAAGGTCAAAGGAAAGGGCCGTCAGAAACAACACCAAACTACCTGCTGCTTTACTTTCTAAGGCAATTAAAGCTTAATCAACTCCTATTGAGTTGAGAATCATAACGATTTAGGCTGAGGATTTACCAATAGAAATTAAAGTGTGTGGCTAGCCTTAGCTAACTGTTGGTTAACCCTCTCTAGAAGGAATGGAGTTTATTTTTGCTGTTGTTCCTGCTCAGCCTTGCAGTACTCCAACATACACAAACATGACAGATAAAAGTGAGCATCTACCACCCTACGCATCCTTGGCATCCGGTCCTATACATTCCATATGCAGTTGCTAGCTTTAATCTTAGGGTGGCCTAGTTCTATTGCCCAAGTTGTTTCTTCCTCGAAGGCAACTGCCATCCTGTCTATTAAGCGCTGACCAGGGTACTGGGTATTTGCTTTTGAGCCCCACCTGGTTCAAAGTGTTTGCCAGCTCCTTTTGAAGTGCAACCTCTTTTTTTAGGGGAGGGGGGGAGGGGTGTGGAGGGATGGATGGATGTCGGGGGAGATGAAAGGAGGCATGCGAGACTACCTTCTCTTTGATGACGCTCACGGTAGCGTCCTCCACATTGAGGATGACGGGCGTCCAGTCCTCTTTCCCAGTCGAGGAGAGCAGGGTGTCGATGGCCCCATTAATCATGTCCATACCTGAGCAGGAGTGGGACAGCGGCGAGAGAGAGAGAAGTGGAGACTGAGAATAACATCACTTGCACTTTATGATGAGGATTCACCCAGGGCAGATAAAGGTATGCATGTAATTTGGGGGGGGGGGGGATATGTAAATAGAGCCTATGCTTAATATGTGTAACTAAGGCATTATGCATTGTGTGTGTGTGTGTGTGTTTCTTACCTATGGGCCGGATAGCGGATGTTGTTCCCAGGTAGAGCACATGGAACTTCTGTTCCAGTTCTGTCTTTGGTGTGGGGAACTCTACTGAGAGAACAGAAACATCAGAGAACAGCTCACTCATGAAGGATCTAGATCACCATCTGTAACTCTTACACACACACATACCGTACACACAAACATACACATTCTCAAATTCTTAAAAGTCACTTGGCGAACCCAGTGCAACTGCCAGGTGCTCTGTATAAGTTCATATGTATGTAAATTCGCTGAAATATAGGCCTTTCACTAAACTTTAGGAACAAAGGAAACAGCTGTTTGGTGACAGCAAAGCCGCAAAGCTGTTTTGTGTGTGGGTGTGTGCGTGCGTGCGAGCGAGTGAGTGAGTGAGTGTAAGAGAGAAAGAAAGTGAGTGATTGTGTGTTTGTGTGAAAAAAGTGCTTTTAAAAATCCTAAAATGTGTGTAGCAGCGCTAGTTCAGCAGCACACCCTCTGCCTGAGGGGAGGAAGGAATGAAAACACTGGATTAAACAAGTGTCTTCTGTAGGAGAGGAGAGCAGAGGAGAGGAGAGGAGAGGAGAGGGGAGCAGAGGAGAGGAGAGGAGAGAGGAGCAGAGGAGAGGGGAGCAGAGGAGAGGAGAGAGGAGCAGAGGAGAGGGGAGAGGGAGAAAGAGAATGATAGCGCCTGGCATACACCCATACAGCGAGGTCGATGGAGCTTGCCATTTTTTTCAATTTCCCATAATTCCTTTGATCCCCCGGCAGGGGTGGTGGTTTGGCCGCGCAGCCCGGCACTGTAAAGCTGTCTTAATGGGCTTTTAATGAGGCCGGTCGTGCCTGCGTGCTAAATGCTAATATCGGCCTTTTTTCCCTACACTTCGTGTTGAGTTGGCCCGACTCAGCAGAAAACTGCCTCGCGACTTAAATTATCAAAGAAAATAACGAGAAAGAGGAGGAAATAAACAATCATAATATCAATAAAAAATAACACAACAAAGCAAATGAATAAACATTCCAAAAAAAAGAAATTTTTGGGATGCTGGGGAAAAAGAGATGAAGGAATCGCATAAACACGCCTGATGAAGGAGTCATAAACGCATGAGAACTGTGCTGAGGTCAGCAGTCTGTGGCGCTGTAAGCAGACGCTCTTCTGCACTGCGAGATAACAAAGGAGTCAAGCGCTTATTTATGTACGTGTTCCCGTGCACTGCAGCCCCGGAGCACAGAGAGAGAGAGAGAGAGAGCGAGCCACTGACCAAACGAAAATGTGTCCGAATCATGGACATAAAGTCTCGCAAATGAAAAGGGTTGTGTGTGTGGTTGTGTGTGTTTGTGTGTGTTTGTTTGTGTTTGTGGGGGTTGGGGGGGCAGAGTGTTACTGGAAATAATAAAACATGACTAGACAGCCCAGACAGCTCCCATGCTGGGAGATGCTGCTGGCTTTGAGATTAGAATGTGAAGGGATGTGTGTTCATGTGTGTGTGTGTGTGTGTACATGTGTGTGTGTGTGAGAGAGAGAGGCCATGTATGTATGTGTGTTTGACAGAGAGAGACAGACAGACAGAAAGAGGATGGGTGCTGGTGTTTTCCTACCTTGGAGGGGCACGTCAGTGCTGGAGTTGGAGGAGCTGCCTGCTACAGCTTTGGCATTCTTCCTTTCAGCCATAATCTGGTGAGGAGCAGGAGACTTTAACTTTTGTTTTACAAACAGAAATTACATCTTGTTTTGACATGAATATTTTGACATACAGAGTACATGGATGGTCTTGGCCTTCTAAATGGTCTTCTAAAGACCACCACGTCTTTGACATTGTGTTACAGTATCTTCGCCTGGGCTGACGTAAAACAGTCACTGGGGTAAAGACCAGCCCGCAGCGGTCAGTCAGAAACCACGGGTGCACCATGAAACACAAACCCACACGTCCTTTCATTTAAGAATCAAATGTGCTCACTCTTTCAAGCCAACTCTCTCCCTCTCTGTCCTACTGTTTGCTTTGCTCTCCTGCTCTCTCCTTTACACTCTAATTTTCACTTTTTCTCTCTATCTTTCTTCCGCACTCTCACTTTGTTCTCTCTCTTACTTTCTCTCTCTGTTCCTTCTCATTTCCCTCCCTCTTTATCTCTCTCTATTCTCTCTTTCCTCCCACTCACTCTCTCTGTCCCTCTCTCTGCTCTCTCTCTCTCTCACTTTCTCTCCCTCCCCCCCCCCTCTCTCTCTCTCTCTCTCTCTCTCTCCCTGTCTCAGCACACTGCAGTAGATGAGTGGTGGTAGGGGCTGAATGCTCTGCGGCAGCTCCAGTGTGTGTGGCTGGGCCTCTTGATTAATAGTGAAGGCTTAGATCAGATCAGGCCTGTCGTTAATCAAAGGCTTTTGTGGCCAGTTCTGATGATGCTGCACTCGGGCACTATGGGATGTCACATTGTAACGTCCACAGCACCCAGGCCGCCCTGACCAGTGTGGAGGCCTGATCGCAGGTGCATTGCATGTACACACACACAAGGTTTCTATCGAAAATTTGGTCACACAGCCTACCTCAGGCTAAATGACAGTTCCTATGACTTCACATGAAAAACACACACACACAC